>NC_135758.1:951086-1436086 GCF_052425735.1 Oculina patagonica | reverse complement strand
CAGTGTTGGGACAGAGCAAGACATCGGAGTTGCAAAAATTATCGTGCACGAAAATTACCAAACTCCCCTGGTAGACAGCAATGATATCGCGCTTATTAAACTGGCGAGTCCTGCTGTTCTTGGAAAAGGAGTTGGTCTTGTCTGCTTGCCAGATAGTGGCCATCATCTTCCATTTGACAATATTAACAAAACATGCTGGATAACTGGTTGGGGAACTTTATCCTTTTTGGGCTCCTCGCCAAATACACTACAGCAAGCTTCTGTACCACTGGTGTCAAAACAACGTTGCACCAGTGTTTACCCAGGCTGGATCGACGATTCAATGCTGTGTGCCGGTTTTGATGAAGGAGGTGTTGATGCCTGTGGGGGTGATAAGGGTGGACCATTGGTGTGTGAGTTTGATGGTACCTGGTATCTTGAAGGAGTTATTAGCTGGGGGTACGGATGTGCCGAACCAAACAATTATGGAGTATATGCTAAAGTCCGAATCTTTAAATCGTGGTTATTAACAAATATGTACAGGGTCGTTGCCCCTTCTATTGTATCATCACAGAACCAGACATCTGCTGCATTAGGTAAGTAATGATAATGATAATAATAATGCATTTATATAGCGCATTTTTCATATGTATATGTTCAAATGCGCTTTAAACATTCTGGAATTTACTGCACAATTGTAAAGGCCAGACCACAACACTGGGAGCTTCGTGCCCTACTCTTTGCGAATAGTGTGTGGGTTCTTTAACGACCCCTGTTATAAGACTGAAGATCAGGACCTACCGTTTATCGTCCTTTTCCGAGAAGACCAGAATGTCTAACCATTTGCAGATGTAATTACAAAGGCAGCACATTCCCCTCAGTTATTTTAAGACCCTGAGTGTTGGTCCGGTCTGGGGTTCGAGCTCCCGCACAGCAGTCCGGCGCTCTACCAACTGAGCTAACCAGGCGGTGGTTACAATAATAAGTACAATAATTTTGTATCACTGCCTCGTCCCCAGGCGTCCTCGTCCTTGGTCGTGCACGGTTCGCTTGGTGTTGTGGGACTGACGTGCACGGTTCGCTTGGCGTTCTGGGCCTGATGCGGACGGGGAAGTGGACGCGTTCCGCGGCTCGCTCCCTAACCATCAATCCCCGCGCTCCCTGTTTTCCCGCCTTACCGCCTCAACGTCCGGCCAATCGGCGCCTGGGGACGAGGCAGTTTGTATCACATATCCATATTGTCTCCTGATGGAGGAAAATAAGTGTTGCCTTAATTGGAGGTGTTTTCTGCCGTTGGTAAAACAACAACAACCATTTTATTTTGCCAAATTAAATAGAAAATAAATTACAGCATAAATGTAAAGTGAAATGGCAACTTAGATAAAGTGAAAGTAAATGAAGAAGCGTTCTCAAGTTGAATATTCGGAAAAAAGATTTTCCGAGTTCCCCCAACGGGAGTCGAACCCATGACCTTGCAGAATACCGGTTGGACGCTCTAACCACTGAGCTATGGGAGACTCGTGGTGAGCGAGGTCATATACCAGGTTCTTACATGTGACACATGTCCTGCCCAGCATAACATAAATTAACTAAAATAGGCAAAAAAAACCTATTCAGAATAGAAATAAACTAAACGCGCTGAGTAGTTAAAAAGAACTCGTGAAGTGACTAATGACAATTGGGGAACGATTTGCTAAGCTTTTGTTTATTCCAACGATAATTCACTGTTATTGCATTAGAAATGACAAATGTTTCTGAAACCATTACAGCCTGGTGTAATTTTGAACACGGTTTGTGTTCTGGATGGAATCAATCGTCTTCAGATGATTTTGATTGGACGCTGGCATCTGGTGGAACGCCTTCGACTTCTACGGGTCCAACATACGGTCATGAAGGGTCAGGTGAGATTACGTTACTATCGATTTATTATTATTTTTATTGTTATTTTAATTGTTTGAGTACTATCCATTCATTAAAAAAAAAACACTTTATGGAACGTCTCTTTAGTAGCCGAGAGAAGACCACTCTTTCTGGGGGATGTCAATAGCTAGCTATTTAATTTAAAGCCATAAGGTTTTTTTTTTCTCAAAGCTCTCAACTCGACAAACACGCACGAAATCATCCAAAACATTTGGAGTGCGAAAAATTTCAGTTTCAGTTGTCAATCAATGTACCAATCCAGAAGTACCTAATAATGAAGTAGTTTTACCGCTTTAACAATGTTAATATTATTTTTTTTGTCTTTTTATACAGGAAATTATATGTACATCGAGGCGTCTTACCCAAGAAAAGCGGGAGAAAATGCAAAACTCGCGGTCGCTGTTCCAAATAATGGAAACCCATCGTGTCTCTCATTTTACTATCATATGTATGGGGCATCGGCTGGAACTCTCAATGTCTACAGTAGCAAAACCAAAGTTTTTTCGGTGTCAGGAAATCAGGAAAACAACTGGATTCTAAAACAAACAAACTTATTTTTGGATGGAGTGGTAAGGACAATACTACCTTTCGCATATGCTTAGTCATTCATCAAGTGACCCTGTTTGTGTCTGTTTATGTTTAAATTAATCAATGAAACGAAAATGTAACTAATTATTATAACATTAAAAAACGCTTAGAACTTAAAAGTTCTATAAAAACCCCGATCTTCGACGCAATTTTCCCGATTACACCTTGACACGATAGTGCACGCTAAAGCACAAACCATTTATTAAATGTTTTGTATTGATGGACCTTTTGGAATCGCGGCGTGTGACTAAATCTGTGTATTGTTTGGTTTAGAAAATATGGTTCTAAGCCTGTCGCGTTATGTCGTCAAGGCTCATTTAAGGATTATATTGATATAGACAATTACATTTTAGAGTTAAACAAAGCCAACACTGTATCTAAACGAAACTTTTGACTTGACCACTTCATTGAAATGTATTTGCAGGTTACATTTGAAGGAATAACTGGAAGTTCATATACCGGAGATATCGCCATTGATTCAGTGCAAATTACCGAAGGAAGTTGTCCAGGTAAATATACAATTAAAAAAAAAAAAACCTAGCAATGGCATAATGGAATTTTTATGTTTTGATTGGTTAACATACAATGGTATGTGAGCTCATATACCATGGACAAACAAAAATGTTGGGTGCACGCGTCAACGAGAACTGCCGGGTGTAATATTTAGGCTTCAAAGCAAGGATTTATTCCGCATACAATACAAGAAGCGAACAAGATGGCGGATTACAAAAGCACAAGGTACCCAACATGCAACGGGGTCCTTCACACTAGAACACCGGAATTCAGATTTAATAAACAACTTATCCAACACCGGGGAGCTCAAATATTGCAATTCTTTAGGGCTTGCTGGATATAAATTAGTGTACCGTCCCCAAAAGTCTATATGCTGTCTATCGAATACACACGTGCCGGGGATATTTTTTTTTTGGCAAGGCAAATAAGATTGCCCCTAGCCACATTCCGCTTAGGATTTTTTTTTTACAAAAATAAAGTAATTAATTAAGTAACATTATGGGGTTAATACTAGAAATTAGATTAATAATTGGGGTTAATACTAGAAATAAACACAAATAATTGCTCATTACCATAAAAGGCTTAATGATTCAATTACTATCCGATCGTTTCAGTTTCATGTAGTTTTGATGATGGCTTGTGCTTCGGCTGGAGCCAATCCAATTCAGATGTATTTGATTGGACAATTCACTCGGGCTCCACACCATCCTGGGATACGGGACCATCGTCAGATCTAAGCGGGATAGGTGAGTTGCCACTTATTTGTACAACTAAAAAAAAATACCTTTACTATGAAAATGGTTATTAATGTAATCAATAAACTTCACTATATTTACTTTATGTAAATTTTCAAAGAAATAAATGAGCCAATTTTCGGCACGACAAGATTTCCCGTTGTCTATTACAAAAAATCTCCTCTGCCCTGGCCAAAATCTCACCAAGTTGGCCTCGTCATGACATATAATTTTAAAAGCAAAAACACTGCTTACCATACTCACTCATTACTTATGCCGGTCATCGTCCGGCGTATAGATAAGATATGGGAAAAGATTGTGACCGAGGCAATGAGCGACTGGGTGAGAAAGCACTATAGCTGTGTATTTGTGTATTACGTCGCCGAAGGGAAGGTGGGAGGGTATAAACTTCGCCCGGACTTCCCGGCTTGCGCATCTCTTTCGAAACTGTCCCGAATCCAAGCAAAGGGATCTTTAAATACGGCGATTTTGCAAGTGGTGATTTTAAGCATTACAAAACGCAACTATCTATTAACAAACTGGGTAATGTTATCCACGCACATCTGAATTTCGCGTCATAATTATGAATGAGAATAGTTGCCAAGAATAATATTCATTATTTTGTGAATAACTATTAAAATAATAATAAAATTTCCCATAGGAAACTATATGTACATTGAAGCTACGGGTCAGTCACCTGGCGATAATGCCAAGCTCCAGATTACAGTACCTGGAAGTAACTCATCTGCGTGCTTGAAGTTCTACTATCATATGTATGGATCGCATATGGGAACTTTGAACGTGTTGAATGGAAATACCACGATATTTACCAAGTCGGGAGATCAGGGAGATCATTGGAAATCAGTGACAAGGACCTTGCATTTAAGTGATGTCGTAAGTATAGCTTTTTTGGTTTGCTTGCGTTAAGGACGCAGTGTTTATATCGTCAAAACAATTAAACTTTATGTAGACTCGTACGTGTATTCATATACTCCATATATACTTTTTATTTTATTTTTTTCTTATTTTTTTCTCGTCTCGTAAGCTATGTATTGTAAATGGAGTGTATTGTAAGTAAGTTAGTGTAAGTAATGTATTGTAAGTAATGTAAAGTGTTGTAAAATGCTGAAAAATAAACAAATTACAAAAAAAAAATATTCATATACTCCAGGTTACATTTGAAGCAATAAGAGGATGGTCGTACAATAGTGACATTGCTATTGATAACGTCACACTTAGTGAGGGAGCCTGTCAAGGTGAGACTTGGTGAGACGCCTCCATTTGATTAGGGTTAAAAGTACTTTTTTTAGGCTTCAGTTATACACGGTGTTAAGGCCCGGTAATACGGGCAACATTTTTGTTCAACTTGTCTCGCAACATTGTTGCATTGCAAGTTGAACCGCGTGCTCAACTTGTCTCGCAACAAATTAAGGAGTTGCAGCAACACGTTGCACAAAGTAGAACCGAGTTCTACTTTTTGCAACAATTTTTTAACTTGCAACAACGAAATTTGTTGCGAGACAAGTTGAGCACCCGGTAGTAATACGGGCAGCAACTCGTTCAACTTGCAATGCAACAATGTTGCGAGACAAGTTAAACAAAAATGTTGCCCGTATTACCGGGCCTTTATGAAGCTTTGGAAGTAGCGCGATTACGAGTCCTAATATTCTTATATTAGAACCCAAACATGATGACAATTTTGGAGGTTTTATCACTATCTTAATGTCTTCGACAAATACGTAAGATGACAGGTGTATTCATTTCCACTTTAGTTAAAACATCATGCGACTTTGACCAAGGACTTTGTTTTGGCTGGCGACAATCTAACTCAGATGACTTTGACTGGACATGGCATACAAGATCAACACCATCTCTCAACACAGGTCCAGATTACGATCATACCAGTGGGTCAGGTAAGAGAAATGTCATCCATTTCCTTTGAATTTTCTCTGTTTTTTTTTATGTTACAGTACTCAAATATCTAATTATTCAGTATTTTTATTGGGGACAGGCGATATTGATCACAGTCAAATCTGTGATTCCCACAAGGGGACTTTTTTTGGTTGCTTTATTGCCCACTAGATATTATTTTTCGCGTATACGCTGAAAAATGAATGTTGAGGCACAATAGTTTAATATTTATTAAAAGTTTGCTCAAGTAACTTTCAAATTCTATTCAAGTTTGCTCGCTTAAACTACCAAGCACCGTTTAAATTTTGACTAGTCTTGTTGGATATGCATCCACTTATTTAAAGGAATTATATTTGTAGGAAGTTACATGTATATCGAGACATCTTCTACACGGTATGGGGATATCGCCAAACTGGAATTTTCGGTGCCGAGCTCTGATATTGTGAAGTTATCCTGCCTGAAGTTTTATTATCACATGTATGGAGATACAATAAATACTCTCAATGTCTACAATGAAAATACCACAATTTTTACTAGTTTGGGAAACCAAGGCAATGAATGGCTGATGGCAAAACTCACCATGATTTTGCAAAGCAAGGTAAACTGTATTCATGTACTACGTTTATTAATTTAGGGTCTAAAAATTTATTAATAAAAATGCAGTTATTTAAAAAATAAGTAGCCCGTTTTTTTTAAAAAAGCATTTTTATAACTTTTTAGTGACTTTTATATTAGTTCGCTACTTCTTATACTTTTTCTATATTTATTTTCAATAGTGTTTAAATTTTTCTAACGTTACTCCTGTTAAGCGCGTTTGAATTTTGAGAATATGGCGCTATATAAATATTTTATTGTTTATATAATAATAATATAATAATAATAATATTTTATTGTTTCTAGACATAATGTTTGGTTATTTATAAAATAAAAGACAGTTATCAAAATACCTTGTTGTCATGCATGAGAGACCCTGTGAAATGTCAAAATAAGAACATTTTCAAGAATTGCCCTCCGAATTTCCCGGGAACGCTAAAAGAAGGAAATGGAGCCGCTATGTCTGTTTGTTTCTTTGTTTCTTTGTTTTGGTTTGATTTTTAAAACACCCATACGACTTCTGTCCCCCTAGACAAACTATGGTTAGCTTCAAGTTATGACAAGTTATTCAGCTTCAGTGTGCACTTTTCACTGTACCACATTAAAGGTCCCTAGTCAGCCAAGCCTTTGTTTTTGTTTACAAGCGAGAATTTCGGCATTATATTTTTCGCGGAGAGTGTCAAAAGGAAAGAAATCAAAGTGAAATTGCCAAAAGTAATTAAACAGAATACAAGTGCTATACGATTTCGCTTCGCCATACAGCTTTCACAATTTCGATGGCATCGAAACTCCAAACAACCAAAAGAATGTTAAGTTAACTAGTCAAAAATAAGCAACGATAATTTTAAAAAGCATTTGTGACAGTATAAGACCTCAGTAAAGCAAACGCACAAGGATGGACGAGGATTTCTTTTCAACATGCAATATGTCCGAATTTAGATGGCAGAGAAAATGGCGGAGGCTTAGTAGGACCCTTTAAGGACATGAGACTCAAGTGCCCGGCTTTTATATATTGGGTACGGCCAATTGGTTGGTGTTCTCAAATTTCTCCTTGATCGATACCAAAAACTGTTTACAAAACTTTCCTTTTCTTCGAGTTTGGTTCTTATCTCGACAGCATGTTTAATAAATGAATTGAAGTACTAGATGCCCAGATTTGGGCTACCCTACCGTTTATCGAGTGGTATTCCTTTTAATAATAGCATTAACTATTAATCAACCATAAATTTAGGTTTTGTGTTATATACAAATAACCTCAAGAAAGATAAAGTTTGTTAAGACGTAAATGTTTAATATTGCTTAGATGTCTTTCTTACTTGTACTTAGATTACGTTTGAGGGGATAAGTGGAGACTCCTACACAGGCAACATTGCCATTGATGACGTGTCCATTGTCAGTGGAATCTGTCCAGGTACATCTATGACTTTGTTTACTAAGTTACCTTGGTTACCTTTTTGCGACATGGACATCTCCTACTTCGTTGTTTTCTACATGAAGTTTGTTGCTAACTCAAACGTGCAATTAGATAAAGCAAATGAGGGTATATATGTTAACAAAACTGAAACGTGACACTTTTTGTCGCGTAATTTTAACATTGGCTATTAGTGACTTGTACAACCCGTAAGCTAGTTGGTGCAGTGCGCGAACTTCAAACTTTGTTCGTCAAGTTTTTTGGACGCATGTTTAGCAAAGCATTGGGTATTTTACTTATTTCTATTTACACTTTTACCTTCTGAGGTACTGAATTCAAACATATGAAAACTGCGAACGGCACATCAATTAATAGATGTATTACTGCGTCTGCGAATAATCGTGCAAATCATCAACTCAAGCATAAAAACAATGGTATATCACTCCTCCTGCGCTTGTCCCCTGAAAATTGAGTAGAAGTATCCATGGTATTAATAAATGTACGCGTAAGTACTGATTCAATAAGATATTTTGACTTGACGACACAAACATCGAGCCAGGTGGCAGGTAAAACATGCATGCAGGCCGCATTTATATTCTTGGTTGAAAACGTCCAAAAACCAGTATATTGCTGCACCTTATGGAATTAACCTTTACTCCTTTCAACTCAATTTAATAACAAGAGTATTTCTATAGTAAATGGTATATTTTTCGAAAAGTATTTCGTTTTTGCTGAGCAAAGGGCTGAAATGTAAACGATGATTTTCACAATGTGTAAATTTTCGAAACAACAAACAAAAGCCTGCAATTCATAACGAACAAAACACGTGAATAGCACTTGTGTTTGATATTATTATTGTTTTAGAGTGTACCGAAAACGCGAACCAATCCTTTGGGAGACTGGATATCAGACATACGAGAAAATTTGAGCCATACTGTAAGTGGATAGTTGAAAATGCTGGAATACCTCAAGCAGTTGCCATTGTTTCAATCCATCAAATGAACTTCAGTGGCTACAACAGGTACATATGATGTCTTCGTTCTTTTTCCTTTGCTTTGAAGTAAATATCTTGCACTGCTTTATCTTAACATTAGAGTTAGCCGTGTCCTATTTTTATCACCTGTCAGGCCATATCTTGTACTCATTATTATCTCGAGAATTTCTGGAATATAATTTATATGAAGGATTTTAGATAATCTTTTGCTTTATTAATCAAAGTCTTTTTTAGCTAGCACAAAGATAGCCAAAAATCCACAAATAACCAAACTATGGCTCATATGATGTTAGTTTAAATCGGTTTCGATTAATGGAGTAAACGAAAACGTGGGTGCCAGCAGTTTATACTATGTGGGTGCCAGCAGTTTATGTTAATCATGTAAACATTTCTTTTACATTTCCGCAGTGAATACGTCAAAATTTATGACGGTAATGGAACAGAGGTCTTTGCTCTATATGGAAATGATTCTGCCTCCTTAAACAAGACTATCCAGCAAATCCCGTTTGGAGAATCCAAAAATATCACCATACAAGTCTCCCTTGTCAACAGAAGAAGCTATGTCAAAATTGATTACGGCATGTTGAAGCATCGTCTGAGTTTAGGTAGGAAAAATAATCTTGGATTGACATTCCCATGTCTCGCCCTCTTCGTGACATTAAAGTCGGCACACACTAGGGGACTAGTCGCAGGGACTTGCTTCGGTGAACAGTCCCATAATGTGTACTCGTATTTTGCATCGACATTCTAGTCGCAGGGACCAAATTTGTGGTCTCTGCGACAAGTCCAACCAATTAAGCTGTTTTGATTTCTGGGACTAGTCGCACGGAACAATAGTCCCACAAGTCCCTGCGACTATTCCCTGCGACTAGTCCCCTAGTGTGTGCCTAGCTTTAAACTTGAGATCCGTCATCTGCCGTTGCTGGTTTTTATGCAGTTTCTCTTGGCAGAACAATTTAGAATTTGGAAGTAAAGTGTTGATACCAATATCTTGGTCACGGGAAAAATGTTAACATGTCCCAGATAAGCTAAAACAATTAGAACATAATAAAAAAGCGAAAAAATTTCATACAAGATAACTATTCCTTCTTATATACTTTTGGAAGGGGTACCGATCGACATTAAAAAACGGTTTTTTTTCGTGCAGCTTCTACTCTGGCTGGCTGGGACGTGACTGTTGTAAACAAGACTTCGAAAAGTATTGGGGTAATCTGGAGCAATCCAAGCAATCTTCTCAATGGTGGATTTGGATTTTTTGTTGCCCTTGCCAGAACGACTAACGGCAGCAGCAAATCGTTTGGCAAAGTACTATCTAAAAATACTACAGCGTTGGAGATAACGGGCCTCAGTGGATACACAGAGTATAATGTTGGTGTTGTAGGCGTGGATGACGATGGGACTCCGTTTAAAAGTGCAGGTGTAATAGTTATGACCGATGAAGGGGGTGAGTAACACTTCTCTAAGTTTCTTGAAACCAACTAAAACCAACGAGTAGAAATGTCAAAGCAACAAAAATTTGAATTTGCTTTGCTTTTCAGTTCCTAGCAGAGGGCCAAAAGGTGTTCGAGTGACAAGTCTTGAGTTTTCATCCGACCTTCTAGTGGAATGGGACCCTCTTCCCCAGGAATACGCCAACGGCTTTATCTTAGGGTATACCATCTACTGCAAAGATTATTTTTATCCATATAAACGCGTCAACACAAGCAGCCGTTACTTCACACAATTCACATTAAGAGGTCTTAAGCCAGCGTACGACTACCAAGTCGCTGTGGCCGCTTTTACTTCCAAGGGAGAAGGACCGCTGTCGGACTTTACTGGTTACACTGCTACAGGTATGTTTTGGAATAATTGTTTTGTTTATTTATTGCGTGAAAACGGCAGTCAATTTCATTTCTATTTGCAGTATGCTCACCTACAGCAATGCTTATAAAGATGTTTTTATTATATATAAACTGCGGTTGTTTAGTGGGATTTTGACAGCCGAGAAAGACAGTATCTCGACGTGTGAAAAATTACGATAATGCGTGTTTGATATCACTAATCACGTGCTGACGAGTTTGCCTTTCTATCGATATTAAGTCGAAACATCTTCAGATCTTCCCTCGGCAATCCTCGGCAATCTTCATAGGCAGTTTTCGAAAAAAGTTTCGGAAAATGTTCAGAAACATTTGTGAGACTTTCAAACAACATTTTGAAAGTATTCGGAAATCTCTGGAAAGATGTCGGAAATCTTCGAAAAATTGTCAAAAACCTCGTTATTAGCTGGTTTATAAAATGGAGACATGACATTTCTCTTTTTGTGTTCAAATCGATAACTGACGAGAGAGCGCAGCGAACGAGTGAGATATCGATTTGAACACGAAAAGAGAAATTTCATGTCTCCGCGCAACCATGTATCATTCTCTATTTAATTCACGCATTAAAGGAGATATATGTGGCTGAAATAATAATATCTGCACGAGTTAACAACACCTTAGTTAATTTTCGAACAAGAACTTAAGAAAGTTGGTTCCCTCTGCACAACCGTCTGTTATAATTACCCAATACCTTTAATGACATTCGTGTGAGTTAAAATTCTTCCAGTTGAGTGTGTAATCGTTTTCCTGTTATTTCACTCTCTCCTTCCTTCAAGGCTGTTCCAACACGTTTAATGAGACCTTTGGCCAAATAGAGTTTACAACTGCGAGCAACAAAGCTCTTCAATGTAACTGGAAATTGCACAATGCCGGTATCCGAGAAGCCGTCAGTTTGATCTCCGTTGAAAAATTAAATCTTATCTCCTGCAGGTAAAGTTAGTCCATAATCTCCCGGTGAGGGGTGGGGCCATTTTCCAACATTAAGTGACAGGGATGCTAGCTTACCATAATTTATAATATATTGCGGAGAATGGAAGTTCAAAAAATGATTTTCAAACCCCGGAAACATATGACGAGCTGATTCCCCGTCTGTGATCTGTAGATTCCCCACTTATGGAGTAAATCAGGGTTCGAACTGAGATCTTATTGCCATTCCCAGTTTTTCATTTGCATATTCAAGATAATGTTAGTACTATATTATGAAGATAGCAACAAAAAGGAATTAAAAAAGAAGTTACGGTTTAAAAGTGGGCCAGGTCTGGCCATTCTCACGCCAAATACTTGCCAATTAACTATCAAACCATCGTACGTCCGAGGTTGTAGAGCCTAATATAATCTTTTTTTCCTGCGATTTTCCGTACTTTATCGCTAAACTAAGCTTATTTAACGCCACTTATGCCCTGTACAGTTAATGTCAAGCCTACGAATATAAACTGTTTATGATGTATACATCAATCCCAGAAATGCAATCCCTCAATAAAGCTTAACTTTTTCAATGTATTAATTTTTTAACGATGAATAAATTAAGGTTATTCCATTGAAATAGAACCTGCACCGAGATTTTTGTGAAACTTTGACTATTGACTGTTTAATATGTTAAAGGAACTTAAATTTCGAAGTAAAAAATAAGGGGTGCCCTTGCTCGTTTAGGAGCAATAACATCTTGTTTATATCACATAAATCCTAATAAAATCACATTATGATTATAGTTACGGTTGCTTTCCAAATTCACGTCGGTTTCCGACGATTATTTTTTATTCTACACTGAGAATTGGTCCTTATGTTATCTAAAGAAAGCAAGTTTCTATTCAATTCAAAACAACAGATAAAAAGGATAGGTCGCCATACTTTTTTTAGGGAAAATGACGATTTACCTCTCTGGTCAGGTCCAGCCGTATAGAAAAAGCCGCCATTTTTTTTAATGCGTGCGCGCTAATCATGCGTAAAATTATGTGCAGTAGGGATGCGCAATGCAATACTGGGTAATTACCTTAAAACTTAATGACGCCCACTCAGATACCTTAAATTTTAACCAGTCGACTTATTTCGCGCGTTACCCATCAATCACCTTTGCTCCGGGTCTCCATGTGCACCATTATTTAATGCCCAGCTCTTCCTTAATTTTCCGACACCTGATCATTTTGGAAACTAAACACCATTTTTTTAAATAGCCAAGAATCTGCAAAGATCATTGATGGAAATGGCACTGAAGTTCTCCATCACCTTGGCTGTGTGTCTTTTGCTCCAGAAATTCTAGAGGTTCCTTTTGGTGTCTCAAAGAACATCTCCTTTCAAGTATATACTCAAAACTCAGGAAACAGTGTTAAAATGAAGTTCACTATCTTGAAAAAGGGTCTGACGTCAGGTGAGTTAATATTAACCTCTGTTACTGTTGCCATGCAACTGCTTGTGTTATTCCTGTTTCTACCCGTGTTGCTGAGTCTTGCTAGCTACTCTGTCTACTTATGCTTCTGCTACTGCTACAGCTGCTTCTACTACCTCGGTGACTGCTGCTGCTTCATCTTGGATCGCCTACGGCTTCTGCATCGCGCACTACTACTACACTGCACTGATATTGCTGATACCAATAAAGTTTAGAAACCGAGTCTGAAAGTGCTTTTTATTGTTTTTTGGAGAGACCGAGAACTTTTTTTTATTAAATCCGAATAACTCAGTTAAAAATGTGCTTTTTTGTTTTCCTAGCCATACTGGTTTTGGGATGGAATGTGACAATCTCCAACATCACATCCATCAGCTTTACCCTTCAATGGACGAAGCTTAATACAGTTGTTAACCATTCTGCAAAGTCGTACATTGTCGTAGTAAAAAGTATCCAAGGCACTCTATTAACCATAGAAACTGTCCCCGGAAACGCAACAACTACCGCTATTAATAGACTGTCGCCTTCATCGAAGTACCGTGTCAGTGTGTTTGGCGTCGATAGCATTGGTCGACCCTTCAAGAGCTTGGAAAGTGTTACTACTACTAACAAAGGTACGAAAAAAGACTCAATTAGACTTCAAGTCTTCAAGTGTCTGCTAAAAGCTTATTTCAGTTAGTATGACTTGCTCTTACTTACCTCTAAATCGATCTTCATATTCTGTATTTAATAACGCATACACATAAAAGAAGTGTTTCAATTCAGAGCGCCGATACGTTTATAGCGGAGCTCCCAGCGGCCAGAAGGGCCGCAGACGGACAAACGCATTGAGAAACACCGATTTTCCACCGTTACTTATATATCGAGTTGGGCCACCTGTTTGTTGCAAACAAGATTTGTGACAAACATAAACAGTATAGGAAAAAGTAATTTTTATGGGTAGCTAGACCGCAAATAAACGCCGGGACCTTTTATTTTAAAATTAGTAGTTTTGATTCGGCGTTTATACGAGGTCCGCGACTAATACGGCTCCGGCGTTTAATCGAGAAAATACGGTACTTACTAACTTACTAATCTTTTGAGTTTAGTATTTTGCGGCTCCCGATCAAGTAGTAGTGCTACCCGAATTGTTGGTGGTACAGAAGCATCTGTCATCAGCTGGCCATGGCAAGTGATGGTGACGGACAATAGCGGCCTTCAGTTCTGTGGAGGGTCATTGGTGGACCCTTCATGGGTGGTGACAGCAGCTCATTGTTTGCCTGGGAGAACGCCGTCTAGTATCAAGATAAGGTAGCAATAAATTTAGTTTCCTTATTTTTATCCAATTATGGACTGAGGGCCTGAGATAACAAAACGACAAGAAAATTTAAAGTATATTTAGGAAATAATAAAGATAGTCACTGAATATGTCAGTCGTACGTCCAGCCGTGAGTCGGAAGGTTTAGTCGTTGTGGCTACTGCGTACTAGAACATCTTTTAGATATAAGAATATTTATGCAGTATAACCCTTCTGTACATAATTAGCAATTATTGGATGAGGCTGAGTATGATATGAAGAATTATGCAGATCGAGGAGGGTGTTATCCGCCTCCGCCTTCGGCTTCGGCGATAACACTCTCCGAGATCTGCATAATTCTTCATATCACACGAAAGCCGAATTCAATAATTGTTTTAGTATTCATTCAAAATATTTCCAGAGCTCCAAATGCACAAAATAGGGTTTTGACAGTAGGCAAAGTACACAAATACACAACAACATTCGCTTTTAAATTTGATTTAAACTTCAAAAACTTCGATATTTAGCACTTGCTTGAAGTGTCTATTGAAGCTAAATCTGATGACACAAAGCGATGTTTTCGAGTACAGGTTTCCATCGTTCTTGCTTACGTTTTACTTCGATGTAGAATTTTCGTAAAACCGCTCTAGCGGCCATTTTCGCGCTTTCAACCTGCTCGGCAGCAAAGCCGTTCAGTTACGTGACGTCAGCGGTTCTTGAGAACGAGGTTGCGATCTGTTAATCATACTTGGGAACGACGTTGCGATCCATGAATTTTTGATATTGGACGATTGACGTCATTTTATGACGTCAATCGTCCAAATAATTGGAATTTCTTCCAAATTTGGTCGGCCTTAGGCGGTTAGCTGGAATTAACCGGGGATCGAAAGCCGATCAGAAACAGAGAAAAATTTGGAATGAATAATAATTACTGTTATCAACGGGGTACTGCTAGCCTGCGTTGCAGACGAAAAAAACCCAATGCTGTCTGAAAATTAATAGTTAAGAAATTAGAATTAAAAATTAAAAGTTTCTCAGGTGTGCCTCTCATACAATTGTAAATCTTCTCAAAATTGACATGACCAGTAGATAGACACAAGTGAAAGCGACAAATTATAACAATAGCAAATTGGATGGATTATGTAATAAATTTTATAAAATGGCAAAAATGTCACTATGTCATTAATGTGAACATTCAAAAGGCTTTCGAACTGCGATGTGACACTCTCGTTTCTCTTTTTTTCCTGCCATCGCGCAAATCGCGGGTCCACCTCTGCCTCTCGTTTTTCGCACTCGCACGCTGTTTTCGAGTCCGTTCCCGTGGATTTTACAGCTAAATAGAGACTGCTCACTGTCTTTATAACCCCGGGGGGGGGGGGGGGGGGTGGATACAACCATAAATTTTGCATAGGGGTGTGCCGTGAAGGTTTTTAAACCCTGACTCTATTTAAGGATAAAAAAGCCAAAATTAATACCCTTTTGAAGGCCAAAATTCGAAAAAAATGACACCCTATTAAAGGGGAGGAGTGTGTTCCTTGACGACCCAAATGACGGCTAACCCCGCATGGCAAAACACAATTTTTTTATAAAATCGCTTTACTAATACTTGAACTGTTAGTTCAATTTTTTATTTTCGTTTAGCTGTGCGTTTATTTTAGCTAATAGAATTTAGGTACCCTATCTAATGATCACACCGGGAACACAATACCAAAAAGAGCAAAAGTGATACCCTGTTTAAGAGGACATATGCACAAATTTCAAACAAAAATGAAAATTCTTGGCAAGAGCCTTGTAATGGATTTCGCTCATTCTCTTACCATGGGTAGGCCTTAATATAAAATAAATCACAGTATACTTTGTTTGGCTAAATATCGATTTGTTTTCGAGAAAATCGATAATTCTAAAATCCAGCAAAATTGACGCTTTCGGAGCTCAAAATTTATGCCGAGTTTGTTAGCTTCGCGTCGAAAAATAAAGCACTCTGGAAGAAAAGTACCTATTTAATATCGAAGAATAACATCAAATTAGTACGTCGAAAGCAATTTCTGCTCTTAAAGTCCTTTTATTTACAAAATATAATTAAGTTTATTCGACACACTTTTGATTTAATTCAAAATAGGTCAAACTTATCGCTTTATTTAAGTATGAGCGAAGCGAAATAAATGGCCGAAAATTTGGTATTAGACAGATAAATGATTGTTCTTTTCGATACTAAAAGGATTTCCTGGAGAAATGATTTAGTGCGATGCTTTCAGATCTCAAAGTTGCTTAAAATTCGTTAATTTAACCGACCGTGACATTGTTGATCTTATCAATATTATGTAAACATTCCACGCAAAGGTTAATTTTCCCCATGTGAACTTCAACTGAGTAAAATAAAAACATAGACTTGCTTACCGTGGTGTTCGCTGATACATTGTAAATCCTGTTTTCCTCATTTACGACAAAACCTAAGCCCTCGGCGAAGCTGTTATCCAATTTTCTTGACGCGCCATTTGTAACTGATTTCCACGTATTGAAGTGACAGTTCTTTTCCATGCATTCTTGAAAACAGTCCTGAGTCTTAACTGATCAGTGTAAACAGGAATACGAAGTACTTTGCTTTAAATCAACTTAAAGCTTAGCAGCAGTGGTAGATAAATCGATACGGCCGGCGAATCTTTGTTTCGAAAACCGCCATTTGAGATTTGTCGGCCCTTTGTCCTGCGGTATGCAGATAATTAATTCACACTTGAGTAACTTCCGGCACATGAAATCGACAACCACCGTGACCAGAAAGCACCCTGCTTTTTGGTGATTGGTTGAGGCACTATTTTTATCATTTTAACATAAGCTCTCAATGAAAAACTTTTGGGCTGAGAGAGTTGTTAAATGGTTGCATGAAAGCGCTTTTAACTTCCGGGTCGAAAGTTCTTCTGTTGCGTTGCTTCGCTTTGCTGCATATTTTTTATCCAGTTCTTACCCTTGTTCAAATTCTTGATTAGGCTAAGGCAAAACAGTTGTAGAGTCAACTCTCCCTTATTAGAAGATCTCTATAAGACGGACACCTGGTGTTAGTCCTGTCCTTGCCTTTTTTCAGTCATTTTTATACTCTAACCAGCTAGGCTACGTTTACACGGGACCGGACCGGAGCCGTTCCGAACTGGACCGGACCGGATCGGCCTCTGTTTACACGGAAGCATTTGGCACCGATCCATGTGTTTACACAGGACGGTTCTGGAACCGGTCCGGAACGGTTCCATAACTTGACCTGCAAAATAGCAGGTCCAGTTTTGGTTCCGTCCCGCACCGGTTCCAGAACGGCCCCGTGTAAACAGAAGGCCTATCCTATCCGTGTAATTAGAAGGCATATCCTATCCGAAAATCGGACCGAAACGTTCCGGACAGTAGCAGTGGTTGATAAATCGATTCGGCCGGCAAATCTTCTTTTCGAAAACTGAGATTTGTCGGCCCTTTGTCATGCGGTGTGCAGATAATGTATTTCACACTTGCGTAACTTCCGGCACATGAAATCGACAACCGCCGTGACCAGATCCCAGATAGCACCCTGCGTTTTGGTATAGTATTGGTTGAGGCACCATATTATTGCTATATTAATATAAGCTCTAAATGAAAAACTTTTGGGCTGAACATGTAATTAAGTTTCACTTTAGGTAGCTACCGTTTGTGAAAGTTGCTAAATAGTTGCATGACAGCGCTTTTAACTCCCGGGTCTAAGGTTCTTCTGTTGCGTTGCTTCGCTTTATAGTTTTTTTTTGTTCTTACCTTTGTCCAAGTTCTTGATTAGGTCAAGGCAAAACAGGTGAAAGCAAAATCTAAGATGTTATCGTTGGATCCGTCTTCCGTGAATGTTAAAAAATATGACCATGTATATATTCTGTTGGGGTCCGGCGTAAACAAGGGAAGGTGCCCCCCGCCAGAGCTTGCGGGGAGGGACAAGCGCCTCGCCGTCAGGGAACCCAAATGTTTTAAAAATATCATAGTCATTATATAAATATTTTGTTTTTAAACCTGTTTTCCGGTGTGTTTTTGAGTTGATTTGGAAGCTATTAGGGGAAAACGGTTTAAGTTTCAAATATTATCCGCAGTCTATTCCTTCATAAATAAGACGGTTATAATTATAATACGACTCAAGTTTCCAAACAACAAGAGATATAAAGTAATAACTTCATAATCACCTTAATTCTCAATTCAATAGGCGAACTTTATTAGGAAGGAGTTGTCGAAGCTGGGGTATTCCCCAAAAACGGCTCTGTGCCGTCCAATGAGGTCGTG
Source organism: Oculina patagonica (assembly GCF_052425735.1). NCBI lineage: Eukaryota > Metazoa > Cnidaria > Anthozoa > Scleractinia > Oculinidae > Oculina > Oculina patagonica. Next base: position 1,417,655 of record NC_135758.1, on the reverse strand, counting down.
GTTTTGGGTTCCCGATCTAGAACGGGATTTTCAATATCAGACGATATCTAGAACGAGATATGGTATTTTGAACACACAAAAGTTCCAAAATATCAGCAGCCAAAACGGGGTGACTTGTTTCTAGAACGCGGTATCTTTTGAATGCAAGTTCTTTCTAACTGAATACCAGAGGCCCTTCCAATTACGCTGGTAAAAAGGGAATGTTATGCTTCTAACAATGCTTGTTTTTTGTCCGATATAATGCTCAACTGTAATTATGCTCATTTTTTTTTTAATAATGCTACTTTGGTATAAATGCTTTGTTGTACTTTGCAGAAATAAATACAAAATATGGCATCACGTCAGAAGTCCATAACAAACTTCTGATTACGTGTACTTTTCTTCACCTAGCTTAATCTAATGAAGTGAAAAGCACCCTTTCCTTAATTTTTACACCAATATTTTTTTATACAGTCATAAATGTTCAGCGTTTTATTATAAATTGTTTACCGTGACTGGTATTACAACTGCATATACATGATGTATGGTCCCTTTTTTCCCCACCCCTTCCCCACCTTTCCTTCCCGCTTTTATTTCGCCCAATCCTCCACAGGAGAAAGAAGGAGAGCTTGTTTACAGGCTAGACTACACAGCGGAATATATATTTTTAACTGACATTCACGGGAGACGGATCCAACGACGCCATCTAAGGCTTTGTGTACAGCCAACTCTCTCTGAAACGGGTACCTTCGGGACCGGCTCCAACTCAGTTCGTCTAAAAGAGATCTCCGTCTTATAGGGATTTTAACGTCGTTTCAAATTTTCCACTGAAGAAGGGACAAGAATTTGAACAAGGGTAAGAACTGGATAAAAAATATGAAACAAAGCGAAGCAACGCAACAGAAGAACTTTCCACCCGGATTTCATGCAACCATTTAACAACTCTCTCAAACGGTGGCTAACTGAAGTGAAACTTTATTACAAGTTCAGCCCAAAAGTTTTTCATTGAGAGCTTATGTTAAAATGATAAAAATAGTGCCTCGACCAATATTTCGAAAAGGAGGGTGCTATCTGGTCACGGTGGTTGTCGATTTCATGTGCCTGAAGTTACTCAAGTGTGAATTAATTATCTGCATACCGCAGGACAAAGGGGCGACAAATCTCAAATGGCGGTTTTCGAAACGAAGATTCGCCGGCCGTATCGATTTATCTACCACTGCTGCTAAGCTTTAAGTTGATTTAAAGCAAAGTACTTCGTATTCCTGTTTACACTGCTCAGTTAAGACTCAGGACTGTTTTCAAGAATGCATGGAAAAGAACTGTCACTTCAATACGTGGAAATCAGTTACAAATGGCGCGTCAAGAAAATTGGATAACAGCTTCGCCGAGGGCTTAGGTTTGTCGTAAATGAGGAAAACAGGATCTACAACATATCAGCGAACACCACGGTAAGCAAGTCTATGTTTTTATTTTACTCAGTTGAAGTTCACATGGGGAAAATTAACCTTTGCGTGGAATGTTTACATAATATTGATAAGATCAACAATGTCACGGTCGGTTAAATTAACGAATTTTAAGCAACTTTGAGATCTGAAAGCATCGCACTAAATCATTTCTCCAGGAAATCCTTTTAGTATCGAAAAGAACAATCATTTATCTGTCTAACACCAAATTTTCGGCCATTTATTTCGCTTCGCTCATACTTAAATAAAGCGATAAGTTTGACCTATTTTGAATTAAATCAAAAGTGTGTCGAATAAACTTAATTATATTTTGTAAATAAAAGGACTTTAAGAGCAGAAATTGCTTTCGACTTACTAATTTGATGTTATTCTTCGATATTAAATAGGTACTTTTCTTCCAGAGTGCTTTATTTTTCGACGCGAAGCTAACAAACTCGGCATAAATTTTGAGCTCCGAAAGCGTCAATTTTGCTGGATTTTAGAATTATCGATTTTCTCGAAAACAAATCGATATTTAGCCAAACAAAGTATACTGTGATTTATTTTATATTAAGGCCTACCCATGGTAAGAGTATGAGCGAAATCCATTTAAGGACTCTTACCGACACATGTTTGACCGTAGGAAACCTGTGCTCTTAAGGGCCGAAACCTCAAAAACCATACCCTATACCGCGGCACATACCTATATAGCCCAAATATGGGAGTACCCCTCCCCCCGGATTCATAATATCAAGAAAACCTTACATCCAGAAGCAGTGAAAAATCTGCAAACGAAAAACAATGAAATTATATTCTTTTCTGCCCCAGGACTAATCAAGCTAACTCCAAGTGGCTGCATTTCTTAAAACCATTTCTTGAAATGCTTTTTTTTCCTAGATTAGGAGCCCACTACCTAACAAATGGCAGTGTTGGAACAGAGCAAGATATCGGAGTTGCAGAAATCATTATGCACGAGAATTACCAAACTCCTCTGAGAGAAAGCAATGATATCGCGCTAATTCAACTCGCAAGTCCTGCTTATCTTGGAAAAGGAGTTGGTCTTGTCTGCTTGCCAGATAGTGACCATCACCTTCCATTTGACAATCTTAACAAAAAATGCTGGATAACTGGTTGGGGACGTTTATCTTCTGGAGGTTCCCAACCAAACACACTGCAGCAAGCGTCTGTACCACTGGTGTCAAAACAACGTTGCACAAGTGCTTTCCCAGGCTACATCGACGATTCAATGCTGTGTGCTGGTCTTGATGAAGGAGGAGTTGATGCTTGTCAGGGTGACAGTGGCGGACCATTGGTGTGTGAGTTTAATGGTACCTGGTATCTTGAGGGAGTCACCAGCTGGGGGTATGGATGTGCCTTACCAAACTATTATGGAGTATATGCTAAAGTCCGAAACTTTAAATCGTGGTTGACAACAAAAATGTACGCCATCACTGCTCCTCCTATTGTATCACCACAGAACCAGTCATCTGCTGCATTAGGTAAGTACAATAACTTTCTATTTTGGGTTAGTATTCAACTCGTGTAGCCGCCCTCTGCTTCTACCCGTCAGGGCCGTAGCCACTTTGAGGCAACCCGAGGTACTTGCCGCAGTTATTGCTTTAGTTTTTCGTTTTATTTCTTTTGAAGGGGGGGGGGGGGGGGGGGGGGGGGGTTAATACCTAGGAAAAGGAATTTAACAATGGAAATTACCTCAGTCATTTTTTTTTTGGGTACGGCCCTATCCTTACTACATTTCGGTCTTGTTGCGTAAGCGTGAAGCTTTGATTCGATACGTTAATATATATTCATTTGAAATAGCTCTGTTTGCTTCAAGAATGTCTACTCTACTTACTTAAATAGAAGGTAACAGTGACATAAAAGTTTGCATTCATAGGTAGATAAATATTTTCGTCTTTATAAATTAACGATGAGCAGGCTCGCTACAATTTTTACAGGCGTAGCAAATTAAGAACAAGAAAAGCTCGCTAATTGAAGATTTGCATGTAGGCAAGGCTTTAATGTGGCAAAAAAAACTAGGAAAGCTATAGAAACGTTTGTAAAGTGCTTCCGGCGTAACTCGAACCACCAAGCTCCTCAATTTTGTTCCAATTAAAGGGCAATCGCTATATGTTTCTTGGGGAAGAAAAATAAGTGCATTTTATCCCTTAATTGGAAGAGTTTTCTGCCGTTGGTAGAATTCATAAAATAACTAATAACAATACGGAAAGATTTACTTACCTTCTCTTAATTTCAAACAATGAATAACTGTAAGTTGTTGCAAGTATAACTAAAAGACAGCAAAAATAACCGTTTAAGTCGAGCTTGAAAGTCACACAAGTACGCTTCGCAGTAATAAAAATTTATGTAACTTTTGCAGTCTGGTGTAATTTTGAAAACGGCTTGTGTTATGGATGGAATCAATCGTCTTTAGATGATTTTGATTGGACACTTGCATATGGTGGAACGCCTTCTTCTTCTACGGGTCCAGCATCTGGTCATAAAGGTTCAGGTTAGATTACATTGCTGTTGATTGATTAAATTTTGTAATTATTATTATAAAGTGCTATCCATTCATTTAAAATTAAACCTTTTTTTTCAAAGAAAGACGTTCGTTCTAACATAAACACTTTTCGAAACTGCTTAGCCCTCTTGAATAGTCAAAGAGAGACGATTTTATCATTGAGATGTCAACACGAGCCATGTAATTTCAAACCAAAGGGTAATTTTCCTAAAACGTTCCACTCAGTATAAGTTTTATTTGAAGAAGGTGTGTTTCGGTTTTTGGGGCAAAAACTCGCCACAAACGAACACACACAAAATCATCCCAAATATTAGGATTACGAATTACTTCTGTTTATTTATCGATCACTGGGCAGATGCAGTAGTACCTGATAATGACGTAGTTTTACTGCATATCAAAGTTTATATTCACGTTTATATTTTGTCTATTTATACAGGAAATTTTATGTTCATCGAGGCGTCTTACCCTAGGAAAGCGGGAGAAAATGCAAAACTTGTGGTCACTGTTCCTAATAATGGAAATCAGTCGTGTCTTTCCTTTTACTATCATATGTATGGAGCATCGGCTGGAAATCTCAATGTCTATAGTGGCAATACCAAGGTGGTTGAAGTGTCAGGCAATCAGGAAAACAACTGGCTACCAATGCAGACAAACGTGTATTTGAATGGAGTGGTAAGAAAAATACGTGTACTCACTTTTGCAGCTACAGTAAAGCTTGCATTAAGTGATCCTGTTTAGTATTTGTGTTTGTGTGTGTTGAAAACAAATTTACAGAAAACAGATGAACACCTTGAAACGATTCTTTTGCGGGACAACGAATAAACGTTCTTCGTTCCTACTACGACGAACAGTAACCACATTGTTAGTTTATTAGTGATTTTTTCCGGTCTGTGAGTAGTCATCAAACATTTGTCAGCTAACTCCATCCAAGATTTAGCAGTTTTCTTACAATGTGAAAACTGTACTTTTTTTACTTCTCTGAGTTATTTTTATACCTACTGTCTCACCGTTCCTCCAAATAAGATCACAAACTGAACTTTATATGTTTTAGGTTACATTTGAAGGAATAACTGGAAGATCATATACTAGCGATATCGCTATTGACTCAGTGCAAATTACGGCAGGAAAATGTCCAGGTGAATACATATGCATTAACAATAGTAATATTAGCTACTGTATATGCCTGTTAAAAACAGTAAAAAACTCTGTTAAGCCACCCTTCTCTCTTTGAGGCCCCTCCCCCTCTTTAATTAGCTCCCCCATACCTATATAAATGATGACGATGATGATGATGATGATGATGATAGATGGTAAATCAAGACTATTTAAAATTAGAAAACAAGGCAACGTAACCATTTAAAGGTATTATCAAGTAAGGTATCCAGACCTTCAGAGAATGGGAGGGGGGGGGGGGAGGGGGGCGGAGGTGATCATCCAGACCCTAGAATAAGGGGGGGGGGGCGCACTCAAAAATAACTTTTCTCGGGGATCTGCCACTGTTATCACGTATCCACCACATCACTAAAACATTAAAAAGTCCACTTCTTCCGTTTATACGTACCGTAAAGGATAACTATGTGATTTGAAATAAGCCTCTCTGTCTCCACTAAGTCCCCCGCTCTGTTAAGCCTGCCAAAATGTGAACTTATCCCCCGGGCGACTAAACGACCTTTAATGGTATGTTTCCGTATGTTCAACGCCCTGGTTCTATATACTGTCAGTGTAGTTATTCCTGTTTCAATGCAATATTTCTTGTCGTCTGTCGAACGTCTCGACATTTTTTGAACCTGACATGAATTCCACGGTTAAATTATCTATTAACATAGTATACAACAAACAAGAGAAATAACATATACTATAACTAATTATACCCCCTCCCTTTTCGCGCCTCCCATCTCCTCTTTGCAAAAAATGTCACCGTGTGCTACGATCATTTTAATGCTACTGGAATGAACTAAGGTAGAGGGTTGACACGTTGTATAAATGCTTACTTTTTTAAATTGTAATAAATAAATTGCCCATAGCCTGCGAACAGGCTCCCGAGTGGGGTTTTTACGCGAGCGAAGCGAGCGGCGTACGCGAGCGAAGCGAGCTGAAGAGCGGGGCCTGAGGGGGAGCCTGTAGACTTTGTTTGATTCCGCCCATCCGCCCACTTGTAATGGATCCTGTAACACATCTGTCAGTAGGGTAATTAGACCTAGCAAAAAACAGATGACAGGCCTACACAGACTACTTCGTGACTTTTGTACAAAATAAGCCGTTCGGTAAAATTGGATTTGGTCGTCCAATTTATTTTGACGCTTCAAAGTTGTTTAGAAAGGGCACTATGCTCTGTCACTCGTATTATAAGAAGGCGATTTTAGGTTATAAAGTAGAGTCGAAAGACTGCCGCTCAGCAGATGTGTAGAGATGATAGATCTGCACCGTTTCCCGTTAGTACATTTTGACACCTCTGTATTAAATTTTGCTATTGCGGTTAGCCTTGGCTCATTCATATTCGCAAGATGTGTTTTAAGCTCTAAAAATGTTCGCTCTGGAAGGACACAGATCCTATTTCCGTGAATATGTTGATTATGTACTTGCATTCTATATTTGCAAGGCCGGGCCCCGCTGTTTATAGTGTTGCAATGTGTGTTGCTTTTTATCACGGATGACATATTTATTTCTGTTCACTTTAGCCAGAGACTGCGTAGCTTTATTTTGCAAAGCTATTGCTTTGTTTTAGAGACACGTTATTTACTGTCGCTAAGGATATGTATCTTGCATCAATTTTAACGAGCGTTTAGTCTTTTGAGCTCGATGTTTTGGGTTTTCGCCTCTTTCCTTTGTTCGTTGTGTGACATTTGCACCACAAGATAAATGTAGGATTCATGTAGATTTATTGCATATCTAACCACACGCAAGCCGGTTGACTTTTTTGCGTGTTGTGTATGCCACTATTTTTCATCACTCACTTGTCAAAAATAAGCGTTCTGACCAATCAGATCATGATACCAGAATCTGGTATCATGGATCGGCGTTTTCAAAAGACATGTCCACAGGCTCCCGCGCCCCCGTACTCCCCCTCAGGCCCCGCTCTTCCGCTCGCTTCGCTCGCGTAAAAACCCCACTCGGGAGCCTGTTCGCAGGCTAAATTGCCCACTGTCATTTAAACGTCTAGTTCAGGGGAGCAGGGGTGGTGCAGTGGTGAGAGCGCTCACCTCCCACCAATGTGGCCCGGGTTCGATTCCTGCCCGGTGTCATATGTGGGTTGAGTTTGGTGTTGGTTCTCGTCCTTGCTCCGAGGGTTTTTCTCCGGGTTCTCCGGTTTTCCTCCCTCCACAAAAACCAATACTTCCAAATTCCAATTCGATCGGGAGTACACGGCGCCACAAGCTTATAGCTTTAATCCTTACCGTGTCTAAATAAAATATAATTTTATTCATTTATTTTTTATCCATTTGTTTTAGTTTCCTGTAGCTTTGACGATGGCTTGTGCCCCGGCTGGAGTCAATCCCATTCAGATGTATTTGACTGGACGCTTTACTCCGGCTCCACACCATCCTCGTCAACGGGACCATGGTCAGATCTTAGCGGAACAGGTGAGTTGCCATGATTGGTACTTCGGGTAACTTACAAAACATTGCGAAGTAACGTTGTTGATAAATATTCAAGAATTAGATTAAATAATTTTCGGAGCGACAAGGATTCCCACTCCACTGTAACTAATGTCAATTACAAGAAAATCTTCCCTGGCTCTTTACTGTTTTATATTAAAGTCAATTCCTCACAAAGTTGGTCTCGTCAGGACATGCATGTTTATATAAAACTCTTGCCAAGATTAATAGTCACGATAATCAGTTCAATAAATTTTGATTTTTTTATAAGTTATTAGTTATTCCTGGAAACACTTAAAGTTGGTTTTTACTACCGAGTCGGAGTTTCCAATTTAGCTTATAGGTGGATTTCCACTGACGCGTAAATATTTACGTACGTAAAGCGTGCGTAAAAAAAGATACGTAGGCAAATTTCCACTGTCGCGTAAAAAGTAATAAAAAGCGTTTCTTTTTTACGTGCGTTGAACGTACATAAATGCCCGCCATCCTGAATTATCAAGTTGGTGAATAGAGTGTGTTATTGGCGGCCATATTGAAGGAGTGAAACAATAAATTGATTTCCTTTGGGAAAAAATCATTAACATTTTTATGCAAATATCTTGTTGTTTGACTCTTCCCACATGGTTGCCTTGAAAACAATTTGTACCACACGCTAGTAAAAGAAATGCGTAAATATGACCAAGAGGCATTTTATAAATACTTCCGAAAGACACCATCAAGTAAAAAAAAAGATTTGAGGCGACCTTTCCGGATTGCCGGTTCAAAGCTTACATAACCTGACGCCAGGCGTTTTCTTTCACTACTGCGTTCGTGTAATTTGGTTCTGTAATCAGTTCTATAGATTATTGCTGGAAATGTTCGGACTTTCTCGATGGGAAGTGTTTCTACATCTGAATGTTTTCCCATGTAAATCGACGGCGATTTAAAACAAAATGGTTTTCCACATGGCAAGTGGTGTCATGTGACAAAATCCAAAAGTATGATTGGGTAAATGGCTGCGTAACCGCAGTCAGCCGCGGAAAAAGTTGACTCAGTTCAACTTTTTTGAAAACACTCGCGATCGCTACGTGCGTATACGTGCGTGTAACGTACGTAAATACCAAGACCATAACGTGGCATTGGAAATTGGACAACGTAAATTCGACGCACGTAATCACGCGCGTTTTACGTACGTCTACAATTTTTACGTACGTTAACGTGCGTCAGCAAAAACGCGACAGTGGAAATCCACCTAATGTATGAACGACTTGCGTACACGTTTACGCAAATCGTTCATACATTGTCTCTAATTTTTTTCACGCAAGTTATTTAACGCGAGTAAAAAATTACCTGTCAGTGGAATCAAGTCGTTTATGAGTTAATTAAAGACAGTGAAAACTAAATTGTCGGAGTTGCAAGCAGGAAGTAATCGGAGGGCCTGATAGCTAGCACTGTGATTTTTTTGTTCTTTCGCTTCTTGCATTTCCGTCAATCTGGTTTTCACTACCTCATAAGCGACGGAGTCATAAGCGGAGTCGGAAGAAAATGGAAGCGTTCTATGAATTCTACCGACTGACGTCAAGCTTGACTGATTGATAATAAAAAAAATATATATATATAAAAAAATAAATGTTGTTTATAGTGGTCATGCATTAAGCTTCATATCTCTAAGGGATAGCTAGTTTACAGGCATGCCACTGAAACAGAAGAAACAAATAGTTTTAAATAAACATAACAAGGTAAAAAATCCCAACTGGCAGGAGGCAGACCAGTTGGCTATATACAAAGCGTTGTCGAGGATTTGAACTCGGGACAACCGAGAAACAAATCCAGCTAGTGGCAAGGGCAGGTCTTGAACCGAGGACCTCCGGATTACAACACCAGCGCCCTAAACCACTCGGCCACGCTTGCTTGATATTTGATTTTCTGTAGTTCGTAAGCCCTCTTACGACTCCGATTATTTCCGACTATGATTTCGTCACTGGTGAAAACCAGCCTCAACAACTTATACACACCCTTAAAAAGAATCGTTTACCCAATTATTAGTTATGAGGATTGTCTTTTGGCTGGTGTCTCTGACAAAAATTGCACGTTTTGTTTCAAACTATCTAACAAAGGTCTCAAAATCATATCTGTCGCAACTTGTTTTTTTTGCTGTCTTGTCACAAAATTTCTCATTAGCATTTTCACAAGTCAGTTCATTCTCGATTCTGTATTTTTCGTTGTAGCTGAGGGTAACAGTGAATACTGACAAAACATTGAATATAATAATAACAATAACAATAATAATGATATAAGTCACTTTTTTATTAAATTTTGTACAGGTAAGTATATGTACATTGAAGCTACGGGTCAGTCACCTGGCGATAATGCTAAGCTTCAGTTTGCAGTACCTGGAAGTAACTCATCTGCGTGCTTGAAGTTCTACTATCATATGTATGGATGGGGTATGGGAACTTTGAACGTGTTCAATGGAAATACCACGATATTTACCAAGTCGGGAGATCAGGAAGACCATTGGAAATCGGTGATAAGGACCCTGCATTTGAGTGATGTTGTAAGTACTGATACCTTTTTTGGTTTGTTTGCGTAACGACGCAGCTGTATTTATATTGTCAAAAATGTACACATGCGTAAATGCATACGTTTATTGAGCTCCAAAGGGGACCTTTCAGTCCAATTTTCGATTAATCCGTATTGTTAGCAGCTAAGTTGATTTTGTGTTATTAAATTTCATCAAATATTCGCTATGAAACTAAATGTTTGCAAAGAAATTAATTATGTGACTCTAAATGACAAAAACATAGCTTCATTGCAGCCGAATGTGTCTCCCGGCGTTATAACTTAAATTTACAAGTAGACAATATTAACTTTGAAAACTGTTCCGCCGGACCATATTACAAAAACCCATATCGCAATCCGTTTCAATCTTCGACACTATTGGCCATCCGTACCTTTTTCTGCATTTGGAGTGTCAAGTTATTTAACTATTCCTTCACTGTTTTAAGAAGTTAATTTATATATTTAAACGAATTTGATGGTCATTTCTTATGCCTATGTTTGGCTAAAATCCGTGACACGTTCTCTTAAATTCATGGTTATTTCTGAGGTGGAATCAGTTATATGAGACTTTTCAGTATTATGCACTTACAGTCAAAACAGCTCTAGGGTCGATTTTCCCTTCGTCCTTCCTGAGAAGAGGCGTTAGGGGAATTAGTGCGTTCACATTTTCCCGAAGAGCAGGAATTTATATATTTTTTTAATGGATATTCGATTTCATTAGTCACTTAGAAGAGCGCCTTGCGAATAACATGAGGAGAAAACACCATGTATGACATTGGACGGCTAACTATAGTTGACGGCCAAATTGTAATTTGCCTATCTCCAAAAGCCAGACATCAATCCAATCATTATTCGGGTTTACCTCGGTGTAAGAACCTGTGATATTTTTCTTTGTATTGGAGCTTTTTTTTCCTGCTCTGTTTTGTTTTTGACGCTCTTTGTTGCTTTGTTCGTTCTTTGTTTTACGTCACCGGTGAGTTTCACAGGTTCTTACACCGAGGGTGAGCCCAATATTCGATATTCACACTTTGAATCGAGACGCTGTTTAACGTTGAACTAATAATTTCAAAAATGCATGGAATATTAAAGCAAAGAACGAATTAACTTAATTTAAATGAATTAATTGATTTACCCTTGAAAGGAACGCTTGAACTCTTTTTTTTTTCTTTAGTGGTCTTAAGAGACAGAACGTAACTTTGTCTCGAGTTATAACCCGAGACAAAGTCGAAAAAACATGAATATTTGAGATGAAACAAAAATATCCAACTTCCGAGGCACTAGTAAGTAAGTTTTTTGTTGTGTAATTCCGTATTTTCTCAATTAAACGCCCCCGGCGTTTATTTCAAACTTGGCTTTGTGGACCTGGCGTTTATTTGAAGCCGGCGTTTAATCGGGGTCCGCCGTTCATTAACGAGGTGATTTTGTATCATTTTTTTTTTCAGGTTTGTTTATAATTACCAATTTTCTGAGACCCAGGGGCAGTTTGTCCAGGCGGGATGATTTTTCCCTTCGTCCCGCCTCGACAAACTGTCCCTAGGTCTCCGAGGATGATTATTACCAAAAGTTACAGTATTGCAAACGGCAAATGTTTGTTGAAATCGAGATTTGTGACAAACATGAACAATACAGGAGCAAGTAAATTTTATGGGTACAAAGAAATCAGTTCATAAACGGCAACGTCGCCAACGTCCTTAGCTTATCGTTAATAAAGGTTCTCCTCCGACTTATAATCAAACGTTAGAGGGATCCTCGTCTTTTCATGATCAACGACAGTGAGCATGCACTTAGCCTCCTTGGCAGACGTTCTTTGGGCTCAAAGAACGTCTGCGAAGGAGGCTGGCATGCACTATGCCACAAGAAAGAAAGTGCGTCAGTATTGATAACACGAACACGAACATCCATCCAAGTTATGTTATGCCGGACTTTTTCTTTGAACATTTATTAAAATTTCCAAAGCAGCATACCGGATTAGTATGTTATAGTAGTGCTATTCAAGAGAATATATTACTTGTTAGCTCGACCGCAAATAAACGCCGGGACCTCGATTAAACGCCTCCGCCGTTTATTTAAAAATTAGCAACATTGACTCTACGTTTATACGAGGCCGGCGTCTAATCGGGTCCGGCGTTTAATCGATAACACAGGGCGAAATGACACTTTTAAGGTTTCTTAAAGGTAACTTAAAGGTACAGTAAAGAATCATTTCCTGTACCTTTAAGTTTATCTTAAATTTCTTAAATGTTCCTTTTCTTAATCTTTAAGTGGATCACTTAAATTCAGTAATGAACCATTTAATGCATCTTTAAGAAATGTACTTAAAGATGCATTAAGAGCAAGTTTGTAGAAGAATCGAACAAAAATTGTTTTTTGCGGCAATTCTTAAAATACAGGGATTTCGCTCATCTTCTGCATGAAGGTAGTCCTTATTAAAACTAAAAACGTTATGTTGTTTTTTTCTTCAAAAAGTTTTATTTTTCCGAGAAAAACGAAATTTTCGATTTGACATCTAGACTCGTCTAGACTCGATTGAGAGGGTACAAATTGGGTTGAAAATTGACCATTTTCAATCGATTCGTATGTCAAAACCATCACGCGCAGAAAAAAATAAATACAACCGGTCTATTGCATGACTCTTCCTTGTCCAAATAAGCATAGTTTCAAGAGTTTTGATTTAATCTAATTATTTTACGGTAAACAAAACCAGACTATTCTCACGCGAAATGAAAGTCGGTCGGTCAAAAGAATCGTCATTTTCACTATGTGCCTTATCTCAGAATTCCTTGAGATAAATATATTTCAACTGTAGAAGGATGATACTTTCAAAATATTTAAAGTTTTGTCTGGGTAAATGATTAAGCACTTGTCAAAAAATTATTCAAAATCGTACAAAAACGACACAAAATCACGCAAGCTTTCGAATGCGTGACCAAAAGTATTACCACCGTATTTGTTCTTTAAATCAATTTAGTCGCAACACTAGCAATATCAAGGCATAAATCATAATAAATATGTTCACCTTTGCTTGATTATGATATCCTGTCCCATGCAATACGTTTTTTCCTGTCATTTCTTCAATGGCTTCCCGTTCAGTTCGCATGCCGCTTGTCGAATCCGTCTGCGACTGGTGAATTTGAAGCAACCACCGATACGAGTTTAACCAAATATGTATCGTCATGATTAACAAGCCCTTTTTGTGTTACTTGATTAAGCCATATTTCAGGTTATAGCCGGCAAAGCGTTTTCGATAAGCCACTTTGCAGTGCCTGTTGGCACCGTTATTATTCCAAGTGAAGTATAAATTTGCATACTTTCGAGACAAGCGTGACAGTTTTTTATACTTAGGGGGTGGGGTGAGGAAGGGTCTTAAATTTTTAGATGAATCAAATGTTTGAAAACGTTTGGGGATGAATTGTCACAAACTAATACCGTATTTTACATGGGGATGTAAAAGCGCTAACATCGTAAAAGTAGTAAAAGCGCTAACATCCTGTTGCTTGTTAAAGATACCTGGTGTTAATGGCGAACAGGAACTTATTCTCCTTAGAGCATGCTCTAAGGAGAATAAGTTCCTGTTCGCCATTAACACCAGCAAAAGACCAGAGGGCCTTATGATTTTCTATATCCTTGTTACATGAGCAAAGGGACCTCGGTTATTAATTTACTTTTATCGCGTCGATCATACGAGCAAGGACTGCCAACTATCGTTTTAAAAGAACAAGAAACTTCCATGAGACACCAAGTGCAGTGAGAACATGTGGAGTTTCCAACAGTTCACCAGACAACTGAAGGAAAAAGCACTTTACGGGGACTGTGTTGTGCCGGTTGCTCCACAAATGGTTCGTGAGAAAAAAGAAATCATTCAAACATCTATAATCGAGTTTAGTAAATTACATTAGTCTCGTCTCCTAAAAGTAAACAACGTGAATTCTCGCACACACAAGGTCAATTATTTTACTTTGTTGTTTTGGAGAATAATGAAGTACATAACTGAATTATATGGTTTTTATAGAAGGAGCAACCAGCAATTAGTAGATTATAGACTACCACCAAACCGGAAACGAGAAGCAAACGACTTTAGAAAGTCTAACTTTAATAGATTACAACACTCTTTCCTGACAGCGGCTTTTTGTCAATACTTTTACGGTTTTTCTCTCTTTGATTTTGAGCGTAAGCAGAACTTATAAGTAAAGTAAATCACGTAGCAAATACGAGTTTGTGACAATTCATCCCCAAACGTTTTCAAACCATTGCGGAGTTCATCTAAAAATTTAAGACCCTTCCTCGCCCCACCCCCTAAGTATAAAAAAACTGTCACGCTTGTCTCGAAAGTATGCAAATTTATACTTCACTTGGAATAATAACGGTGCCAACAGGCACTGCAAAGTGGCTTATCGAAAACGCTTTGCCGGCTATAACCTGAAATTTGGCTTAATCAAGTAACACAAAAAGGGCTTGTTAATCATGACGATACATATTTGGTTAAACTCGTATCGGTGGTTGCTTCAAATTCACCAGTCGCAGAAGGATTCGAAGGGCGGCATGCGAACTGAACGGGAAGCCATTGAAGAAATGACAGGAAAAAACGTATTGCATGGGACAGGATATCATAATCAAGCAAAGGTGAACATATTTATTATGATTTATGCCTTGATATTGCTAGTGTTGCGACTAAATTGATTTAAAGAACAAATACGGTGGTAATACTTTTGGTCACGCATTCGAAAGCTTGCGTGATTTTGTGTCGTTTTTGTACGATTTTGAATAATTTTTTGACAAGTACTTAATCATTTACCCAGACAAAACTTTAAATATTTTGAAAGCATCATCTTTCTACAGTTGAAATATATTTATCTCAAGGAAATCTGAGATAAGGCACATAGTGAAAATGACGATTCTTTTGACCGACCGACTTTCATTTCGCGTGAGAATAGTCTGGTTTTGTTTACCGTAAAATAATTAGATTAAATCAAAACTCTTGAAACTATGCTTATTTGGACAAGGAAGAGTCATGCAATAGACCGGTTGTATTTATTTTTTTCTGCGCGTGATGGTTTTGACATACGAATCGATTGAAAATGGTCAATTTTCAACCCAATTTGTACCCTCTCAATCGAGTCTAGACGAGTCTAGATGTCAAATCAAAAAATTTCGTTTTTCTCATAAAAATAAAAATATTTGAAGAAAAAAACAACATAACGTTTTTAGTTTTAATAAGGACTACCTTCATGCAAAGGATAAGCGAACAATTTTTCATAGCATTACCGGACGTTGTCGGATTCTTCTACAAATCTCCTCTTAAATGATGTTTTAAGAAATTTTAAGTGATAAATTAAAGGAATTAAATGAAATCTTTAAGATGCTTAGACGCATTAAATGTGACTTAAAGGTTAAGGAATGGTCGCGTTTAAGTGACGTAAAGCGTTTAACTTAAAGGACCAGTTAAGACTGCTTTAAGAACATTTAAGTGGCAGCTTAAAGAAGAAGAAAAGATAACCTTAATGTTCAAAGAGACTTTAAGTGGCAGCTTAAAGAACTGGAAAGGAATCTTTAAGATTCTATGCACTATTAAATGTCACTTTAATGTAATTGAAAGATAACCTTTAAGTTAATTTAAATGTTTCACTTAAAGGACCAGTAAGGAAAGATATCACTCTTTCAGATACGATGACACATCTAATGTCCATTAATTTTAATGTCAGGGAAAGATAACCTTTTACTGAGTTATTTGAATGTGATGTACATCATCATTAATGTACATCTTGGATCTGTAAAGAGTAAAATCCAAAAGCAATGAATGTGCAAGTTAACATCAAGGGAATCTTCTTGCCAGGACCTTCTTAGCATTATGTTCACTAACACAAATACAAATTATTCATGTAAGATTTCAAAGTAATAAAAGTTTATTGTCTCTGTAATTCTTTTAATACAAACCTACATCAATAACTAAGGTGTTGACAGGTCTCCTTTTGTTGTAATTACAAAAAAATCACAGTAACAATTATCTCCATAAACTAAAAAATTCTTTATATAAAAGATAGATTCAATTTATATTGTAACTGTATGTGTTACTCGAATACCGGTGGGTGACCCTGCCTGGCAGAAATAAATACTCCTGCCAAATATAATAATTAAAAAATACTTTAAGTGAATGTGTGTCCAGCAGTAGCAATGAAATCAATATTTGAGAGAATATTCCGGCTCCCGCTCAGAGCCTGAATTTTTTTCAGGTTTTCAGTAGTATGGCCGCATTTGCATCTCTCAAATATTTTATTATAATAATTCAATTTTCCAATTTAGCTCTATAAATGAGTAATATATTTATGTCCTAAATTATTAAAAAATATGCTAAATGTAACTGTTCCAATCATTTTTTTTTAATGATAAATAAACATACAATATTTGTAACACATATGTTGCAAATTGCTTTATTTCAGTCTATGAAAGCTTAAAGGTTCCTAGTCAGCATCTGCCATCAATGGCATTGAATTCATAAAAATGTATGGTGAAGTGAAGCCTTATTGCATTGCTACAAGTTGCATTATTGAGAGTCTGTTTAATTACCTTGAGCACTGAGTTTTATGGTGAGCCTTTTCATTTAGACGTGCTCCCAGAAAAATACAATACAGGAATTCTCGCATGTAAACAAAAACAAAGGTGTGGCTGACTAGGGTTTTTTAAAGAAAAAAAAAACTGTCAAGGTAAGTTTGATGTATATATCTTGGAAAATAATCATTAACAAAAACCTCTGTAATTTTCAATTTCTACTGAAAAGACATACCAGTATTGCTCCAATATTGATGATCTATCAGATATGTCAAATATTTCAAAAAAATATAATACTGTAAAATGTCATAGTCCCATTTAAGCTCTTAAGAACTTCTTTCTGCTTGTTCCAATTTCTCAACATGGTCTAATGCCAAGGCTCCTTTGGTTAATCCCTACAAACAAAAATGATCATCACCATGTCAACACTTGATAAAAAATATGTTTTTATACCATGCCAGGGAGGCGGACACCTCTCTAAGACAGACAGTTGAGGCCGGTCCAAATAGTGCCAACCTTACAGAGAGTTGACTGTATAACATACATTGTACAGTAACTGTTCTAATTGTTAACATCTAGGCTCCTTGATTGTAAATGCTTTTTATTCGATATTGTTTAAAAACACTGACAGACTCAAACCACCACATTCCCATAGTAGTGTATGTTAAAATTGTAGTGTCCCAAAAGGTAAAGAAGTATGGCTTAGTTAGTGTAAGAAGTGGACAATAACAAGGTCCTGATTGAAGTTGTTTTAAAAAATATATAATTTTGGATAAATGGTCAATTTGCTATGAGATGTTGACCAAGCTATACATTGCCAGGGCTGTCACCAAGATTTGATGTTTCATGGCTCTACTAGCTATGGGTTAGTAGACAGCGAACTGAGCAGCAAAGCTGCAAGCAGCTAACAGTTTTGGTTCTATTATTCTGTGTAATTACACTGGTCTCATGTTGATATTAGCCTGGAAAATCTATGGCCCCTGGCCTTAGAAGAACAGCTCCCTGTAACCGACTGTGGGTCAACTGTCAGCCAACAGGTTACCAACACGCCACCGACAGTCTACTGACAATTTTTCCAAAACAGAAATTTTACTTTTACAAAGTTCAATTTGTAATAAATATATCGGTTGACAGACGACTGACAGTCAACCAACAATTAAAAGGGAGCTGTTTTTTCACAAGTACAACAAAATTTTTCATATACACCATATAAAAGCATGTAATTGTATCAATGTTGTGTACTTATATGATAAATGGTGAAATATAATTTTATAGAATATACACTATGTGCCATAACAACTGTGATAGAAAGTTAGTATATTGGGAAAAACATGCATTGTTTTTATTTATTATTAGTCTCATATTTGTGAGATTTTTACAAATATTTCTATGCATGGTAGTTACCGGGTAACTCAGGTAATGCCCTGGTCAACAACTCATAACCCAACTGTTCAAAAGTACACTTAAAAAAATTGAATGAACTTGGATTAATGGCAAAGTTCAGGAAATATTTTTTTTGGAATGCAATGCAGGGCTAGCTGCCACTATAGAGCCAGGGGCCGCAGATTTCTTGGGTAAAAATACATATTAACATGAGCCCAGTGTAGTTACACTGTAAAACAAAACCAAACCTCTTTGCTTCTTACAATTTTGCTGTTCAGTTCCCTGCTCTGAGAATGCTAGCTAAATTGTTGTTTACTCTAGTTTCCATGTTAGGTAAATCTTTTCAAGATTTAGTGGCAACTAGTGTGTTTCCAGTGAAACCTCACCTCTCCTTTCCTGCCTTGTTGCCTGCATTTTTTGCTTTGTTTGGACATAGCCGCAGCACTCGAGTGCCCCTAAAAATAAAATATATATTTTTTTAGATTTGGTAAATCAAATACATGAAAAAATTATAGTAAAGAATCAACCCTTTTACCATCATTAGCATGCCATTCTCAAGACATACAATAAAATTAGATATGCGATGAGATTAAAGTAAGACAATTACAAGCAAGAACACTTACCTCAATTTAGGCCTTTTTCCATATATTCAGTTTTTGTCTCTTGATTACTCTTACTAGTGTGTTTACATTTCTTGCTGAGTTGCATATGACTGTCAACTAAAGCAAAAACAATGTTTCTAATTGCCTCAATGATTCAGAGGTTTTATACATGGAAAATACACTAGATGTAATCATCTGTAACACTGTTTTTCATTTTATTAAGATGCCTTTCTATCCTTTTCTGGATGAGGTGAACCTTTTTTTGGAAGGACAGAAAGATGATAGTAAATTGCCCTGACAAACAAATTAAAGCCAACTGCAAACAAACCATGTCAAGCTAACTGCAAACAAACCGGTGTAAAGCTACATGTAACTGCAAGAAAACCAGGCTGAACATTACTGAACGCAAACTAATGACATTCCCTTATACTGCTATTCCGCTGAATAGGCCATTTTTAAAAATACCATAATACTCTTTGTTGTCCCTCCAAATTTTGCATTTGCATTGTTTTCAATTTCTCTTGGGACAGCAAGAGATATTGAAAACAATGCTTATGTAAAATTTTGGAGGGACAGCAAAGAGTGTTGTGTTGAAAATAGCCCATAGGGCAGGGCTCAAAATAATGGCTGGTCAATGGACAATGTCCAGCCAAGATGACAATTTGTCCGGACAAAGTTTCAGTTTGCCGGTCATTTTGACCGGTCACGTACATGGCTTTGAGAATGATAACTGATGACCAGAAGGGTATTAGAAAGTGATCTATTCATAAAAGTTGCAGCTAAAACAGCAGAAATGAGTGGTAGTTTAAAAGTGCTATTTTCAATATTTTGACCGTTCAGAAACGACACATGACCGAGCTAAAATCTGTCTGGCTGGACAACATGACCGGCAACTGTCCGAAAATTATTTTGAGCCCTGTAGGGCCAGCATCCTCTAGATGCAACCTAATGATCCTGTGATGAATATTCAACTAAAGTTTCCTAAGAATTAAAAAAGGATGATTTTAATAATGTCCCTCTGTTCTGAACTCATATACTCAGGACCTCGCCACCTTTCTTACCCTTTCCCACCCAAAACACCTCACTCCTTTCTCCCTAAATATGACAATGACAATAATTTGGTTTGCAATGAAATAGACAGGGCAATAAGAAAGTTCCCTGAAGTGTCCCTTCTGTGTCTATCAGAAAACTTTTCGTGATTTTGTCTATAAGAAATTCGGTGTCTGGCATTAATAATTAATTAGCAGAAAACAGAATGCAAACTTTACACTCAAGGCTAGCCTACTACGCACTCTGCATTTTGCACTCTGCAGTCTGCAAATGTCAGACACTGAAGAAAATTTTTTAAGAAAACACAAAGAAGCCATAATAAGTTCAGATTTATAACATGATTTCTCAATACAAAGATTCAAAATTACACTGTTTGCTGTCAGTGTAATAATGCAGTGCTAATATTTTCCAAAACAAAATCATCATTTGTTTAGTTTAGCTTATCTAAGATAAAGTGGTTTTAAGCCTTCAGTTCAAAATAATGCTAAAATCAGGACACTGTTCCTCGATATAGAATAGAATCCACAACCGCAGCCAACAACAGTTAAATTTAGGCTTCCTGTGTGACTCTGGTATATAAAACTAGACTGCCAGACTCATGACTGGGCTGAATATAACGACCGATCAGTTTAATATAAGCTGACTATAAACATCTGAAAGCAAAATTATAATCCCATAAGATACAAGGAACATTCATTTTGTTTTGAATATATATTAAATGGTGTACATTCGGTAATTAATAAAGTAAACTTGTGATATAACACAAAATGAAGTTCAAACAAAGTTTCTGCGAGTCATCGATTCCCTTGTGTCGTGTTTTGGCTCATTTCTTTCAGGCGATTTAGCTCTTACAGTACTTCACCGAGCATTCTCTTCGCGAGCTTGCATTTCTACAGTAATTTCTCGTTTTCGACTGGTACTTCTTTGATTTTTGCAGCGTTTCTTCGAAAAGATCATTGCACTCCTTTTTGATCTCCGCCATGATCGCCGAAATAACGTAACGTATTTCAAGATTTTGGCGCTCAAATATGAATTATTGCTGATGTCTTGGGGAGGGGAGGAGTAGGGAAAGTTTTTCGCCGGCGTTGGCGTTCTCCAGCGTACCATCTTTAAATATATCAACAAAAAAGACCGGAAGATAAATGTTTTTGTTTATTTAAAGTAAATAAGCATTCGGAAAAAGGAAAGAAATAGGGTAGCTGGGCAGATAGACTAAAGATTAATATTTCTACCCCGGGGACGGTCGGTATTATATTCGTCCTTTCCCCAGTCTTCGGGCGGCAAATTTATGCAGAAAGATTTGGCGCCAAGAATCACGCTTTTTCGAGGGGTAGTAGCTGGGGATATCATTTAGATGTTATTGTGCAAACAAAATTTGTTTCAACTGACTTCATCTACTTTTTTCTTGTGTTTTAAATCATTTACTTTTTCTTTTAGTGTGGAAAAATATGTATTATCAAAGGTTTATGATCCAATCACCGGATAGTGTAATTTAACTGACGTCCCACCCCTGGATAAAATAGTTTTGATTCGCGCGTAAAAGAGTCATTTCGCGCGAATCTCTTGTTTGTTGAGGCGGGAGCGAAATGCAGTCAAAGCAATGCGTTGTGCGTCCACATCATTGTCAGGAAAGCTCTTCATGGTCCACCTTCCGGCTTTCGGAGGCATCATTCTACTGGGGACAAATTCTACTGGGGTCAAAACTGAAATGGAAGCGCGAAGTGACGACTTCAAGCAGTTGAATTCCCGGTGAATTTCGTTAGCTGCGACGAGTGCTCAAATATTTATTCATGCGAATTATCGATCCGGTTATTCCGATTTCCGGCGATTTCTAGCTTCTCGATGCTGTATAACCATTTTGAAGTCATTATAGTGAAATGCTGTTCTAGTGGAAAATTTCACTCCTCACAAGATGGCAATCTGTATGGATCGGTATCAAATACATTGTTGATTTTGTTTCGGCGACTTGAAATGGGGAATTACAGCGACAGTAGACACCGAACGGGTGCCGTACATCGACAACCGCTTTGCTTTTCAAAAATGTCTCGAGGTCTTGCAGTTGGTACAGATTTCTTTTACGCACGCAAACAAAATTGTTCTGTCGTCGATCGGTGGTGAATGTCCGTTTTGGTCTGAAGTACTGAAGCACGTGGTCCTCAGTGAAAGCTGCTGGCGTGCATGTATGCAACCAGGAAAATATTAGTCGCGTCTGTTTATAGGAGTTTTGACATTTTGGATCATTCATTCTTTACATCATTCACAAGTGAGGAGGATTCCAGGTAAGTTTGTTACATACATTGTTTTAACGAACGATAATGCAACAGTGTATGCTATTATGTTGTGTGACATTGCGTGACCATTGTGTGACCTATATGATTGTTTCAGATAACCTGCAAAGCTATCGTTTTAATTAGACCTGTACTATCGTGGTTAGTGTATAAATGATGGTTACAGATAACTTGCAACACTTTCGCTTAAATCCATGACGAGCTAAGCTCTCAAAAAAATTCTGTCCAGGAGGTATTTTATTTTTTACGGCATGCCAGGAAATTTGAAATGAAACCAGTGTGATTGTTAGGATATGTTGGTGTGTCACGCAGTTTTTGCTTTGGCAGTTTTTTCATACAGTTTGATGTAACCTGCAAATCTAATACTGCCTGCTTATATTTTTCATCAGTACTCGTGGGTGGCACACCTTACACAGTTCAATGTCACCAGTAATACTAATAGAAGAGCTGCGCCTAATATTTACGTATTTAATCGATTAAGCGCCCAACCTCGAATAACTGCCCACCTCGAAAAAGCACCCACTCTGTAGATAGGAAAAGTTAATAGACGCCCAGCCTCGAATAAGTGCCCACTCAACCCAACCCCCCCCCCCCCCCTACCTCCCTTTAAAAAATACTGAAGTGCACAAGGGGAATACTTTGATTATTATTGACATTGAGTTTGAAATTGACTAAGTACTACTAAGAGGGTTCTCCGAAGACCGAGTTTTCTTAGCATTTTATAGACACTTTCAATGAACAGTTGCTTTGTGCAACTTCATGTTTTATTATTATTCATTGTTTTGTTGTAAAACAAACTTTCTACTTTCAAGAAATGGCGAAAATGTAATAAGCGCCCAGCCTCGAATAAGCGCCCACTCTCAAGGTCCAAAAATTTAATAAGTGCCAGGGCGCTTGATCGAATAAATACAGTACTTCATAGGAACTGGCGGTTGGCGCACCTCATACAGTTCGATGTAACCTGCGATTTTAAGACAACAAAATCAACCCAGAATCCAGCTAATATCTGTTTTTTTTGTTCTACAGAGATACCTCAACTGACACCTTACTGTACATTGCAGTAGTTCAAGGTGTGAACTACTTACTTATGTTTCTGATTTCAATCCCCTAAATGGAGAAATATTCTCTACTAAGGAGATTAAGATCTAATTTGCATAATGTTTTTGGAGGACTAAGCTCGTCATGGTCCTGTACTTTCACGGGTAGTGTCTACCTTTTGGTTACAGACACCTTGCAAGACTGTCGCTTTAATTTGTCCTATACTGTTGTGGGTAGTGTATACCTGACGGTTATAGATAACATGCAAAACTATCACTTTGATCAGTTCTATACTGTTGTGGGTAGTGTAAACCTGTCGGATATAGATAACATGCAAACTATTGCTTTAATCAGTTCTATACTGTCTTGGGTAGAGTATACCTGTCAGATATAGATAACATGCAAAACTATCGCTTTAATTAGTTCTATACTGTCGTGCGTGGAGTATACCTGGCGGTTATAAATACAGTAGAACCCCGGTAACTCGAACTCGGATAACTCGAACAACCCCGCTAACTCAAACTAACTGCCATTTCCCTTGGATTTGACTCCCACTTTTCAGTCATTTTTACTCAGTTAACTCGAATTTGGATAACTCGAAAACCCCGCTAACTCGAACAAAATTTCGTTTCCCTTGCACAAAATTTGGGTCAAATTTACCCCGATAACTCGAATTCCGGTTCTTGCAACTTGGCACGGTTGCCCATTGATTAGAGCAACAAACAGATCACGTATTTTACAACCATTTTCCATGCACTCTTTTCGTAAGAATGTATGGTCTTGTTAGAGTTTCTGACAAGTTAAGTTCAATTTGCACTGTACCGTATACTGAAGTGATGAAAAATCAGTTAACTATCAATTATTAACTTGGCAAATTAAATATGCAATCGACCCCGATAACTGGAAACCCCGGTAACTCGAACTGTTTTACGTTTCCCTTCAGAGTTCTACGTTTCCCTTCAGAACTATTGCTTTAATCAGTTCTATACTGTCGTGAGTAGAGTATACCTGACGGTTATAGATAACATGCAAAACTATTGCTTTAATCAGTTCTATACTGTCGTGGGTAGAGTATACCTGACGGTTATAGATAACATGCAAAACTATTGCTTTAATTAGTTCTATACTGTCATGGGTAGAGTATACCTGACAGTTATAGATAACATGCACAACTATTGCTTTAATTAAATCTATACTGTCGTGGGTAGAGTATATCTGACGGTTATAGATAACATGCAAAACTATTGCTTTAATCAGTTCTATACTATCGTGGGTAGAGTATACCTGACGGTTATAGATAACATGCACAACTATCGCTTTAAGAGGAAATCCGCCAGGACTTCGAGTAGTTATTGGACAAAATTATGTACCAAAACTATTTACACCTGATTGCAAGCTTTTGTGTTACTGCTTCAAATATCTTATCGAAAGAAATCTTTTCTAACAACACCACACATCGAAAACACATTTTGAAGTTCCGCTGAATTCCACTGAATCGCTTAAAAGATGTAAGCTTTTGCCCATAGCTTGTGAACTTTAAATATCATTTTCTCAGACTCTGATAAGAAATGGTTGTACCAGAATTATTTTCACTTTATTGCAAACTTTTTTGTTACTGCTTCAAATATCTTATCAAAAGAAATCTTTTCTAACAACACCACACATCGAAAACAGATTTTGAAGTTCCGCTGAATTCCACTGAATCGCTTAAGACGAATTTACAAAATGGCTACACGTGAGATTTTGCCCGTATCTTGTGAACTTTGAAATTCATTTTCTCAGACTCTGATAAGAAATTGTTGTTGGTGTTATCACGGCTAATTACTTACATCTTTACCTTTTATTAAGGGTAGGAAATAACGCAATAGGATTTAAATTATTCTGGAAATTGATTTTTGTCCAACTTTAATAAATATTACTCGACTTCCTAGTGGATTCCGTCTTAATCAGTTCTATACTGTCGTGGGTAGTGTATACCTGACGGTTATAGATAACATGCAAAGCTATTGCCTAAATCAGTTCTATACTGTCGTGGGTAGAGTTTACCTGACGGTAATAGATAACATGCACAACTATCGCTTTAATCAGTTCTATACTGTCGTGGGTAGAGTATACCTGACGGTTATAGCTAACATGCAAAACTATTGCTTTAATCAGTCCAAAACTGTCATGGGTAGAGTATACCTGACGGTTATAGATAACATGCAAAACTATCACTTTAATCAGTTCTATACTGTCATGGGTAGAGTACACCTGACGGTTATAGCTAACATGCAAAACTATTGCTTTAATCAGTTCTATACTGTCGTGGGTAGAGTATACCTGACGGTTATAGCTAACATGCAAAACTATCGCTTTAATCAGTTCTATACTGTCATGGGTAGAGTTTACCTGACGGTAATAGATAACATGCACAACTATTGCTTTAATTAGTTCTATACTGTCATGGGTAGAGTATACCTGACGGTTATAGATAACATGCACAACTATCGCTTTAATCAGTTTTATACTGTTGTGGGTAGTGTATACCTGACGGTTATAGCTAACATGCAAAACTATTGCTTTAATCAGTTCTATACTGTCGTGGGTAGAGTATACCTGACGGTTATAGCTAACATGCAAAACTATTGCTTTAATCAGTTCTATACTGTCATGGGTAGAGTATACCTGACGGTTATAGCTAACATGCAAAACTATCGCTTTAATCAGTTCTATACTGTCATGGGTAGAGTTTACCTGACGGTTATAGCTAACATGCACAACTATTGCTTTAATTAGTTCTATACTGTCATGGGTAGAGTATACCTGACGGTTATAGATAACATGCACAACTATCGCTTTAATCAGTTCTATACTGTTGTGGGTAGTGTATACCTGACGGTTATAGCTAACATGCAAAACTATTGCTTTAATCAGTTCTATACTGTCGTGGGTAGAGTATACCTGACGGTTATAGCTAACATGCAAAACTATTGCTTTAATCAGTTCTATACTGTCATGGGTAGAGTATACCTGACGGTTATAGCTAACATGCAAAACTATCGCTTTAATCAGTTCTATACTGTCATGGGTAGAGTTTACCTGACGGTTATAGCTAACATGCACAACTATTGCTTTAATTAGTTCTATACTGTCATGGGTAGAGTATACCCGACGGTTATAGATAACATGCACAACTATCGCTTTAATCAGTTCTATACTGTTGTGGGTAGTGTATACCTGACGGTTATAGATAACATGCAAAACTATTGCTTTAATCAGTTCTATACTGTCATGGGTAGAGTACACCTGACGGTAATAGATAACATGCACAACTATTGATCTATTTATTTATTAATGTATGTAGTACGATTCTTCAGTTTTTCTTCTTCTTAGAATTTAAGTGTAAATATTTTAACTTTAAATAGCTTAGATATATAATAATGTAAATAGTGTCCACAATTAGTTTTTTTAAGCTAAATACTTCAGACACTTTAATAAAAAAGTATTTCATTTTCATCGCTTTAATCAGTTCTATACTGTTGTGGGTAGAGTATACCTGACGGTTATAGATAACATGCAAAACTATTGCTTTAATCAGTCCTATACTGTCGTGGGTAGAGTATACCTGACGGTTATAGATAACATGCAAAACTATTGCTTTAATCAGTTCTATACTGTCGTGGGTAGAGTATACCTGACGGTAATAGATAACATGCACAACTATCGCTTTAATCAGTTCTATACTGTCGTGGGTAGAGTATACCTGACGGTTATAGCTAACATGCAAAACAATTGCTTTAATCAGACCTGAACTATCATGGGTAGAGTATACCTAATAGTCACAGATAACTGCAAATCTATGGCTTTAATCAGTCCTCTACTGTCATGGGTAACATATACGTGATTGTTTCAGATAACTTGCAAAGCTTTTGCTTTAATCAGTCCTGAAATGTTATCAGTTTACTTGCAAATGCCAGGGCATTAATTAGTTTCCCCTTTATAATCAGTTCTGGTAAAAGAGGGTTTATTGTCAATAATAAAAGCAAGGAATGCTTCTTTTAAAACAAGGTCGATAATTACATTGAGCCGAATTTGATGATCTATTAGAAGTGTAAACGGCGACATTTTTTGTTCAAAACAGCACATCTAGACTTTCACATTTTCGGAACATTGTAACACATACACACACCACCTTTTTTTCTCCTCGGGTTTATGAGGGTAGCTATAAATATTGTATTGTTGCTGCGAATTACTTTAGTAACATCGCCTGGAGAAGATCGAGAATTCAAGAATTAAAACTTTGTAATCCAAAGTGACTTCGAAGCACCCTGACTCTTAAAGGTGTCATTACAATAACCAAAGAATTTCCTCAATTTGGACAATTGGACCTTTACGGCATCTTAAAGGTTACTTAAAGGTTTTCATACGAAATGAAGATTTTTATGATCTTTAAGTGCTATTTGAGTGCCTCTTAAAGATCAGGAAATCTGTCATTTTATTCTGTTGGGTACCTTTAAGATACAATTTAAATACTTTTAAAGATACATATCCGCCATTTTTATTGGAAAAGCTTTCTTTCAAAGGTATAATTCTTTACTTCACCTTTAATATGCAAATTAAAGACTATTAAAGGAATCATTACATTTACCTTACCTTTAAGTAGAAAATTAAATTTCTTAAAGGAATTATTAACTTTAAGTTCCGATTTGGATCTTTAAGGTCTCTTAAAGGTCACTTAAAGGGAGCTTAGACCTTTAATAACTTTAAGAGATTTTAATGCTTAACTTAAAGATTTTTATCATCTTTAAGTGACATTTAATTTTCTCTTAAAGATTAGGAAATTTGCCATTTCGCCCTGTGTAAAATACGTAATAATGAAAACAAAACTGTAGGGCACCGCCAATGAGTATCAATACAAAGTTTATTTTATATCTTATACCTTCATTGGATTGTATCCCGTCCGGAATGTGAGTTCACTCATCGCCACCTCGCACTTAAATGTTTCTTGCATTGTTTTGAAGCAACAAAAGCAGAGTGCTTGATGAGTATCCATATAAGGCCGTAGAGAAAACCATCATTGAATTGTATCCCGCCAAGAATAACTATGTGTTTAGTAATTACCATGTGATCATTAAACAACCAATGAGAGTGAGTGAGTGAGTGATACTTTATTTAAACTCGGAATTCCATCAATTACATTGGTTTTCATGAAAGCCGAGTAAGATTTAAAAATTTAAATAGAGTTAAATAACACATAAATATTAGGGAGATATATTTAGAGAGCGTGCCAGATCCATTTCAAGGCCGCTTATGCTTTCATCTGTGAATTGCATTATTATCATTATTTCTCTAGGTGACATTTGAAGCAATAAGAGGAACATCATATACGAGTGACATTGCTATTGATAACGTCACAATTAGTGAAGGAGACTGTCCAGGTAAGACTTTAACATTTAGTATAATGATCCACGCAGTGGAATTGCAAGTAATGAAATTGCACAGAAAGAAGCTTGACAAATATTCAGAGCTTTAACGGGATTTGAACCCGTGACCTCTGCGATACCGGTGCTAACTGAGCTAATGAAGCCGTACATTGGTAGCAATAACAATAATAATAATAATAATAATAATAATAATAATAATAATAATAATAATAATAATAATAATAATAATAATAATAAAAAAGAATATAAGAATTATTTAATATAATAATAATGAGATAATAATAATAATAATAATAATAATAATAATAATAATAATAATAATAATAATAAAAAAGAATATAAGAATTATTTAATATAATAAGAATGGAGGAGGCTTCACAAGAGCTGGTGCTGTCCCAGCCAGCACCAGCTCTTGTGAAGCCTCCTTAGGGAGGGGCCCCGCCATGGCAGAAGACAGTCGAGGAGTAGGGGCCGAAACCATGGTTCCTCCTGACGACTTCCAAGCTGGATCCAGCATTGGAGCTGCTGGCTGGGAAGCACCGCAGTGTTTTACTACTTCTCAAATAATAATAATAATTTTTTTTTTTTTTAAATAAAATAAAAACTTTATTAACCAATTTCTAAAAGAATTACAATGATTTGACTATTCGAATAAGAACTTTATATATAAACATATTATTTACATAATAATAAAAACAGTGTCTTTAAAAATGTAGAAAAATAGTAAAAGCGACTTCGAGAGCAATAATAAAAGAAGAACTATATATTAAAAAAAAAAAAAAAAAAATATTCGATCTAAATTGCAGTACGAGAATTCTCTACTTGAAAGTCCATATCATAAATGTCAATGTTCCTGTTTCTCTTTACAGTTCTTGATCCCCTTAGGCATAATAATAATAATAATAATAATAATAATAATAATAATAATAATAATAATAATAATAATAATAATAATAATAATAATAATAATAATAACGATGACGATGAAAATGATTATGTGGTGACTTGAGATGACTTGCTTTTCATTTGGTCGGGATCAAATTTGCACGCAAGTCACCTCACGTTGATTGCAATTCATTCGTTTGTATTTTCATAACTACCCTTTTTGCAAATTGCGTGCATTTGGAATAAACTACGGCCTTATGTGCTGAAGCACAAAGGGCATTAAGGGAGTCAATGTGAATAAACGTTTCAGTCCGTTTTGCCACCAAAAGCAAGTCTGTACGCAAATTAAATTTGCGTCTCCATGCGCCTCCATTTGACCAAGCCTAAAGGAAACATTTTCAAGGCTTTGAATGTAATAAGAACTCATTTTACTCTATTTCTGCAACTCGCACTTTGAAATCCTTGCTCGTACAAAATTTTCTTATTTCTAGCGCACACGACCGTAATGTAATAAAAAAAAACAACAGGTGGACTGCTCCATCAACAACTGTGTTATGAAGCTTTAGAATTAGGGCGATGAAGAGTTTTAATATTCCTTTAATATAGGATCCAAACAGGATGATCATTTTGTAGTTTCTATTATCTTAAAATGTCTTTGATAAATTTGTAAGATGACGGGTGTTTTTATATCAACTACAGTAAGGACATCTTGCGACTTTGATCGAGAACTTTGCTCTGGCTGGCAGCAGTCTAACTCAGATGACTTTGACTGGACATGGCATACAGGGTCAACACCATCTTCTGATACAGGTCCAGATTACGATCATACCAGTGGGTCAGGTAAGAGAAATGACAACCATTTCCTTTTGTTGTTTTATTTGCTGGTTTTGTTTCGTTTTCAATGCATATTATTACATTTAGCTAACAGAATAAGGCGATAATAATAAACAAAGTTTTGACTATTTTTCGGAAAGGTTGGTTAATGTTTTCTTACGTTTACAGGATACTATATGTACATCGAGACGTCTTCTCCCCGAGTCGCTGGTGATAACGCAAAGCTTGATATCCCTGTAGCTGGAAATAGACAACTGTCTTGCCTCAAGTTCTATTATCACATGTATGGAGACACTATAGGAACTCTTACTGTCTTCAGTGGAGATATGATAGTGTTCAACACGTCAGGAAACCATGGCAACCATTGGACAAAAGCGGAGATAACCTTTCATTCGAATACTACTGTAAGTTTTATTCGCTATCGTTGCTAAGTGACTTGCAACATATACGGTCACACTGAAACATGTAAGATTCTTATAAAGTAAGCAAATCCAAAAGCTAGAGGGCCACGAACAGAACAGACAGTCCGCCAGAAGGAAAGACGGACAGATAGACAAACACACAAATAGGCAGACAGAAAGACAGGCCTACGACCGACAGACAAGCCAAGACAAAACAGCAAAAAATGATCCTCGGTATAGGACGAGGTTGTGAGGATAATGTACAGGTTGTTTTACTTGTTCTTAATACATATTAGTTAGCAGTACATTAACGCGATGTTTTTTGTTGAAATCTTTGTTTATCCTCCTATTTTTAAAAATATCTTTTTTTTTTCTATTGGACTGGAATTATCTAGGTGACATTTGAAGGAATAGCAGGATCCTCCTCTACAGGGGACTTAGCCATCGATGATGTCACGTTTGCCAATGGAAGCTGCCAGGTGCACACTGCAACTCCAACGCTTCCAACAACATTCACTCTTATGCCATTATCATCTTCACGTCTATCGTCCACTGTCAAGCATTCTTTGTCTTTAGGTCCATCAAAGTCATCGCCTACATCGCGTTCATCTAGTTTACCAGGTATTACCATTCTCTGTGTCTGAAAACCTTTAAGTATAGCCAGAAACCCATAAGGGTTGAAACGTGTAACGCGCGCGCACAGCGTTTGAATATTCATTTTGCTAAGTACCATATTTGGAAACACGAAGAATTTGTACGCGAATGCTTTTTACACGTAATGACACACGCAACATAATTTTTGGTTTTGCGGTAAGTTGCTTGAATTTCGACCTAAACGCCGTAAATTTCTTACAGAAACTAAAGAAATACATTAAGTGTATCAAAGCGAAGTTCTCTAGACTACTTAGCTTCAAGAAGATGAAACAAGAAAATTCAACCAAGCTTGTTCAAAAACAAGATTACGCCATCGAGCGCGAGCTAGTGCGCGCTGTGAATTTAATCCAAATATAGTAATTTTGATTGGTTAAATATTTCTCGCGATTTTCCAAATATGGTACTTAGTGTAAACGAATGTGCAAACGCTTTGTACAATGCGAATCATAGGGAGTTACACGTTTCAACCCTTATAGGTTTCTGGTATAGCTCTTGGCACACCCGTATTTACATGCTCATTACCAGGTATTATGATTCTCTTTGTTTAGTTTAGCTGGTGCTTGATGCACCTGCGGTCATTTTGAGTTTCCATAAAGAGCAAAGCCAAAGTATGTACATTTTGTTTAAGTCAACCTCTTTTCTAGTCTCTCGTCTGTAATCAAACTAATTTTTCTCCGATATTTGATCAAATATGACCTGATCGGTGTTTGTGTTCTACCTTTACTAACAGGTGATGAAACTTTCGTCCTGCTTAACATATCGCGACATACTCCCTCAAAGTAAACTAAATCAATCCAATACTGGAGATGATTGATTTGTACAGACATGTTGATGTATATGTTCAATTTCACGCTTGGTACAATTTGGTAGTTTCCTTTCTTTTATATTATCATATATAACCATACACCTAAACAAAGAAAAATGCCAAATTATAACAAGGGTAAAATTGAACTACAACATACACCTTCATCGGATGTTTGAATACCCTCTTTTTGTAATTTACCAAGAAATGAATGAAAGTCCCTTTCCCGTGGAAAATATATGTAGGACCCGCAGCGTCCCAGGGTTGCAAAAGATGTGCACTTTACGTTCGTTTGTTAAATGTGTCCGCTCAATCCGCAGTTTTAAGTTTCACACCTTTGTTGTTTGGCCTCATTTCACAAGACCACGAGGTCTAAATGCACTTACTGATTAGTATTAATGGACTTACATATATGCTGCGATTTTTAATATATTCAATTATGATTACCTTGTGGTTTCTGATTTTCTTGGTTACCAGACACCTCTCCCACCACCAATACTTCAAAACTAACTACTGTTAAATCAACTGTTGTGCCAAGAACACCATCATCACAAGAAACACAGGAAGCAGTCCTGTTGGGAATTCGAGGCCTAGATATATCAAAGGTACAACTTATATTAATATTTTGCTGGAACTAAACATAACTAAAAGATGGTAGATTAAAAGGCACAAACCTAGTTAATATAAACGAATGTTTTTGCATTTTTATTTAAAAAAGGCAAGTCAGGTAAAAATTGTTACCTTCGCATTCTGGGTCAGTTTTAATAAGCTTAGGCCTTAATGTGCGCTTTTAATGTCGATTTGTTTACCACTTTATTTATCCATTTCGTATTTGCTGTTTGTCACTTTTTCACAATATGTTTTTTTCTTGGAGATATTAGCTACCTCTAGCTACTCTGTAAATCCGAGAGGAAATAAAGTTAGTAAAAAAAAAGTAAAACTTTATTTCAACACGGTAAAATCATCAGGACTTAAAATACATAATACATTATTTAAAATTAGTTAATACCTATTTTACATAATAAATTAAATTTAAATTGCATTAGTTGTCTACAAGAAAGAAAGGATGCGATAATTAATTATAATAAAAGAAATGCCTGCTTTCCATGGATGCCGTGCGTTGTTAATATTTAAATTGATTCTAGCCAAAAGCGAAACTGCTGCAGCCGGATTTAAAGCTAGTGAGAGTTTGTGCTTCCCGTAGGTCGACAGGTAAACTGTTCCACAGCACCGCACCTCTATAGTTAAAACTGTTAATGTATGTATGCATGCATGCATGTCCGTCCGTCTGTCTGTCTGTCTGTCTGTCTGTCTGTCTGTCTGTCTGTCTGTCTGTCTGTATTGAAATGTTTCGGCCGCATGGCCTACGGCCGGTGCACCGCACTGGGGGTTGAGAGGTTTGGGATTCAGACCTAGCTACCGTTCTCGTGTTTAATTTTCCAGCAAGAAATTTATCTATTGTAGCAAATCTTTCCGACCAGACGGTAACCTTATTATGGCCTAGGGGTGTCTTGAGCCACGTTTGGTTCTTTTTGATGGGACAGAAAATTCTAAATTGATGAATCCAAGATGGCGGTTTTTCGGGAATAATGACGTACTTCCAAGTCTTGGCCCTTTATTGAGAAATTTGATTAAATATATAGCATGTAAGCAGTTTTAAGTTTCATTTTGTCCTTTTAAGGGAACTCCTTGAATGAGCGTTTTTTGTAGGAAGTGTAAGAAAACCGTCTTTGGCTGATGAAAAAGCGCCCTGGAAAAATATTGTGTAATACCATTCTGAACCTTCTTTCATTGCCTATAATTAGATGGGTTCGCTCATTCCTTAGCAATAGACCTTATTCGTATTCTCGGTATTGGACTGGAACTTGCTTGCAATGGAGGCTAATGCCGGTAATCTTTTCAAATGCAAATGACATGAAGCTGGTTTTAGTCATATTCCCCCGCATGAGCCTCCATTGCAAGCTAGTTCCAGCCGAGAATACGAATATGGTCTATTAAAATGGTTGAAGCCACGTCGGAGGTTAAAGCTTGTTCCAATTCACAACAATGTAATATTTCTGTATGGTATAATCTTTATATAATCTTTTTTTTTACGGTTTTGTTTTTGTATGTGTTTCTTTAGTGGAACGAGCAAATGGAAGATGACTTTAAAAGGGAAGTTGCAAGGGTGGCTTCTAATTACTGTGCCGCTGACAGAACTCGATGTCAGCTGACTCCAACAAGGTAACAAAAGAAACATACAATTAAAAAAAAAATCAGGAAATACTAAAACACGGCAACAACCATAACTAGAATTTGTCA
This sequence comes from Oculina patagonica, assembly GCF_052425735.1. Classification (NCBI taxonomy): domain Eukaryota; kingdom Metazoa; phylum Cnidaria; class Anthozoa; order Scleractinia; family Oculinidae; genus Oculina; species Oculina patagonica. The sequence goes on along the minus strand of NC_135758.1, from coordinate 1,383,369 downwards.
ATATGTCTGGTATACATATTCAAATATAAGTAAAGCGAGTTAATACTCCGTGGACTATTATGTTTGGCAATAAGACCTGGAGCTCTTTTCATGGGGTCAATTCTACCTCCGTGCTTGACAGCCAAGATTAAATTCAAACAATTCTGTAATGATGAAGCAACGGATAAAGCCGTCAGTGTCTCATTAATTTTGGCTAAAAATCGGATTGTGATCTCACGCTGAAATCCATCAGCACTAAAGTACTGCCTTGTTATTTGCCATTATACCTTTGGTGTATTTGCTTTCAGTGAAGATTTGTTCTAACAAGACGCAAGAAATGTAAGCGAGTTTGCTCAAACTTTAAGCTCTAAAAAAGTAAAAAAAAAAATAGCATGTTTTCTCCCACTCTCTAAACCATGCTGAAGTAATCTCAGTAAATGTATGCATGTGTTTTTGGTAACAGTATTGAATGAGGGGTTTGGGGAGTTCTAATACATTTTTTAGTTACTGTAGTTTTTTAATAATTATCTGTGTGATTGAAGCTTGATAGTTCTCAGTCATTGTCAATGTTTGTATCTTTTACAGTTCCCGTCGAAAGCGGTCACCTAACAACATGGTGTTTACAAACGATATGGTTAACACCCTCCCAGGTTACCCAAAAAAATCCCCAGATGATCCTGCAATATCCTTGTTAGCTTTTTATCTACAACTTCCCCAAGAGTTTTCAGATAACATCGTCGACCACGACGTCCTAATAGACATCGTGAAGAGTGATGTGTCAAGCATTGAAGGATCTGTGGGTGGCACCATCTCAAGCGTTCATTCTTTATCCTCCGACAGCAAGGAAGAAGAAAAAGATGAAGAAAGTAATGAGGACTCAATCCCATTGACGGCTATAATTATAGGAGCTTCATTAGGTGGTGTTTTATTGCTGGTTATTATCGTTTTGTGTTGGTTTGGCCAGAGAGGTAAAAGGTAAGAGATTAAAATTCACAATGGGTACTTTTAATTTTGACATAGAATGACGATTTTGCTATCGATTGATTGCTCTCTTATACTGTTTTTGTATTTCCTACATACCATCGTTGTTTCCTTCTCCACAATCTCGGTTACAGTCTTACTACCTCAGTCTTACTGATGTAATAATATACATACAAAATTTCTGCATGCTCATTGAATTGGCTGAGAGCACGTCAATTAATCCCAAACAGTGCAGAAAGTTGAAATTGAGTGCAAAAAGTTGAAATTGAGTGCAGAAAGTTGAAATTAAATTGATTGACAGGAAAGTCGGAAAGCAAAATGGCGGCCGATGTCGGAGTGTTTGAGAGAGCAAAAATCGAGCAAAAACATAACGACTCATGAAAGGTTTGACCGATTTAACGAAAGTTATAAGTATATAAACCAAAGTACTAGGAATTGGACGTTTGTACAGCACAAGAGAGGCTTTACAAAACTACTGAAAGCTACCAATCGTGGATTTTCTTACGCGACGGCTCGTATTAAAAGAAGAAAGATTACAAGCGTGAATTGAAGTTGGACATTTCAGCCCAAACCAATACAACTGAATAAGGATAAAAGCACCTGATAATGCACGACAGAGAGATTTAAAATTCCCTAGCGGTATCTGGATTTTACAAAGCCCAGCAACTCCGTTATGTTTAAGAACGAATCGGAAAGGTAAGCCACTGAACACGTTTTGTTTGTCATCCACTTCAAGTGAAATTTTTGTTTGTGTATTATTAACAAGTAATGACATGATTTTTCACGTACAATTTGGGATAAATCAGCACTCGTAAATTTTTCAAAGACTACAAATTGGTTAGCCTTTGAAAAATTTACTCGTGCTGATTTATCCCAAATTGCACTCGAAATCATGTGATTACCTATGCTAGCAGTACAGTCGAATTTAAAAGTTATTGCAAAGAAAAGATATTTTCTTGGAATGGAAAATGAGGGCCTCAGAAGGGGTTACATATTCCCTAGTTCGCAACAAAATTTTACTTGTGTTTCCGTGTTCCCCAAAAGTATTCCTACGATGTCGATGTTCACTGTTCTCTAAAATCCACTTTTGTTACGTATTCCAAGTTTAATTTTTCCTTTTGTATCGCGTTCCCCCAAAAATTAATGGCCATATTCCCTTGCTCCCTGAAATTAAACCCCTGGGGGAAAGCCTCGAGAGTTTCCACAATCTTTTAATGAGAATCGTCACAACCGTTTCATTACATGGAATATTCATTACCATGACAACGTTGTGTTTACACAGCACTTTGCAGATTTGCAAAGTGATCTACTGTTCCAAGCATGATCACAGAAACCCGTTTGGTTGCTTTTTTTGTGCTACTAGTAAATCATTTCAATAACTCTAGTTCGTGATAACATTATTTTTGTTGTTGTTGTCGCTTCTTCTCTGTATAATCCTTCCTTTTCATTTCTGTTTCAAGTTAATTTGAAAAAAAAAAATAATTTGTTTTTTTTTAGCATTAATAAACTTATTTTTTCCCAAAAGTGTCAATCTGGAAAGTGCGAAGAAGACGGCCAACAAAGGTAGTAGTTACTTCAACAATGCCTACTACATCGGCTCTGATCAAGCCAGAAGTGATAGTCGTTCTTGTTCACTTGGTAACGCACCCGACAAAATGCCTGAGCGAGAGCACGTTTATGCGGTAATTAATGACCCACATGCATACGTCAACCAGGGTATTGCTAGCAAGTCCACCTAAATAAAATCAGGCTATGAGCGGGATGAAGCTTTTTCACTAGTATGGCCGCACTTGCATTTACCACAAATATATTACATTGCTACTGCTGGACATGTATTCTTTTATTTCGTATATGCTTGGGCCGAGTATTATGTCCATAAAGGGCCAATCCAGATAAGACCGCTCTCATGTGGCTTTGATAGCTGAGTGGCAGAGCATTGCACCGGTAACGCAAAGTCGTGGGTTCGAATTCCGCTCATAGCCTGAAATTTTTTTCAGGCTTTTTCAGTAGTATTGCCGCACTTGCATTTACCACATATATATTACATTGCTACTGCTGGACACGTACTCATTTATTTCACATATATTTGGGCCGAGCCGACACTTTTTTTCCCGCCCGTCGGTGTTTATTGAAAACACAGAGTAGGTGTAAATGGAATTCGCTTTTCCTTACAATTTTGTGATGTTTTGAAGCGCTGTTTGTTGGTCGATTTTTTGGAGGCTAGAACATCGCGATTTTTTTCGCTATCTTTGAAGAATTTGCGCATTTCGTCTGCTGACTTGGGAAGAATTAAGCAAAGCCATTGCTACATAAACGTCTCAGTCAAAGGAAATAAGAATAAGGGATGGCGTCTTTAGCATGTGGCGGGTGAAACCGTTGCATAGTCGTCTTTTTCGTTAGTTTCTGAACTGTCTAGTTTGCCGTCGTGCAATGAAGCTTTGAGTGAACACAGCGTAGAAATTTTGGCCGGGTATAGCCTGTGTGTAACGGTATTATGACCAATGCCAGTATTTTGTATTGTAAGTAGTAAAACCAACGTATCGTAAGTAGTTTAAGCAATCGTATAGTAAGTAGTTACATGTGTGTTTGTTAATAAAGGAATTATTGTGCAGACAATAAAAAATGTATGCCCTTCTTGATTAATGTTTAGATGAAACTAGTTATCCGTAGCAAGGGTATTTCTATAGGGGGGTTTAATCACAGGAAACCCAAACTAACGATAAGAGCCACAATACTCTAAAACCCAATTTATAAGGATTTATATGGGAATGAAACAATTTTGATTTACGAAGTATAAATTCGAACGTTTTATAAATAAACTGTCATCGGCCCATCACACCACACATAAAATGGCGTGAGGTTGACAAAACTGACCTCAGCGGTGGAGGGACAGGGAGTTATTTTAACTTACTCCGAAATACGCTGTAAGACCCGGAGAGGTCGATTTTTTACCGGAAATAAAAATCGGTGTTTAAGAAATCACGTGCCGGTGATTTTCTATTTCCTGTAGAAAGAAAGCCTTTAGCTAACTCTACAAGATGACATAATTTTAATTGGCTGGGACGTCATGTGACGTCACGTGACGTCATTAGAGCTGCCATCTTGGATCCGCCATCTTGGATTTCAACATTTTCTTTAGAAAATCAAAAATAAAAGAAACTGATGCAAAATCAAGCCAGTATGCTTATGGAATGTAAAAATAAACAAATCTTCCACTTCTGTTTTTTTAAAAACTGGAAAAAATCAAGAAAAATGTTAAAAGTGACGATTTTTGGCAAGACCTGCTTGTGTTTATGACGTTGCCTGACAAATTTAAATTTCTGCAAAGGATGAATGAACAGCTACTGAAAGTTTCAGCATTGTAGAGTAAATTCTTTTTATCAAAATTTGGGAAAAGCCTTATGGGGGTGGCATCCACCCCCCCCCCCCACCCCATTGTACGTCCGAGGGTTCAAAAAACATGCTCATCTACAAGGGTTGAAGAACTTGAAATCGTTTTCTTTCAGATTTTTCACCATTTTGAATATTGCTCTTGAAACAGATTTTGCAATAAAAGCACTTAAAATCAGTAGCGACTGTAATTCCATTGTACTGTAAACACTTTCAAATTTTCCCAAAAACGGGTTCAAACTCTCACGTCAATTTAATGATGATGCTGCAAGGCAATTATTATTGAGCTACGATACACAGGAGCGAAGTCTGTATACAGCTAATTTGAGAAAGGTTGTCGGAAAAAAGAACAAATTTTGCATATTGGCCAAGAGGAAATGTACAAGTTTGTATTTTTGCACGAGAAGATTTTGTTTTTCCTCTCAGGAGGCCTTTTTCTGTACCTTTACTTGTACTGTCATTGCGTTTTGAGCTTTGAAAATTCTTCTAAAAGTCAGCGTGGCTAAAAGTACCTTGTTTCCTCATGTCTGAAGACAAAGAAAACGTGTAAATTCGCGTTTGTCATGTAGCGATCTCATTAGTATTCAGCACGTGTAGTATCTTTCTACTTCTACCCATGCTACCTTTCAGTCTGGGTCGCCCACTACCTCTCGGAACGAGTTAATTCATTGGTTCTTAAAACAATAGATAACAGGTGACGACAATGCTCCAAGCCCTGAATAACAATAGGGGTAGTGTTTACAGCGGGCGAATGAAAATAGAGGTTCCAGAGAGGTAGTGTCTTACTGTTCAGTCTTGTCGCGTGCACTGTTGTGTTTTTTTCCGACAACCTTTCTCGAATTAGCTGTATAAATGAACAAATTTCGCGAATCACCACTTCCATATTACCATGTTATGATTTTTCTAGCTATTAGAAGAACTTGAGATCTCTGAGAGTCATTAAAGTTATGTGTTACTAAGTACAATGGCTAACGACCAGCCTCCCAGACACTGCATCTTTGTTTTCACAATTGTGCGCGTCAAGTTTATCTTGTTTCCGAGAAAAATAGCATTGCACGACAAAGAAGTCCTGAATAGCGAAAGAGTTCTCAATAACGAAGAAATGAGTTGCAAAACATTCAGTCCCGTGGTCGCATTAAAAAGACGTTTATTATACCAAGGACTACAGTATCAAAAACAATTTTTTTCCATTATTGACGCATTTCCCTTGGCTCGTAGCGAGCAATAGTAATGTGTCTTTCCTGCGAAAATATGTAGCGTTGTACGACCTTGGCAGCTCGCTAGTTCTTCAAGTTACATCGAAATCCTCAATTCCTCAAAAGAAATGAGTTTCCATTTGCCTGACAGTTACTCAATAAAGAACGTTATTAGGACAGTCAACAATTGAGGAAGCTCAAAAAGTCAATTTTTTGCAGTCAAAACAACGTTAGAAATGACTTTTATCGATCACCGAAGTACAAATTTTGCTGCACGCATGCTAGAGTGGCGTTATCAGTCGTCACTACATTGTTTGTTCTCTTATTAACAAAGCCTTTCGGACAACGTAATAAGTTCGTGCAATTCTGAAGTGATTGTAAAAACATTTCCTGACAAGTGTTTGCTTCACGCGGCTATTCTCATTCATAATTATGACGCGGAATTCACAAGTGCGTGGATTACATAACCCTGTTTGTTTATAGATAGTTGTATTATGTAATGCCTAATCAGCATGTGCACAATCGCGGTATTTAAAGATCTCTTTGCTTAGTTTCGGGACATTTCGAAAGAGATACGCAAGCCGGGAAGTCCGGACGAATTTTCTTATACTCTCGCCGTACGTCGCCGAAGCCCAAGCAAGTAAATGGCTGTACCTACCCTGCTGCTGCTATAAAAACTACAGGACTTACACTGTATTTCAGCTTATATCCAGTCTCTGCCGCTTTTCCAGTTCCACAGCATTCCGGAGAAGCGGGACAACGTATACAACAATTACTCGGTATTTTAAAACATTTATATGCTTTCTTTTTCGCTTGCTATCTCGTTTGTTTATCGCGTAGTGTGCTTTATATCTAGTTCTGTTTATGGCAATTTATTAGCGGACCCCGTTTATTACGGCTTTAGTAGCTTACGTTCGCTCGTGTGTCGAGCAGAAATTGGCAGATGCCGTTTGTCGGCTGTAATAGCTAAAACGTTCCGTCGCTCGTGTGTCGAGCAGAGATTGGCAGACGCCGTGTGTCGGCTGTAATAGCTAAAACGTTCCGTCGCTCGTGTGTCGAGCAGAGATTGACAGACGCCGTGTGTCGGCTGTTATAGCTAAAACGTTCGCTCGTATTTCGAGCAGAAATTGGCAGATGCTGTCTGTTGGTTGTAGCTAAAACGTTCGCTCGTGTGTCGAGTAGAAATTGGAACATGCCGTGTGTCGGCTATAGTTATGTTCGCTCCTTTGTTGAGCACAATTTTGTTTCACGACGTGTTACGGTTTTGGTCTCAAGTGTGCTCGTGTGTCGAGCTAAGTTGGCAAGAGCCATGCGTCGTCTTTGTTTAAAGTTTGAATTGGGTATCAAGTATTTGGCAACAGTCATGTGTCGGTCCTTTTAAGTGTTGGTGTGTTAGGTGCTTTGTTATGGTTTATCGGTCTGGAATTGATTAGCTTTCATGTCAAGAAAAATACAGTAGTTGTGTGGAGCTTAGGTTAAAGTGTTAACACGTTGGGCTAACGTAAGGTTTGTTACCTAACACATCCCAGTGCGGAACTTTAAATAGACAATTGTATATTTCTGTAGGTTTAGTTTGTAATTATTAAAAGCTCGCCGGTCGGCCGTTTTTATCCTCGGAGTTAAGCATTTTATCCACGTTTAGACGCTACAACCTGGGTTATACGGGAGTTATGTTTATCCTTTACTTCTCCCCTAGCTAGAATTTTAACAATTCAAAATATTATGTCATTTTAAAATAATAAAAAATAGTCAGTCCACCCCCTCCACTGGCCTTGTCGCGATCAGAAGGGTATTCTAATTTACACCCTATAATCCGTTTACGACGGATTCCTGGTCCGGCTTGGCTAGTGGGGTTTTTCCCTTTTGTTCTTTTTTCGTTTTTGTCTTACGTTTTCCTTTCTCGGCAGACATCACTGGTGTTATTCTGTCCGCCTTAGGTCTTGGCGTTTTCTTTACTCTTAACTTCACTCTCATTATAAGCCACGATCTAAATACATGCTATGATATGGTATAGGGAAGTAACCCCACTAGCTGGGTTGGGCCTCTCTCGTGGTTGGATATACCGGTTAGGGTTTGAGGGGTTTTCTGAGTTTTGGGGAGAAGGTGTATTTTGTGGATTATTTCCTGTAAATGCGGAGATCTTTTGGCGTTTATACTGAAGCAGCAAGGTGCGTGAGCAGCTGTAGGCCACAATCTTTTCCCATATCTTATCCACGCCGGACAATGAGCGGCATAATTAATGAGTGAGAATGGTAAACTATTCTCATTCATAATTATGACGCGGAATTCACAAGTGCGTGGATTACATAACCCTGTTTGTTTATAGATAGTTGTATTATGTAATGCCTAATCAGCATGTGCACAATCGCGGTATTTAAAGATCTCTTTGCTTAGTTTCGGGACATTTCGAAAGAGATACGCAAGCCGGGAAGTCCGAACAAATTTTCGACCCTCCCACCTCCCCTTCGGCGACGTAATACACAACTATAGTGCTTTCTCACCCAGTCGCTCATTGCCTCGGCCACAATCTTTTCCTATATCTTATCCACGCCGGACAATGAGCGGCATAATTAATGAGTGAGAATGGTAAACAATTAACATCCCCACCGTTGCACGGAGATGCTACTGATACCAGTAAGACACCAGTACCATGGAAAGGTTGTGCTACATGCGCGGTTGAAAGATGAGCATGATCTGTGATACTAAACCGAACATTACCAAGCACCAGACCCCCAGCTGGCTATCCTGTGTCACTGTTGTTTTTGTCACTCTTCTTTTGAAGATTTTTGCTTTACTGCCGTGTTCCAGTTTATCAAATTGTAAAAAAAATATATTTTTTTTCTCTAAAGGCGTTTTCTAGGCTTAGACCTTCTGTAGAAGTTTGTGATTGCATATAAGAAGCTCAAGTAAAAATGTGTGTTGTTTCGAAACACCGAGGGCTCAGTAGTCGGCAGTTGAGTCCTTCATAGGCGAGCTGTTGAGCTGGCATTTGGCAAATTTTGAGTCTATAAGTGAATTTTCGAGTCATTTCTCCACTGCAGAAGCCCCCAGACTGGCATCATTAAATTAGAATGGTGGGTAGAGGCCAGCATCTCAAAGAAACCAGAGGCGAGAGATGATTTGACGTCGATTGAAGCGCCAAATATATTCGAATCGAAAGATGGCGGTTCACGAGTGAAGTTGTCTCTCTGGCCGTTCAGAGGCGTTAGCTCTATCGTTAAGGAAAACCATGGTTACATAAGCTCGAATTCAGTTGCAGAACTTGGTTTCAAGTACTGAGTTTTATACAAGTATGTCAGAGTCCGGAACGAAAGTACAGCAGTCGACATTTGACTGACTGTATGATAAGCAATATTATATAGAAAGATTTCATAACATTTCAAAACAAAATGTTCTAAACAATAAAAAGGCTCTGTTTGAGTCAGAAGGTCAAAAGTTTGTAAAGTATATTTTGTTTGCGTCAAAAGTTTACAAAGTTTGGTAGTTTTTATGCAACTATGTTAGAGTACTGGCCGAGACTACATATAACATTTGATGGTAAATAACTTCGCAATAAAATGCTTGATCGGGATCTCAAGTTTAGAGGCATGAAATATGATACGCGTCTTGAATACTGCTGAGATCAGCAACGTCGATGGCGTACTATAGACGATAAATAAAGAAAGATGGCTAATTAAAAAAATAAAATAAAGATATGCTGCGCTTACAAAATCTTAGAACAGTTAAGAAAACACTTGCTGGTTAGTAATCTATGTAATAGTTAGTTAAAACAATTCCATACCAGACAGAAAGAATTTGTTTGCGTCAGAAGGCCTTTTGTATAAACCCCGACTGAGTGATCGAATTAATGAAGGTTTAGTACCGGAAGTTCTAGACAAGTCAACCGTAAACAGTGCGTGCCAAAGCACTCGTTCTTTGACTAATTGTTTTATTTGCTAATTTTTTTATTGTTTTATTTGCATTTCTTATACATGAACGCGTTTTCAAAGTACCTTTTTTCTTTCACATATTTCGTATTTCGAGTTTCTAAAAAGATCACGGTAACCTTGGAATTTTCCACAATCAAGCATTTACTGACATACTTGTATATAAGCCACAAAACTCGTTACACTAAGTCAAGATCTGCAACGGAAAACTTCCTTTATTTCTATATTTTTTAAACAACAAATCAACCAGGGTTTTCAGTAATGATGAAGGTAACGACTCTCTTTGAAAGTTATCTACTTTTTTGGAAGAAATTAACAAGCAAAATAGCCTTTCACCGACGATAAAATCTTTGAACCGCTTACAGTAATCGATCTTCTAGAACGAGAACACTCTGATACTGAATGTCCACTCTATGTATAAGAAGTTAATAAAATGCTTGATTGTGGAACATTTTATATGTCACCGTGATCTTAGTTTAGAGGCATGAAATGTGACACGCGTCCTGAATACTGCTGGCGTCAGCAATGTCAATAGGGTATTGTATGATAATAAATAATATAAAGAAAGGTTTCATAACAATTTCACGACAAAAAGTTCTAAACAATAAGAAGAGTTCGTTTGCGTCAAAGGCCTTTTGTATAAACCATGACTTAGTGATCAGTTAAACAAAGGTTTAGGGCAGGGAGTTGTAGACCACGAAAAAAAAAAAAAAACAGAAAGAAAAATGTCGCAATCGATATTTCTGCGATTGTGTATTTTCTGACTGAGTTTTTTCAAAGTGAAAGTATTCAAGACGGGGAATTGAACCGACGCGCTATATTTGCATGGAATTTAGAAAAATGTTATTTTGCTTGTTACTTTCTGCCAAAAAAAGGACAAGATAATTTGCAGAGGCGTTTGCTTCATCATTTAGGACAACCATGGTTACCTTATATCAGCTAGAATTCAGTTGCACAACTTGGCAACAAGTATGCTAGCCACTGGACGAAAGTACAACTGACATTTGACGGTACCTTAGTAATAAAATGCTTGATTATGAAAAATTTCATAGGGCACCGTGATATATCAGTTTAATAGATGAATGCAATATGATACGCGTCCTGAATACTGCTGGCATCAGCAATGTCAATAGCGTACTGTATGATGATAACAAATATTATAAAGAAAGATGGCAAAGTAAACGATAAGTGTATCATTAGGTACTCGCAATAGCGATTTATATCATTCCATAACAAAATGTTCTAAACAGTAAGACGAATTTGTTTGCGTCAAAAGGCCTTTTGTAGGAACGACGACTGAGCGATCAATTAAATAAAGGTTTAGGGCCGGAAGTTCTAGACAAGTCGTCCGTATACAGTAGCTTACAGTAGCTATCAAAACATTCGTGCCGCCGTAGCCCATGATAAAGAAGACAGAAAGACCAATATCGCAATCGACATTTCTGCGATTTAGTATTTTCTGCACCAAGTTTGTTTAAAGCGAAAATATTCAAGACGGGGAATGATGCGCTACATTTGCCAGGAGTGACGTAGCGTGTTCAGTTTCTTCCTACATTTCTGCAGAAATAAGATCAAGATAATCTTCAGATAGATTTGACACTGCACATAATAGACAGTTTTTAAGTTTTCCAAATAATTCTGTTCAAAAAATTAGGGTGTCAGCAGTTAACGAAAGAAAATTTACCTTACCAGATTAATCTATTGTTGCTAGAAAGCAACATGTAAATTTTATTCCACATTTCATCTTATTCAAGCGTACTCAGTAAGCGTACATAATTTTTATAAATAACCTTTAAAAACTGATACCAATTCGGTGTTCGATGTTCCGTTCAGTTTTTTGTTCAGTTTTTTTACTGGCCACTAGCCACCTCCACTTCGGTAAATAGTTGTTAAATATACATTTCCTTTTACATGAACGCATTTTCAAAATAGGGTATTTCTATAACATAAGAATTAGTTCGTAAAGGAACGCACTAAATGGCCTTGCTCGCCATCCGTCTCTATGAAGCTCAGTGTATAGAGCGCCCGCCCGGCGTTTGGGAGCAGTCACGTGCAGGGGTGCGATTCCCGTCGGGTCTCAGGATTTTTCTTTCATTCGTGGCATGATAAAAATTACATTGAAATCCTGATTTCTCAAATCTCAAAAAAAGGAAAATTTGTTCGAAAAATGGGGGCTAAAATGTTGCGACTTATGGTTCGAGTATTCCTGAGTTTTGAAAAATCGAGGAGTCCACTGTACATCTTTTTCAAATTTATTTCTGTTAACAACATCATCATCATCATCATCATATGCTTTATTTAAACACGATAGGGGTTTTAAGCACAATGCTTGTGGGGCCGTGTGTTAAACTAATATATTACTAAATACAGATACTAATAATAACACTATTAATCATAATATTATTAACATACATAAATTTCTTGACTTCACTCGGCTTTTATTGGTCCAAACTTACTATTATTTTACGTGCTTGTGACGCCCGTTGAGTCACTTTACTTTGCTTCAGGCAGTGGCATAACTTTGACTCACTAGTGCATGCATCCGAGCTAAAGCTTTTGCGCAATGGCTTGGCGAAAGAAGATTTGTATTATCAACGAATGGCTTTTTACAACTGGTAAGTGTTAAAATATATACAGTACTAGACAGTGTCTGGCACGATCAGACACACTGATTTCCATGTAAAAGTGCTTTTGTTGCACATGGAGTGGACACTGTTCAGTGTCAGAGTTTACTTATTCTAGCTTTAGAAGACCAATTACTGTAATCGGTTCAAACACTTTTGGTCGGTGAAATGTCATTTTACTTGCTAATTTCTATCCTAAAAACTAGCTTACTTTCAAAGAGAGTCGTCACCTTCATCATTACTGAAAACAATGGGTGCTTTTTGTTTAAAAGGTATATAAACAAAAATATATTTCCGTTTCAGATCTCGGCTTAAAGTATTGAGTTGTGTGGCTTATATCCAAATATGCCATAGTACTGGCCGAATTGAAGCTACACTGAACTGACATTAAATGTCAGTAATGTTTGATTGTGGTACATTTCATAGGCTACCGTGATCTCTTTAGGACCATGACGATATATTTGACAGAAATACGGTCACTTTCATGTTTAAGAAAAGCAAATGAAACAGTTTGTCACACTATGTGCTGAACATTAACTGCATCATGCAGATTAAAGTCAAAGAACATTGAATCATAGTTAAAGGTCCGTAAATTCAAATAATTCATACGCACTAGTTGCAATGCGAGTTGTAATTTAGGCTCTCATTAAAATAGTTGCACTTGGCATATCATGATCAGTTCGCCTCCGAGTACTAGTCTTAAACACTAATCAGTTAAAGCACTAACGGCAGCACATAATGGGAATATGTGCGCTGATATGGATTTTCATAAAGTACATTTCATTGTCTATCCCTAAGACGGCCAGGGATATGTAATCTTTTTAATACGAAGTCACAAAAGTTCGATGTCTTAAGGATTAGTGATGCATTTAGTTTTTAATTGACTTAATTATCTTTGTAAAAAGCTGTTTAAATAAACGTCGGTCACATTACTTTTAGCACGTAAAACAGATTTGATTAACATTCAATCTCAGTGATACATAGTGGGTTTACCCTTCCCTAAAGTATATCGAAAAAAAATGAAGAAGATCGATCGCCGATGGGATCAATTTTAAAATGTTATTTGCAGATATTTTTTTACGCTTGAATAAGGGTGGACAACATTGTTGTAAACTCTAAGTTAATTTTCTCCGCTAAGTGTTGGTTGGCGCACTGAGTTTTCAACGGAATTATTAGGCAAAACTTAAAAACTGTCTATCGTGCACGGTGTCAAATCTGTCTGAAGATTGTCTCTCATCTTATTTGTTTAGAAATGAAGGAAGAAACTGAACACGCTAGGCAAATCTAGCATGTGAGTTTTCGCCCTGAGTATTTTGGCTTTAAAAAAAAGCTTGATGAAAAAATATTAAAACGTAGTAATGTCGATTGCGATGTTGGTCTGCATTATTTTTTTGTGGGTTACGATAGCACAAGTGCTTTGAGGCACTGTTTACGGATGAGTAGTCTAGAACTTCCTGTCCTTGGCCTTTATTTATTCGAACACTTAGTCGGGGTTTATACAAAAGACGTTCTGACGCAAACTGAAATTATTTTATTGTTAATACAGTCTGTTGTGGAATTGTTATAAATCGCTGTTACATAAAGCATTAACCACCAAATGCTTCTTTAATTGTCCTAAGATTTTGTAAGCGCAGCATTTTTAAATTCTTTTTTTTTTTTTTTTTAATTAACGACCTTTCTTTATTTAACGTCATATAGTACGCTATCGAAATTGCTGATCTCAGCAGTATTCAGGACACGTGTCATACTCCATGCCTCTGAACTGAGATCACGGCGACGTATGAAATGTTCGACAATGAAGCATTTTATTGCGAAGCTGTATACCGTCAAATTTTATTCGTAGTCTCGGCCAGTACTCTGATATACTTGCATATAAGGGATTTGAGCTACCAAACTCAGCAGTAGCACTCTAAGCCAAGATCTGCAACTGGCATAAGCTCTAGCTTATCAATGCTTTTAAATAAAAAGCAAGCATGGTTTTAAGTATTAAAAGATAGAGCAAGATAGAGCTTACGTCTTTATTTGAATATTATCTTCTTCTTTTTACGTAGAAATTATAGCAAGCAAAATGACATTAAACTAAAAAAAAATGTTTGAACCGCTGTATCGGTCTTCCAGAACGAGAAAACTCCTTCATCTTGTAAGGTTAATTTTTTGTTCGCTTAGTTGATTTTATTTCGCTAAGTGCTGGCGCCCTACTTCATTGAAAGGATTTATTAAACAAATTAAAAAAAATTATCTATTGCGCGTGGTGGAAGCTGACCCGTACGTTGAAATGAAAGCTTCCCTATTCCATCAAACTTTGGGACATCGTATTCCTAACGATTACACATCCCTATCTGATTTACGAACTTCGAGTTATTCTCATCTACGAAATCGTATTGCATAGTTTGGCTAGCTATTTCTATTACAAACAAATTTCGTAAGTGAATGTACTAAATGGCCTTCCCCACCATGTGTCTCTTCGAAGCTGAGTGTATGGAGCGCCCACCCAGTGTTTGGAGTGTCAGACACGGGTGTGATTCCCGCCGGGTCGCACATACAATTTTTCTTTATCCGACGCTCGTAACATCATGAAAATTACATTGAAATCCTGATTCCTCAATTCTTCAAAAAATCGGGGCTAAAATTGTTGTGTTTTAGACTCGCAAGCTTAGTTGCAAGTGCACGCAAGTTTGCAAAACACATTCAAAATGCTACGCGCTTCAATACAGGTTTTTGAAATAAACTGCAAAAAAAACCATAAACGTTTAACTTGCATTGGGTGGTTAAACGGCGAAAAACTTGCGTTGACTTAAGTGCACATTTGATCTCAACCAAAGTCAAACGCAAGTCAACGCAACTGCGTTCAAGTCCTGGACAGACAGTGTCGCAAGAAGACGCAAGTTTTCGACCTTAAACTGAGGGATAGGAAACGACTTCTGGTGACGAGTTATCCTGAGGTTATAAAAATCGAAGATTCTAGAAATCGGGATTCCGCTGTGCATCTTTTTTTTTTCAAATTTATCCCAACTGTTAATTACATACATTAATTTCTTGACTTCACTTTAATTGGTCCACACATGTTATTATGTTGCGTTAATGTCACGCCCTTTGAGTCACTTTACTTTGCTCCAGGCAGTGGCATAACTATGACGCACTAGTGCATGCATCCGAGCTAAAGCTTTTGCAATGGCTTGGCGAAAGGAGCTTTGTTTTTTCAACGTATGGTTTTTTACAACTGGTAAGTTTATAAAATACATTATAGTACTGGACGCTATCTGGCATCAGAAACACTGATTTCCATGTTAGAGTGCTCTTTTTGCACATGGGGCGGACATTCAGTGACAGACTGTGTTCTCGTTCTAGAAGACCAATTACTGTAAGCGGTTCAACGATTTTATAGTCGGTGCAATGTTATTTTGCTTGCAAATGTCTTCCCAAAAGGTAGCTAACTTTCAAAGGGAGTCGTTACCTTCATCATAACTGAAAACCCTGGTTGATTTTTGTTTAAAAGCTATATAAAGATAGACTTCCGTTTCAGATCTTAGCTTAGAGTGCTGAGTTTTGTGGCTTTACAAATATGCCAGAGTATTTGCCGAAGCTACAACTGACATTAAATGTCAGTAAATGCTTGATTGTGGTGCATTTCATAGGTTACCGTGATCTTTTAAGAAACATGAAATACGAAATATGTGATAAAAATAGGATACGTTGAAAATTCGTTCATGTATAAGAAATTCAAATAAAATTCAAATAAAATTAAAACCTGTATTGAAATTCAAATAAAATTCACCATGCAGAATGTGCTAAACATTAACTGCATCATGCAGACGGATTAAGTCAGTGAAGATTGCATCATAGTAATAGGTCCGTAAATTCAAATAATTCACACATACTAGTTGAAATACGAGTTATAATTTAGACTCTCATTAAAACCGTTGCACTGTGCATAACATGATGATCAGTTCGCCTCCGAGTCTTCAGTTGCAGGAAATAGCTGCAGCACATAATGCGAATATGTGTGCTGACATGGATTTAAGTCGACAACATGCCATCGCTATCCGTAAGACGACCAGGGATATGTAATGTCTAGAAATACGAAGTTACAAAAGTTTGATGTCTTTAGGATCAGTGTTGCATTACATTTTTAATGGACTTAACTATCCTAATAGCAAAAAGCTGTTTAACTAAATATCTGTGACATTAGCCGGTGAATACAGAGTAAGTTTACACTTCTCTACTGAATATAACAAACAACTAGAGAATATCTGTCGCCGATGGGATCAATTTTTAAATGTTATTTAGAGATATTTTTTTCCGCTTGAATAAGATGAAATGTGGAATAAAATTTGCATGTTGCTTTCTAACAACAATAAATTTATCTGGTAAGGTAAATTATATGTTCGGTAAGTTAATTTTCCTCCGGTAAGTGTTGACATGTTAAATTAATTTAAACGGAATTATTTGGCAAACTTTAAATCTGTTTATTGCGCAAGGTGTGAAGTCTATCTAAGACTATCTTCATATTATTTCTGCGGAAATGAAGAAAGAATCTGAATACACCAGGCAAATCTAGCGTGTCAGTTTCCGTCCAGAATATTTTGGCTTTGAAAAAACTTGGTGCAGAAAATATTAAAACGCAGAAATGTGGATTGCGATTATTGTGGGTTACGATAGCACGAGTGTTTTGTCAGGCACTGTTTACGGATGAGTAGTCTACAACTTCCTGTCCTAGGCCTTTATTTATTCGAACACTCAGTCGGGGTTAAAACAAAAGGCCTTCTGACGCAAACAAATTCTTTTTATTGTTAATACAGAATCGTTATAAATAACTATTACAAAGGTTATTAACTGCCAATTGTCCTAAGATTTTGTAAGCGCAGCATTTATTTTTTCAATTCTTTTGTTTAATCTTATTAGCTGTTTTTCTTAATTTATCGTCATATAATACGCTATCGACATTGCTGATCTCAGCAGTATTCAAGACGCGTGTCATATTTCATGCCTCTAAACTGAGATCACGGTGACCTATGAAATGTTTCAAAATCCAACATTTTATTGCGAAGCTATATACCGTTAAATATCTTCTTACAGACCCGGCCTATACTCTAAAATACCTGAAAATAAGGTAAAGTGGATAGTGCACCGAAGTCTCGGGTGTGATTCCTGTCGGGGACTCAATTTTTTTTTCTTTTTCCTACGTTCGTGACATGATGAAAATTATTGGAATCCTGATTTCTCTAACTTCCAAGAGAAGCGAGGCAGGCGCTGCGTTCGTTTATCGCTATCGCAAGCCGGGGCTTCTCGCCCGTCAAATTAGTAGTTTGACAGTCTTGCTAAACGAATAAGCCCACTAAACCAATATTTGCGTATCGTTATAGTATGCAAATTGAACATAATGTTTTTTACCCAAATACCTTTTTTTACCTGATTAAGGTCGCGGTGGATACAATGATCATAATTATGTTGATCAGGCAAAATATTGGTAGGGTGTTACTTTAAAAAGCTTATGTAGAAAGCACAATTCAATGCAAACTAGTGTTTTTTTACCAAAAAACAACTATGGACGTGCAATTATCCGGCAGAAACATTGCGGGGCCTGTTCATAAATATTTCGTGCATTTTCGGTAACAGTCGTCGCACTTCGTGCATACACTTCTCAATCATAAATGTATACCGATGAGCGGAACGTGTCCCCCGTGACTATAATTTCAGTTTGTTGCTTCGATTTTCTAAGGAAAGGGATAGAAGTACTGAGAAATGTATACAGGTTTTCTTATTAATTTGGTTCAAAGAGAAAATCACTGTAACGGCTGATACGAAAAGGAGTTTGACGACCACGATGGTGGAATTATGAAAACAAGACCCAGACTCTCAAGTAGTTATACGTTGCGTTTGCAGACAAGTTAATAAAAAGTTTTAACAATGGGATAGAATCTGATCGTGGATGAAAAAAATAATAACAAAGTTGGAGAGCTAGAGCACTTTTATGACAACGCTTTCAAAGCCATCAATTGACATTGTTAAGGCGGCTTTATGCACAAAACTGAAAATATTTACAGGAGTCATAATGCGTGCAAAATATGAAAAGAAAGGTAGATTAAATTAACTGACTGTTTTTAATACGAATGTTTTTTTTCTTTCCATAGTTCTACTCAGTTGTATGCAGCTGGCCAAAGCAGAGCACGGTAAGTATTTTAATACAATATCATAATTTTACATTTACTTGTTTCTGTTGTGAGCATTTCTTATTTTTTGTTCTGTTTGTTTGTTGTTGTTGTTGCTTGCTATTTGCTGTTGCTGGAGTTAGGCAACATTTTTTTCTGAAGAAACGAAAGGTGAAGGAGGTGGATCGAAGTTTTATGACGATGTAATCCTAAAATGCATCAATAGTTCCCATCTACCTTTTAGTTTGTTTTTAGAATTCTTATAAATGATATTGAAGATGAGATTCGGGGGGGGGAGGGAAGGGGGGGAAGCAACTTTCCATACATTCTCTTGTATAAAATCTGAGCGATGCTCTCACAACTTGCAAAGCAATCATCGGAGCGGTAGTCAGCGAATCTCTAAGGCGAATGAGCAGCTCTTTTCTTTGTGATTTTGCCAAAACAATAACAACATGGGACCAGTGAGAGAGTTCGACTACTTTTTTTAATAGTGGTCCAAAAAAAGTATTTGTAAGTTTTGTCTCTAAAGCAGCGAAAATTTCTGCAGAAAGGTTTTTGTTGTCAATAATTAGTGTTTGTTATGAAAATTTTTTGCCTTCATCGATTTTGTCTCCGTGGCGCAATCGGTTAGCGCGTTATTATTATTATTATTATTATTATTATTATTATTATTATTATTATTATTATTATTATTATAATAATAATATTAAAAAAAATATATTAAAAAAAAAATATATTATTATTATTATTATTATTATTATTATTGTACTTTTGGAAATTAAAAATGAAAACAAACTAAAAATTCAGGTTTTCGGGCCGCGACCCGCGACCCGCGACACGCGCCGATTAGACTAACTCACTCAAGGGGGTTAGGCGCGATAAACATGCGTGAAGTGAACAAAAGGGGCGCAACGATGGTGAGTCATTTCTTGACTTTATAACAGCTGTGACAAAATTTCAAAAAAAAAATTTAAAAGAAGGCCTGTGCGCCCTCCTAGATATATATTTGTTGTCTTTGCAACCAATAGAAAGGTTTTTCCTGTCTATATCATTCGTTTCTACAATGCTTCAACTAATCAAAATGAATATCTCATTAAAGGGTCAGCATGTGATGGTCAAGCAGAACTTATTGATTTAAGTTTCACTCAGAATGGTTCAATCTACAGTCCTGGATATCCTAACAATTACAGTAACAACGAGAATTGCCAATGGCTCATCAAAGCACCCTATGGGAAGAGGATTCTCATCTACTTTACTACATTTGATGTGGAAGATGATGACCAGTGCAGCTACGATAGCGTAAACATTTTTGACGGACAAAACAGTTTCGCTTCTCTTCTGTTAAAAAGTTGTGGAAGTAGTCTCCCTCCACCGGTCTATTCTTCAGGCAGATATATCTTCATGCAATTCACCTCTGATGAGTCTGTTTCACATCAAGGGTTTGTGGCACACTATATAGCAACTAATAGTTCATCAAATATCACTCCACCACCTACTTTATCCCCAACCACAAATCCTGCGTGTCATGGTCAAACACAAACTATTGACCTGAACTACAGTCAGAATGGCTCCATCTTCAGTCCTGGATATCCTAACAATTACGGTAACGACGAGAATTGCCAATGGCTCATCGAAGCACCCTATGGGGAGAGGATTCTCATCTACTTTACTACATTTGATGTAGAAGACTCATATGATGGCCAGTGCAGCTACGATAGCGTAAACATTTTTGACGGACAAAACAGTTTCGCTTCTCTTTTGTCAAAAAGTTGTGGAAGTAGTCTCCCTCCACCGGTCTATTCTTCAGGCAGATACATCTACATGCAATTCACCTCTGATGGGTCTGCTTCGTATCAAGGGTTTGTGGCTCACTACATAGCAATTAATAGTTCATCAGGTATCACTCCACCACCTACTTTAACCCCAACCACAAATCCTGCGTGTCATGGCCAAACACAAACTATTGATCTGAGCTACAGTCAGAATGGCTCAATCTTCAGTCCTGGATATCCTAACAATTACGATATCAACGAGAATTGCCAATGGCTCATCGAAGCGCCCTATGGGGAGAGGATTCTCATCTACTTTACTACATTTGATGTGGAAGATCATGCCCAGTGCAGCTACGATAGCGTAAACATTTTTGACGGACAAAACAATAATGCTTCTCTTTTGTTAAAAAGTTGTGGAAGTAATCTCCCTCCACCGGTCTATTCTTCAGGCAGATACATCTACATGCAATTTACCTCTGATAGCATTGTCTCTGGTAAAGGCTTTGTGGCTCACTATAGAGCTCTTAATAGCTCATCAGGTGGGTTATGCAAATATGAGAGATATTACACTAGAACATACCTGTTTAATCTGTCAATCAAGAAGTCACAACTTACAAAGAATGCGACTTTTTGCTTTTCTGAAATTATTTTCTGTCAATTCATCGTTTCTAAAAAAATTGCCTCGCTGTATGTTTAATTCCACTTGGCAACAGCTCCTGGGCCCAAAACACTTTTCTGGGCCTGTCCGGGAGTCGAACCCGGGAAAAGCGAGCTGAGAATCATGCCAATAGACTAACAGGCCAAACTTGACAAAATACTTTTGACAAAGGCCTTAATGTGACACTCCTCTCATTAGCTGGGGTACGAAATATGTTCCATGTCGGCTTTTTGTCAAGCCACATCATGACTATCCAGAGCTGACTGCTCATTAGTTATATTCAGTGGAATCGCCATTCAACCACTTGTGACGTCACAAATTTGTAGGTCAGCAGATTCTTGTGATATGCAACTAATGCAGGTTGGATAGATCTTTACATAAGACTGTCCGTTTTGAATATCGACTGCATTCGGACAGAGCTAATAAAAACGCGATTTTGGTATAAAGTTGGTGGTGAAAAAGGCCAATATGCCTGTACTTGATCATAGTCTCCTTTCCAGGCGTCTGCATTGATAAAGACCAAAACTTTTCAGGCAAGAAGAAAGAATGTACATAGTAGAAAGTAGATAAAAAGGAAAGCAGAGAAAAACGAAAAGGAACGGAGCAAGGACAAAAAATCGAAACAGTTCGCAAAATTTTGGCTTATGCGCATGCACCAAAGTGTATTATTGTACATTTCATTTTTACTTCATCAAAATCTCACACTGCAGTGTGATAAAGTGCATTTCTAGCATTTTTAGGAGAACTTTTGCACCGTAGCGCAAAACAATTAATTTCAGCACATTAAAGAATTAAGAGAAGAGGTCAATTACTTCTTTAATGTGCTTTTTTGATGTACCGGGTGAATCCAATTTATGGAGCTAAACCTGAATCGAGCTAAATTTCGTTTCATTTAGGATTTTTGGTATTTTAGCTTTGCTTTGTTTTAATACTACGTGAAGTTTGTTGCTAAGTCGTCCGCGTGATTACAGAAGCCTAATAAGATTATGATGACAAAACTGATCCGCGGCACTTTTTGTCGCATATTTTTTAACGTAGGCTGGGCTCACTTATTTACTTCTATTTCTATTTAATTTTTACTTAAATCGAGCCAGGTGTCAGGCAAATCATAAGTACACATCTTTGTTGAAAACTTGAAAATTATTTTATTTTAGTATTTTATTAATATTGTTGTTTTTAGAGTGTACGGAAAACGTGAACCAATCCTTTGGGAGACTGGATATCAGCTATACGAGCAAATTCGTTCCATACTGTAACTGGATAGTTGAAAATGCTGGAATACCTCAAGCAGTTGCTGTTGTTTCTATCCACCAAATGAACTTCAGTGACCCCAGGTATATACGTTGATTCCGTTACTTTACCTTTGCTTTAATGTTGTTATCTTGCATCGCTTAATCTTTCAGTAGGGTGTTGTTATATTACCTGGTAGGTAAAGTATTTCCTGTATCTACTTTCACGGTGTTTTCTGGAAGATAATATAAAAAGTCACAGAATGGATGTTCGAGTTTTCTTCTAGATTTATTTGTTTTCAACCGTTTGGAGCGTGAAAAAGTTACATTTACATCGTCTAGAACTTTCAACCTCTTCAGGGTACTCTTCAGGACATGATAATGAATATTATATAAGTCACTACGTTAAATATGCTGGGCAAGTGAGAAAATAGCACATGAACATTGATTCCCTAAGGTGCTGTCTAAATTGTCTTATTGTTTGAGTTTCTTAGGATAATAGTATTTAATTAGGATATGTACGCAGTTCTATTCTTACGCTCTGGTGATTTGTCTTTGTGCGTATTTGCGTATATATACAATATTGAAATAAGAATAAGAATAAGAATAAATAATAAGAACGTTTCCATGCTTGGCGAACCGCGCCAGTCCTATCATTCCGGTCGCAAAAATAACGTTGTTGCTCCGCAACTCATTGTGCTGCTCCTCGTTGGGTCCTGGTCTGGGGGACGGCTTCGAGTATTTCTTCCTTTATCCAAGTGTTTTTTATCCAGCAAAAAGAAAGCCAAAGACCCACAAATCACCCAGCCATAACTCATTTAAAGTCAGTTTTGTTCGGATTCGCCGATCGAGTAGAGCTCATGAGAAAAAAAGGGGGTGCCAGCCCTAAGTGCTAATCATGTAAACGTTTGTTTTATATTTCCGCAGTGAATACGTCAAATTTGTTGACGGTAATGGAACCGAGGTTTTTGCCCTACATGGATGGGATTCTGCACCCTTTAACAAGAGTGTCCAGCAAATCCCGTTTGAAGAATCCACAAATATCACGATACAAGTCTCTCTTATCAACAGCCTGAGCTATGTCAAAATTGATTACGGCATTTTGAAGCATCGTCTGAGTCTAGGTAAAGAACATAATCTTGTATTGGTATACGCGTATCTCGCCCTCTTCGTGAAATTAAAATTGAGATTAGTTATCTGCCGTGGTTGCGTTTAATACAGGTCTTCTTGGCAGATCAAATTGGAATTTGGGAATGTACATCTTGATCACGGTGAAAAGGTAACCTGCCCTCAAAAGCAAAAATAAAACTTTCTTCATAGCATTTCCACCAAATGTCTTGTTTACTTTTTTTAAGAATAGCAGATCTTTGTTTAAAAATGTCAACTGATTTCAAATACGTTTGTCTTTTAATTATTAAGCCATACCATGCAAGCAAGAGATAATTCATTTGTCCGTTTGTTTGTTTTAATTTGGGTATTTAAATTATTTACTTTTAATATAAACATGTATTGCAGCTTCCATTCTGGTTGACTGGAACGTGGCTGTGGTAAACAAAACAGCGAAAAGTGTCAGGATAATCTGGAGCCAACCGACCAATCTTATCAGTAGTGGAATTGGATTTTATGTTGCCCTCGCAAGGAAGACTAACAGCAGCAGCAAATCAACTGGCGAAATAGTGGCGGAGGGTACAACAGCATCGGAGATAACAGGCCTTGCTGGATACACAGAGTATAATGTTGTTGTTGTAGCCGTGGATGGCGATGGGATACCTTTTAAAAGTGCAGATGTCTTAGTTATGACAGATGAAGGGGGTGAGTTACACAACAACTGTAATTTTTGCTTTGATTCAGAAAGTTTACTTCATGAATCTCTGACATGAAGGAAGGAAAATAGAAAGGTTTAGGTAGGTGATACCAAAAGAACAAGCGGATTGCCATTGCGGCACTAGCCTGTGTACAGCCGTCCCGCTTCGCGCGGAACGGTTGTACACAGGCTATTGCGGCACTTGAGTAAGTTAAAGCAATAAACCCCTAGATAAAAGTGCCGGATCTAGCTTAGCTCATTTCACTGACAAGATGTAAACAAAACATGCACGATCATGCAGACTGCTTATAAGTCTTCCTGAAACGACACCGTATTGCTAGTAAACACGAACAATAACCTTGTACTTGTCTTGTACTCTCAAAGGTAACATTTGAACATCTCGCTCAAAAGAGGTCGCAAAATATTTTCTTGAGCTCTCGACACTTGAATGGCGAGGAAAAGACGGACGAATTAGACGATTGTTCCTGCTTTTACATAGCAAACTCCGCCCTAAAATCTTATTGGTTCAATGTTTGTTTATTGCTTTGATTCAGAAAGAATAGAAAAGGCAGAGCAACAAATGAATGTGCTTTGTTTTTCAGTTCCGAGCAGAGCGCCGAATGGTGTTCGTGTGTTAAGCATTGGTTTTACATCCGACCTTCAAGTGGAGTGGGACCCTCTTCCCCAGGATTACGCCAATGGCAAACTGTTAGGTTACACAATCTACTACATAGAACTCAACCATTATGGAGGGCAAATTAAAAGCGTCAATACTAGTGCTCATTACCCGACACAATTCACATTAAAAGGCCTTACGCCAGCAAACGAATACCTTGTGGCCGTGGCCGCTTTTACATCCCAAGGAGCAGGGCCGTTGTCGTTTTTCGTGCACGCTATAACAGGTACGTTTTCGAATTATTACTTTTGTTTATTAAAACTTAAGGTGACACAAGTCCAGTCCTGAGCGTTGACAAGAGCGTAGCGTAGAGGGAGGGCCACAATTACAGTAGGTTGACATGGCAAATTAGTATATTTTTGCTTCCTGTTACAGCATATGTTTACCTTCGGAAGTGCTATTACAGAAGGTGCAGATAGCGAAAATAATTCTAATTTTTAATAGCGATCACGTCACCTAAGTGATTTTCAGAGAAGTTCTGAAGAAAACAATGATAAAATTGCTTTTATTTTAGCAAGCAAGGAAAATCGAAAGACGACAAAAATCTTGTTACATTAACGTTATTTGTACCTGATTAGTCGTCGGTGATCGTTTTTTTTAGGCGGTAACGCCTATATGCTATGGCCCGGTGGACGGCCGTGTGAGGAGTGAAAGATTACTCCAACCGAGTAGCACTGGGAACTAGGCACTTTGTTGTTTACTCAGTTTCGGTACGCCATCTTTGATTGTCAATGAGTATGAATCAACTTTAAGAGCATCCATCGGCAAAACGCGTTTGATTTCTAACGTACAGTTAAACGGAGTTTTGGGGTCAGGGGAGAACGATGTACTGGATAATTGTGAGCTCGCTTAAAGAACTTTTTTACCGTTGTACGTGTATTCGAAGTCGGCATACGTGATGGCAGACTAAGTTGACTGATGTTGAATTTGACGAGTGAAGGCCGGTTAGTGTCATAACTTTTGAAACCTTTCCAAAAGGGAGACCGATGGCAGCAGTATCTTGATTTATAGATTGCAAAGGTGAGCTATCTGAAATCATTGTTTGCTTTGACGTGCATTGTTGTCGATAATATTTAACTTTTCCCTTCGCGACTCGCCATCTTCCTTTTACTGCTTTTGATAATATTTATTCGGGTATTTATCTCAAGCCAATTAAAAATAACACAGTGACGGTATCCGTATTCCCATTTTTACGAGAAGCCAGAGTTCACTCAGAAAGAACTTCTACCCTATTGCTGATTTAGCTGATCTAAAATGTTTTGTTTGATAAGTTGCATAAATGCATGTAAGTGATTCTAGTAAGCGGTGTTGACTTCATTACATTTCAGACCATTTCAATACGGAAATTTCACACAATCTTCAGTATCGTCTAGGGGTGGAAATCAAATCTGGGCCTTTCTGTTGCTAAATGACGAAGTTCATAATGATTTAATGTATTTATCTTATCATACTGTAGGTTTGTAATGTATTGGAGGTTCGTTTTGTAGTCAAGGCAAATAAAAATTAAAATGAATAAGAAAAGTGCAATTTCTGGGATCATTGTAAAGCGTTATCGCCTGTGCATGCATGTATGCGTGCCGGTTATTTATTTTAAACTTTAGTTTTCCGAGAAACAAATGCCATGGATTCGCAACGAACTGAGTTTATTTACTCTAAATATTTTTGCTAAAAAAGAATTAAAATTAAAAAAATAAAAATTAAAAAATAATCAATTTTAGTTTTGATGAATTGCTCTTTTCTCCCTTTCCTAGGCTGTTCCACCACTTTAAACGAAACTTTTGGTCAAATAGAGTTAACAAGTACCAGTTACGATGATCTTCGATGTAATTGGGAAATACAAAGTGCTGGTATCCATGAAGCCGTCGCCTTCATCTCTGTACAAGAATTAAATCTTCACTATTGCAGGTACAGTGGAAACATTTACTTATCTCTTTCTACTACGACAGTGTCTCTTATGACTGTAAGCTGGGCTGGAACTAAGGTCCCTCTGCTACTCCGGCCCCAGTAGTTTCATTCTCAGTAATATTTAATAACAACAGAAAATTAAGATGGGTAAATACTGATACACGATATAGTTAATTAATTGATTGATTAAACGTGTTATTAATAACTTAATCAGTTAATTAAAATTAATGAAGAAGTGTTATTAAATTGTTAAAATTAATGCGAAGTGTTATTAAAAAGTGAGTAAAATGGACGTAAGAATACATACTTCGAGAATAGAGTTAAAGCAATGTCTGTCTGCACGGTACGCTACTCCACAAGCGTCAATTTTCGTCTATATCTATAATAGAATTTCATTTTTCTTCCTCCTTAAAATTCAGTGAATTTGTCAAGATAATCAATGGGAATGGCACTGAAGTGCTCTATCACCTTGGTTGTGACACGTTTGCTCCAGAAATTCTAGCAGACGTTCCTTTTGGTCTCTCAAAGAACATATCCATTAAAGTATATACACAAAGCTATGGCAGCAGCATTAAAATGAAGTTCGCCATTTTGAAAAAGGGTCTGACGGCAGGTACGTAACTTACTAACTCTGTACTTTCTCACGTACTACTGCTGTTGAAGTTATTCCTGTTTTTACCCTTTCTGCTATTACTGTTTTTGCAGCATATGGAGTTTTTAAGCGTTTACTCGTTTACGGCGTTGTTTTTACTACTGGTACTGTTTAAATTATTTACTGTTACTGTTAATTATTTACTGTTTTACTGCTACTGCTACTGCTACTGCTACTGCTACTGTTACTGCTACTGCTACTGCTACTGCTACTGCTACTGCTACTGCTACTGCTACTGCTACTGCTACTGCTACTGCTACTACTACTACTACTACTACTACTACTACTACTACTACTTCTACTTCTACTACTACTACTACTACTACTACTACTACTACTACTTCTACTACTTCTACTTCTACTTCTACTACTACTACTACTGCTACTGCTACTGCTACTGCTACTGCTACTACTACTACTACTACTACTACTACTACTACTACTACTTCTACTACTTCTACTTCTACTTCTACTACTACTACTACTACTACTACTACTACTACTACTACTACTACTACTACTACTACTACTACTACTTCTACTTCTACTACTACTACTACTACTACTACTACTGCTACTGCTACTGCTACTGCTACTGCTACTGCTACTACTACTACTACTACTACTACTACTACTACTACTACTTCTACTTCTACTACTACTACTACTACTACTACTACTACTACTACTACTACTACTTCTACTACTACTACTACTACTACTGCTACTGCTACTGCTACTACTACTACTACTACTACTACTACTACTACTACTACTACTTCTACTTCTACTAGTACTACTACTACTACTATTACTACTACTGCTACTACTTCTACTACTACTACTACTACTACTACTACTACTACTACTGCTACTACTGCTACTACTACTACTACTACTACTACTACTACTACTACTACTACTACTACTACTACTACTACTACTACTACTACTACTACTACTACTACTACTACTTCTACTTCTACTACTACTACTACTACTTCTACTACTACTACTACTACTACTGCTACTACTACTACTACTACTACTACTACTACTACTACTACTACTACTGCTACTGCTTCTACTACTACTACTACTACTACTACTACTACTACTACTACTACTACTACTACTACTACTACTACTACTACTACTTCTACTTCTACTACTACTACTACTACTTCTACTACTACTACTACTACTACTGCTACTGCTACTGCTGCTACTGCTACTGCTGCTACTGCTACTACTGCTACTGCTACTGCTACTAGATTGCTCTCAGTGTCGTTTTTAGCCAATCAGATTCGGGAATTTTGTAGTTTTCAGTTCTTGTGAGACACGGTTATATAGCAAATAAAAATAAATTGGTGTGTGTGTGTTTATTTATTTACTTAGCCATACCGGTTTCTGGATGGAATGTTACAATTTTCGACCTTGCATCCACCAGCTTTACCATTCAATGGACAATGCTCAATACAGTTGTTAACCATTATGCAAAGTTTTACTTAATTGAAGTAAAAAGTATCCAAGGCATCATATTGGCAGTTGAAACTGTTCCTGGAAACACTACAACTTCAGTTATTAGAGGACTAATGCCTTCCACGAATTATCGTGTCAGTGTGTTTGGCGTCGATGGCATTGGACAACCATACAAGAGCTTGGAAAGTGTTACTAATACTATATATATTGCCGCAAAAGCCATCGTTTGAAAGATCTTTTGCTCCATTTTTATTATCAGGCAATATTTATGACCAGTGGTTTTCCTACTTCACAAAATATTACTCTGTGTAGGCTGCATTTTTGTGTACCATCGTAGATGTATATGAGCCCAAAGTCAGGCTTTCGAATCAGCGGCTATTACCAAGTTTCGCGAGCGGTTAATGTAAGATGCATCAAAATTCGCCGACTTCAATGTCCGCGATTTCTAGCGATGTTTTACAAATCACGCGCACGCGCTCATATTTTTGTCCAGTCATAAATATCTCGTAAAGTTGTCGATGTCAGTCGTTGTACATCGTGCATACGCTTTAAATAAATGCATAATGATAAGCCTAAGGTGTCCCCCGCGACCTTAAGCATATTAAAGCTTAAAACAACAGCTATCTTGTTAATATTAACATTTAGAAATATTTAAAACTTAAGACGGAATCCACTAGGAAGTCAAGTCATATTTATTAAAGTTGGACAAAAATCAAATACCAGAATAATTTAAATCCTATTGCGTTATTTCCTACCCTTAATAAAAGGTAAAGATGTAAGTAATTATCCGCTATAACACCAACAACAATTTCTTATCAGAATCTGAGAAAATGAATTTCAAAGTTCACAAGGTATAGGCAAAATCTCACGTGTAGCCATTTTGTAAATTCGTCTTAAGCGATTCAGTGAAATTCAGCGGAACTTCAAAATTTGTTTTCGATGTTTGGTGTTGTTAGAAAAGATTTCTTTTGATAAGATATTTGAAGCAGTAACAAAAAAGTTTGCAATAAGGTGGAAATAATTCTGGCACAACAATTTCTTATCACAGTCTGAGAAAATGATATTCAAAGTTCACAAGCTTTGGGCAAAAGCTCACATCTTTTAAGCGATTCATGGGAATTCAGTGGAACTTCGAAATTTGTTTTCGATGTTTCGTGTTGTTAGAAAAGATTTCTTTCGATAAGATATTTGAAGCAGTAACACAAAAGCTTGCAATCAGGTATAAATAGTTTTGGTACATAATTTTGTCCAATAACTACTCGAAGTCCGGGCGGATTTCTTCTTAAATAACACAAAAGCTACGCTGAAACTGGTAGGCACTTGTCTGAAAACTTCTCATGTTATATAAGCTCTAAAAAAGAAAAGCTGTACTCACTTGTTTCTGATATCTGTGCTAGTTTGCATCTTGACGACCTAAAGACAATAGAAAATAAATATCAACAAAAGGGAGAAAAAAACACTTTTCGCTTGCTCGGCAGCCCCTGCAAATTACTCAAAACGTTATTATGGTTAACTACCTTCAATGGGACCTTTAAATGCTTACAAATGTATTTATACTTTCTTCTCGTCTGATCATAAGATTTCGTTCGCTAACATGTTCACCAAGATGAATGAAAACACATCACATTCCACACACAAAAATACAATTTTCCACTTTAAATTAACTCCATCGTCCGGAAAAACACATACTCCAGCATTTGCGATAATGATTCCGTGAAAAAAACGGAGGGAAAATAAAGAAAAACAGAGATTTCATTGACAATGATTCTTACCGTGTTCAACCGTCTTCACCACGACGAGAAACCGCGGGAAAACACACCGTCTCAAAGGCCCGACGGTGACATCTCACGTGTTGTCTGCGTTGCGTGACACTCATTCAACCGTCGTAGTCAACCGTAGTCGACTATCTTTAAGTCCCTACTACCACCGACACCGACACCGCGGCAGAACGTCTACACATGCGCTGAATTTAGCACTTCCGGTCGGCTTTGCAGTCACTCAACGGGCTTCACTCGTCGACACTCGTCACGCTTTCCGTTCAAGGTCAATCATTGCCTACGTTTAGTTGTTTTGCTTCGTGAATTGCGGTGTTTTAATCTGCTGTCGTCGTGGATTACAAGCTAAATATGACCGAAACAATACTCGATAGATTTAGAAAAGGTAAGTCGCGGATTCACTAAGGTTTTGATTCTGAATTTGAGCAGTAGATGAGCTTTAATAAGCTTAAATTTAAGCTTATCTTTCACACAAGGCGGGAAGGCGGAGTTTTACTTGCCAGTTTCACCTCATCGATTAACCTTGACTAAATTCATAGCTTTGATTATTTTCAGTTCTACATTTATTTAACCTTAAACTTCGGGCCTTAATATCTTTTTGGAATTGAGAGCACGCAGTCGCTTCGTGTTTGTTTTTTGTTCAAAGGTATAAAAACTTAGCCTGAATTTCAGACATCCCTCTGTGCTCGCCTGCTTGCCAGAAGGAACGTCTGAACACATTTGGGCTTAATGCCGTCCGGTGACGTCACTACCCGAAAACCGGGTAGTGATTTTGATTGGTTGATTTAAAAATTATTTGCATAATTATGTGAAATTATGACTGAATTTTACAGCGCGAGGATTGTAATTTGAAAACGTTTGGAAAGAGTTCGAAAGAGTTCACCTTCCCAGAAATGAATTGATTAGTCATTTACCTTGAGCTTATTACTTTATTAGTTTACCTACGGATGAAGAATAGTAATGGAAATCGGTAGGTTTTAATTTGGCGGCATTCGTCGCTTCGACATGCAGTGCAGTGTTTTGCCAAATTTATATGTAATCTTGTTTTGTCAACAAAGCCGCTCGACGCTTATGTCCTGCAGCCTCGATGAGCCAGTGATTTCCGAACTCAGTGCCCACGGTCAAGTAGGATATTTTTGTATTGAATTCCGTTTCTTGATGCCTCTGAAACCGTTGAAATTGATTTATTTATTAAAGTACTCACGAGTGTGTTGTATTTGTCCGTTGCGTACATATTATATTTTGATCGCTAGATAAAGCAAATCAGTTTAGATTCAATCGCTTCCGTAAAAGAATATAGCCTGCAGTCGATTAAAATATCATTCATTTGTCTCAAGGTTTTTAAAAGTTTATTATTAAAACAATTTTATACCCTGTAATCCTTTATTTAAGCGATTTTTCTTTCACAATTTCATGGCCTCGACAGAAACTTTTCCGCATGAATTAACACCAAAGTGTAGTGACGTCACCGGACGGCATTAGGCCCGAATGTGTTCAGACGTTCCTTCTGGCAAGCAGGCGAGCACAGAGGGATGTCTGAAATTCAGGCTAATAAAAACTCCGTTTGATTACACCCGGCAGTGAGTTCCGATTTTTAATTATTCGGTTTTCACTCTTTGGTTTAAAGCAAGTTGTAAAACAAGTCTATGATTCTGCTTTTCCTTTCAGATTGAAGAGAGAGAACCGGTACGATAGTCTGAAAGTTTGAATTGGTAAATTGAACGCCATGTGCGAATCTGCAAGTTTCGTGTTCGCGCGTGAGGCAGCCACACGGACTGGAAATGTAGAAAAACATCCGCCAAGTAGACGAATATTCGACCTTGTGAGGAGGATTAAGAAATCAAATTGCCTTTGTCTTGAATGAAAACACATTATAAACTTGTTTAGCTTCTCGGCTAACAGATTTCAATCCAGCAAAAACTCCAGGTACTGTACGGGAGTATCGATCGAAGACTCAATTCATTCTTGTTGAACCAAGCAAACACTGAGCAAATGTTGTTTTCTTTCTTGTTTTGTGACTTTTTTCTCAGTGAAGGCAAGATTTATCTAACTCGCCTAAACCTGAAAGTTCAGTGGTTCTTTATTTTGGTTTATGTAGTTTTTCTTTCTCATTTGTCGCACTTTAATTTGCGAGCAATTTAAAGCGGGAAAAGTAATAGAAACCGTGAAAACGAATCCAGCGACCTGCAAACTTCAAGCATCATTTTCAATGTTGGTGCAAGCAGGAAACCCCATGGTGCAAAAGTATGAAGCTACAAAAATAAATAAACTTTTGAAAGAGACCATTCTTTTCCTTAAGTCTCTTTGCTATTTCTTAAGTTTTGTGTTTAAACTTCGCACGACGGGAATTTTGTATTTACGCGACTGGATTACATAGTCAACCGGAAATACAAAACTGACCGGATGTTAATTTCCCACCCATGCGTAGTGCGTTCTGCCGCGGTGTCACCGACACCGCTGTCGTTGTCTTTACTACTGGTATTGTTATGGTTTTCACTACTAATGCTACTGCTACCACTTTTATCGCTCTCAGTATCAATTTTAGCCAATCCAGTTCGTGAAATTTGTAGTTTCCAGTTCTTTTGAGACACGATGATATAACAAATGTGTGCTTTTTTATTTACTTAGCCATACCTGTGTCTGGATGGAATGTTACAATTTACGACCTCACATCCTTCAGCTTTACCCTTCAATGGACAATGCTCAATTCAATCAACAACCATTATGCAGCGTTTTACATAGTTGAAGTAAAAAGCATCCAAGGCACTATATTGGCTGTAGAAACTGTTCCTGGAAACGCTACAACTACCGTTATTAAAGGACTGATTCCGTCCACGAAGTATCGTGTGGGCGTTTTTGGCGTTGATAGCATTGGTCAACCCTACAAGAGCTTGGAAAGTGTTACAACTACTAGCAAAGGTATTTGACAATAGACTCCTTCAGTTTTGTATGCTTAATAATTATTCCATAAGCGCGCAATGGATATGAGAACGAGCCAACGAGGCTCGTAGCGTCGAGTTGACTATAACTATCTCATATCTCATATTCATATAATATATTCGTATAACTATCTAATATTCTTATATGTTAAGTTGGCTGGATGTAGATTTTTAAGCCCTAGGGTAGTTGCTTTGAAAATGAAAATTATCTAGGAAACCATTCTTCGATTTTTGCCAAAATACACAATAATGATCAAATATGACCAAAGTTTATTTTTTTACTGGTCACTTAGTCACAAAGGTTACCATAGCAACGATTGTCGTTTTCTTTTGTTTTCAAACAAGCCTGGGTATTCATTTTTTGATATGATAAAGTATAGTAGTTTGGCTAGCTGTTGATCAGTAAAAAAATAAACTTTGTTCATATATGTTTGATCATTGTGGTATATTTTGGCAAAAATCGAAGATTGGCTTCCTTGATAATTTCCATTTTCAAAACGGCCACCCTAGGGCTAAAAAACTACATCGAGCCTCCTTAACCACATATAAGTTTTAATAGTGAATATTAAAAGGAAAGATTTAACTCCGATCTAATCCAAACGATCGACAGACTTTACTCCATCTTTCTTTACTTTTACTTTATCAGTGTCGGGTTAATTTGGTTTCTGTAGGATAAAGCGACTGCGAACACTACCTATTCACCGCTCTCCTTTCAGTCCCCCTCCTTGTTCGGGATACACGTTTCAAATTTATAGCGATGAAAACTTTAGGCAATGTGCATGGCACCTGTGACAGTCTCATGTTGGTAGCAAAAAGCTGTTAAGAGTATGGATGCCGCTCTCGGATGGAATTCCGATTGTAGTGTTCCTTGCATCGAACAGTCCGAATTTGAGCCCTGGCCTGGGTCATTTGGAAAGACCTTTTAACTTCGAAGTGCCCATTTCCATTAATAATTGGGTAACAGCAAACTGCAATGGCAAAGTCCTAAATGCTGGGGGAAACTTGCGGTGGACAAGCATCCCACCCAGAAGCGTAGCGGTGTAGTTGGTCACTTCACAGGGTAAATGTATGCATACCGTAAACTTCCGGTTATAAGCCCCCCCCCCCGCTTATAAGCCCCTTATAAGCCCATCATCCTGGAAACAAAAAAATACACCCGATTATAAGCCCCCCCCGGATATAAGCCCCCCTCTTCCAGATGACTGTTATGAGTAGGGCTAAATGTTGCTTTATTATGCGTTTTTAACTAAAAAACGTATTTCGATCAACACTCCCGTGGCTTGTTTTGGAACGTTTTTTTCATTCCGCTTATAAGCCCTCCCAGATAATTTATAAGACCCTCCGCTTATAAGCCCACCCTAAACCCCTTACGAAGTTGTATAAGCCCAGGGCTTATAACCGGAATTCTACGGTATGTATGTTCATGCTACACAGGGCCGGCTGTTGTGTGGCACTAAGCTTTCGAAGAGGTACCCCACAAAAATAACCATTGCGTGTTTACTCGATGAGGGAAGACTATCTTTAAATAACGTTCAGATACTTTTAAGAATTGCGTTCTACAAGTGACATAGGCTTTTAATGAGGTAGTATCCAATACCTTAATGATAGATTTTATTCTTTGAGTTTAGTTTTCTGCGGCTCCCGACCAAGCTTCTCTCGAATAGTCGGTGGTACAGAAGCACCTGTCAACAGCTGGCCATGGCAAGTAATGGTGACGGACAATTCTGGAAATCAGTTCTGTGGCGGGTCATTAGTGGATCCTTATTGGGTGGTAACAGCAGCTCATTGCATGGTTGGGGAAACGCCGTCTAGTGTGAAGATAAGGTAGTTATGGATTTTATTTTTACACAATGCTATTTCTCTGTTATCACTAGTATGAAACAAAGAAATAATCTGAGTCCCTGATGTGACTCGAACCCATGAACTTCTGAACACCGGTCGGATGCTCTAACGATTGACATACAATTACGTTGTATGTCAAGTTACGCAGTCCCTTAGAAAACTTGATTATTCAAAAATTAGTATAGACGAACAAGAAATATACGAAGTACAAGTATAAGAAGTGATCATGCTGAGATGTAGCCTGCGAACAGTCTCCCGAGCGCGATCTGGAAGTGAAGATCTCGTATGTTATCCATTGCGAGAACGCGCTCGTATTTTCTACTTTTTTCACTCTATACCCGAGCCTGTTCACAGGCCTAGATTGGAGCACAAAGACGACCACAACGACAATGAGAGGAACATGAGGAGGAAAGAGGATATTGGACAAATGATGTTTCTTTCTTATTAAACATAGAGAGTTATTTAATCAGCCAATCTGCATCTGCCGACGCATAGTTTTGAAACCTATCAACTTAAAACCTGAAAAATCGAGAAACCATGTACTACGTATATCAGAAGAACGAGTCAAACCAACTCCAAGTAGCTGAGATCTTTATCAAATCTGTTCGTGTTGTACTTTTTGTCAGATTGGGAGCCCACTACAGAACAAGTGAAAGTATTGGAACAGAGCAATATATCGGAGTTGCAGAAATCATTATGCACGAGTATTACAAAACTCCCCTGTCAGAGAGCAATGATATCGCGCTAATTAAACTGGCGAGTCCTGCTGATCTTGGAGAAGGTGTTGGTCTTGTCTGCTTACCGGATACTGTTCATCAGCTTCCCCTCGACAATCTTAACAAAAAATGCTGGATAACTGGTTGGGGAACTTTATCTTCTGGAGGTTCCCAACCAAACACACTGCAGCAAGCGTCTGTACCACTGGTGTCAAAACAACGTTGTATGAATGTTTACCCAGGGGACATTGACGATTCGATGCTGTGTGCTGGTTTTGATGAAGGAGGAGTTGATACTTGTCAGGGTGACAGTGGTGGACCATTGGTGTATGAGTTTAATGGTACCTGGTATCTTGAGGGAGTCACCAGCTGGGGGTACGGATGTGCCGAATCAGGCTATTATGGAGTTTACGCCAAAGTTCGCAACTTCAAATCGTGGTTATCAAAAAATATGTACACAGTCGTCGTGCCTCCTAGTGTTTCACCACCAAACCAGTCATCTTCTGCATTAGGTATACATAACTAATATCTATTTATAGAGATTAAAGACTTAATGAGTCAACGAGTCACGGAGTTATGAGTCTATGAGTGAAAATTTAAATGAGTTATAAATTTTGACAATCATAGTGCTGCCCTTTCTTAAAATGAAAGTTAACTGCTAGCAAACGAGATTGGAATTTATCACAACTGAGCAAACTTACCGCAAGCAAACTGCAGTGGACTCCTTTACACCGTGTCTTATGTCTCATTAAAAATAGACTTGTTTGACTCATGGAACAGTTGACTTCCAGATTTCTTAACTTCATAAGTTTGTTCAAAAAGGTGAAAGAACAATCGCGCTCTGAGGTTATATAATAATATTAATAGGCTTGGGAGCTTTTGAAGACGTTTTCTTAAAGACATGATGTATCTAATATATCTTATTTTACCAGGTACTATTGATCAGCCTTCTGCCAGTTGGGGTTTTTAACGTGCAAGTTTCTGTTCGATGTATGATATTTATTTATCTATTTAAAGTGTTCTCATCAATTGGTACAGCAATGCTTTTAAGAGAAGTTTTCATTATATTTTTGATATTTTGTGACTTCAGGACTTTATTTAAGGCTTTAAGGTTTTCGTTAACGATTCAAAATAGTCAACTGTCAGCAATTTATGGATTTAATTGGATCTGATATTATGTTTTGTCGCCTTTTGATTGGTTGAATGGATTCGACGCCAATTGAAAAGAGCGGTCGACAAATTATTATTTTTCATTCTAATCACTGTCGCCATGATTTGCTCAAATTGGTTGCATTGGATTTATACCTGTCCCTGACATTATTACTGACACAGTGTCCCTAACATTATTACTGCCAAGTTTGTCACATTGCACTCAGCCTCATGCAAGACTTTTTCTGCTGACTTTGCATATATCGATTCACCGCGGTGTCTGTCATTTGTCTTACCGTTTTGTTGTGTGTCGCATTAGTGATAAAGCGTTATCATTTGGATCAGGAAACATTTTTAGAATCTCTGTTGTACTACTTATAACCTATTTCAAGCTGCTGAGTTTTTTGGAATTATATCTGTAGAATTCGATGTAAGGTAAAGTAGAATTTCATAATCTTTTTCTGTAACTATTACAGCCTGGTGTAATTTTGAACACGGTTTGTGTTCTGGATGGAATCAATTGTCTTCAGATGATTTTGATTGGACGCTGGCATCTGGTGGGACGCCTTCCTCTTCTACGGGTCCATCTCACGGTCAAGGCGGTTCAGGTTTGTTTGTTGTCGTTTTATTTCTCTTGTGGTGTCCATTCCCATTCATCAAAAGCAACAGTTATCACAACTGATATAACTGCTGATATAACTGTTTGAATCAGTTTAAATTATGATAACTGTTGTTTTCAACGAATTCAAAATAACAAAATAAAATTAAAAAAAATTACAGTCGGAGTACGAAAACCATAAACACTTTAATTATTAGAGTAGCAGTTTTACTCCCTGACAACGTGACTATTGACAGGTATCTATTTTATTAATGCTACAGGGAAATATATGTACATCGAGGCGTCTTCACCTAGAAAACCGGGAGAAAATGCAAAACTTGTGGTCACTGTTCCAAACAATGGAAAGCAGTCGTGTCTTTCTTTCTACTACCATATGTATGGGGCGTCGGCTGGATTTCTCAATGTTTACAGTGGCAATATCAAAGTTTTTTCTGCGTCAGGAAATCAGGGAAACGACTGGTTAATAGTGGAACGGAACTTATATTTGGTTGGAGTGGTAAGGATCATGAAACTTCCTTTCATAAATACATTGAAACCTGTATTAAGCGACCTTGTTTTAAGACTAATTCTTTTATTTAGCGGGCAGTTACCAAAGTCTCGCAAATTGATTAAGGAATAGCATATTCCACCTGCTTTAACTGACAAACTGCTTACAGTCTTAACGGTAACGATATTACCTATATGAAATAAAGAGTATGTAAGGGTGTCCGCTTTGGTAAGTGTTATTCATTAGCGATTGCCTTCATTTTCGGTAGTCATGACCATATTTGGTAAGTCACGTGACCAGAACACAAAAACCCTAAAAACTCACACAGTTTCCTCTTAACACCACGGGTAGAGTGCATTGAGTAGCAAAATCTGAAGTATGGATTTGCTGAAATTGACATTATTTTGTGACATTAAGTTGTGACGTCGCAAAAACTTAATGACGTCTAAGCTTCTTCAATATCACAAATCTTGGCAAATCCATGCTACTGTTTTTGCTTCTAAATGCTCTCTACCCGTGATGTCGATTTAAACTTAGAAAGATGTAACCTGTGTGAGTTTTTAGGGTTTTTGTGTTCAGGTCACGTGACTTTTCAAATATGGTCTTGACTACCGAAAATGAAAGCAATCTTAAATAAAACAAACATGACCAAAAACTAAACCCAGAATACTAATGGCGCCCAAGATAGGATGGTTTGAAGTCATCCATAACAACCATTTTGACTCAAATTGACCGCTTCACTGAAATGTGTTTGCAGGTTACATTTGAAGGAATAACTGGAAGTTCATATACAGGAGATGTCGCAATTGATCAAGTGAAAATTATCGAAGGGAGCTGTCCAGGTAAACATATGCTCTTTTAAATAAAAAAAAAATACAGTTAATATGACAATATTGCAGCCACAAAATAAATATAATTTCAGTTTGTCAAACTTAGCTACCTTTTTTCGTGTATTTTGTAATGTGACAAATCGATTTATAAAAAATCTATCTATTATGTATCAATTTCCGTTATTGTTTGATCGTGACTTTCTAAAAAATAGGTCACCAAGGGTGACATGAGTCTAATGCCGTATGGCATAGTGATACAGATTGCGCGGTTTTCGTAAGCCGGTTAAAATTGGTTAGAGGTTTGTGTTCGGGAGTTTAATTTAAAATGCTTATAGCAAGCTAGGGGCATCGTGGATGATTATGGATGAAAACGAAACAGTCATAAATGTTATGTGCTTCACAAAATTTAAAGTATGAACAGGAGTTGATGTTACTTCTTCCGTATTGTCCGTAAAAGCAGAAACGATTAAACATTTGGACAAGATTGCGTGACGATTTACAAAAAGCATGTTCATTACAACAAGGGTTGAAGAACTTCACATCGTTTTCTTTCAGATTTTTCACCATTTTGATGATGACTCTTGAAACAGATTTTGCAATAAAAGCACTTGAAATAGTGACTGTTACTCCATTGTACTGTAAGCACTTAGTGACAGATTTTCCTAAAAACGGGTGTAAATGCTCACGTCAATATAATGATGACCTTTTGAACGCTGGAAACTAGGCAATTATTATCGAGCTACCATACACAGGAGCGAAGACTGTTTATCATGATGTACAAATTTCGCGAATCATCACTTCCATATCAATGTAACCATTTTATGATTTTCCTAGCTGTAAGAAGAACTTAAGATCTCTGAGAGTCGTAAAAGCATGAAATTCGATTTCAGTGTATGGCAAAGGCCGGGACAGTGTAATACTGCAAAGCGGCCAAACAAACGCATTTTGATTTAGTCGCGTAATTTGATTTACATTTATCCATGTACATCTTTTATTTTTGAAGGTTTTTGTTTGCACTGTAAAGAAAAAATTGGTCAAAATTCGAATGACTTAAATACAAAATACGAGGTAAAGTTTTCTATTTTTTAAAACAAAATAAATATTTGGTCGCATTGTGTAAATAAACGCGAGTCGCCGTCGAAATATTTTTTCTCAAAGACGTCTTGCTTTTTAAGCAAGACGAAAACACAAGTGCTTAACTGAACTGAAAACGAAGATTTATTTTCACAAAAAGCTTACAAATGTCTTAACTGGAAAATTATTACGTCCTGTTCAAGTGTTGAATAATCGTGACTTGAGAAAGAACTTTTAATTATGCGTGGGAACACGTGTCGCTGATTGGCTGTTTTTAATTGAAACTAATCGTGCGTGTCCGTACGGAGTCCGTTCTTGCAGCTGATGATTGTTTTCTACATTACAGCGAACGATTATCGATCCCGAACCATTCCCTTGGGATTGCTTACAGCTTTTTTCATATAACAAAGAGTCTAATGCGCATGCGCAAAGCGCACGTAAGCATTAGACTCAAAAAAATGGTGAAAACCAAGATGGCAGATCCATGATGGCAGCTGTAATGATGTCATATGACGTCACAGCCAACATAGAGCGAAAACCTTAGAGGGGGAGTTCCATCCATCCCCATGGCTTCTACCACGGTGGCTTGAACTGATGTCCGAGGTTTAAAAGCAAAACTTCTGGTATCGCATCGAGGATACGTGGCCACAAGCTTATGAACTACCGGCAAATTTTGAACAATTGTGGTAGCACAAGGAGTCGATTTATTAAACAATAATTGGGATGTTAAGAATACAATTAAAAAATGCAGTTAAGTTTATCAAGGCATTCCCAAGTGTCTTTGAATATTCTAAGGAAGTCCGCGGATGCGTAGTAAGTTTCGAAGAAAATCATGCCTTTTCATCCACTCATCGACACTTACTTTTGTCTTCAATCTGCCTTTAAAGAATGAGTATTTGTATTTTTTAACTTTGGCTTAGCGTGTTAGTGTTGGTTTGCCATTCTTAAAGACATAGTTTTGTAAAGGAAAAAACCTGTAGCAACGTTTTCAAAACTGAAACCGTCGTCGAGACTTCAAACTTGCAGCTTGCTTTATTCTCAATCCCATTGGGAACCGTATCAGTTCTCGCGATCTGATTGGTTGAGTCGTTCTATTCTTGATGTTGATTGGTTGTATTTTTCCAGTGCAGAGAAAGCTATACGCGAGGCTGATTGGACGTATCGCTTTATTCACATGTGAAAATACACTACATATAGAATTCTATTTGTAATGTTTTTAGCCGAAAATTCTCGCTTTATATATAATAAAAACAAATGGTACATGCTGTTTGAAATTGATAGAAGTAACAAGGCTTTGTCGCCTAACGGTTTCCAAGCCCCAATTACTATCCGATTATTTTTCAGTTTCCTGTAGCTTCGACGATGGCTTGTGCCTCGGCTGGAGTCAATCCAATTCAGATGTATTTGACTGGACACTTAACTCTGGCTCCACGCCATCCACGTCAACGGGACCATCGTCAGGTCTTAGCGGAACAGGTCAGTTCCCAT
The DNA here is from genome assembly GCF_052425735.1 of Oculina patagonica. Taxonomy (NCBI): domain Eukaryota; kingdom Metazoa; phylum Cnidaria; class Anthozoa; order Scleractinia; family Oculinidae; genus Oculina; species Oculina patagonica. Next base: position 1,342,027 of record NC_135758.1, on the reverse strand, counting down.
TGATTTGTGCAAACGTCATAGGGCAGATTACTAATTCTAATTATATACATTTCGCCGATAAAAGGTTAAAAATAAAACTTAAGGTAAACTGTTAAAATTGATGCTAAACGTTTTCGATCTGTTCGATCATCATCACTCTGATGATGATCGAACATATCGAAAACGTTTAGCATCAATTTTAACAGCTTTTACCTTAAGTTTTATTTTTAATTCTAATTAAATACATGCTTTTATTATAAGAATGGCTTTAAGTATAATTCGGTGAATTTTACCATTTTGTCCAAGAATAACCATGACATGTAGCCCTCCAAGATTGGCCAATGTTCAGCACCTGACATGTCTCAAGTATTATTAAAAACTAGCAATGGTATATTGCAATTCCTGAGTTTTGATTGGTTAACAGGCAATGGTATATGAGCTCATATACCATTGACCACAAATATGGTAGTCGATACGCGTCAACGAAAACAGCTGGGGAACTCAAATATTGCAATTCCACTCGTTCTTGTTGGATATTAGATCGATATAGACAACTTGGCGCTACGCGCCTCGTTGGCTATCTACCATCTCATATCCAACGCGCGCCCGTGGAATAAGGGTTAATTATAACCCACCGATTAATTTTCGCGCGCGCTCATTGAACAGAACGTATCACGTGGTACAAAATCTAACGACGGGAATCAGACAATATACCCCGTCAGATTTTATATCCGTCGCCCGTTTTTATAGCTAGACAAGAACAAAACAAACGATCAAAGTCAACTTCTTAAAGTGCTACTATGATCAATTTTCACCCCTTGAAATTTTAGGTGTTTCATAGAGTATTTAACGAAAGATTCAAAATGGCGTTTTCCGTTTTCAAATATCTTTTTTAGTTCCAGAGATATTTAACCTTAAAAAAAGCGTAAAATATGCAAATTAGAGGATTGATGACGTCATCTACTCAACCCAATTTTATTGCAAGTACAAAAATTGAGTTTTCTCAGTCATTTTTCTGCAGAGGCCGATGAAACTTGGCAGACTAATAGTTCTGCAGATGATACACTTACACACTTAATAAAGTTATGTTACCATGGCAACTAACTCTTTTCCAGTCCCCACCAATTTGCTTTTAATGTTTTAGAATTTTTCAGTTCGGAAAAATGAAACCCAGCCAAGACGCGTGCCTAATCCATTCATATGCTTGCAAGAGCACGCAGGTAAAGTATCATCGGCAAATATCGAAAAGAAATGCCAGAATTGGCCAGAAAAGCCTTTAGCATCGAGGGATCTGGAACCTAGTTTGTTGCCATGGCAACTAAATTGTTCATATTGTGAAACACCACTAGCAAAGTGTTACTGCAAAAAAACCAGAGAGTCACTATCTTAATATTTGATCAAAATTTGGTTGAGTCAATGACGTCACAACTTTGCTAATTTGCATATTTTAAAAACTTGAATATCTCTGGAAAGAAAACAGATATTTGAAAATTGTAAACGGCATTTTTCTTCTCATATAGAGTTCTTGATAATATTTTAAAACGGCAACGAAAGGAAACAGGCGAATTTCATCGCAGTAGCACTTTAAGTCTATAACTTTTTAATCAACTCACAGTGTTAAAAAATACGTAAATCGATCAACTTGCATTTATTTCAACCACAGTTGCGCCGTGATTCTTTCTGTTGGTTTTATCCTATTTACGGGCGATTATATAAAGCGCGTCAAAGAAATTAAACGCATGGTTTGATTTCACAATTGAATTTCACAGTTGACCTCGAAGCTTCGCCTCTCGGCCAACTGTTCATTTTTCGGACAATCTTTCAGCCTCGGGCATTATCCTCCAATCTACCAGCCCACCGAAAGGATTTATTTACTAAATATACCTTAAGGCGACCGAGCTGACCTTTCTTCCCTTCCGTCGTAACGAGTTTGTACATATTGGCGGTAGGGTTCATGTCATATGTTAGAAAAAAACCTCTCGTTGGAATTACACAATCACACAAAATATATACTTTTCTTTCCATAGGTAAGTATATGTACATTGAAGCTTCAGGTCATTCACTTGGCGATAATGCCAAGCTTCAGTTTACAGTACCTGGAAGTAACTCATCTGCGTGCTTGAAGTTCCACTATCACATGTATGGTTCGGATATGGGAACTTTGAACGTCTTCAGTGGAAATGTCAAAATATTTACTAAGTCAGGAGATCAAGGAAACTATTGGAGAAAAGTGACAAGGACAGTTAATTTGAGCGACGTTGTAAGTATACCTGTATCTTTTTGATCGGGCGCATACTAGTTATGCAATCTTTTTGAGTGGCATACAATACAATACAATACAATACAATACAATACAATACAATACAATACAATACAATACAATACAATACAATACAATACAATACAATACAATACAATACAATACAATACAATACAATACAATACAATACATACTAGTTATGCAACGCTTTCGAGTGGTATACTATGGAATATCCCACGAGTCACTTGTATTTTCTCGGTATACACACGAGCCTTAAGGCGAGTGTGTATGCGAAGAAAATACAAGTGACAAGTGGGATATTCCATAGTATACCACGAGAAAGTGTTGTGTAACTATTTTATACCATGCCATAGAAAATATGCTCACTAAATTTCATCGAGAATAAGATCGCAGCGCACGATGGGAAGGTTGGGTTAAATACCGTCGAATATACAACGGCTTTCCTGTATTCTGATTGGCTGTATTTTCTATGGCATGGTATAAAATACAATACAATACAATACAATACAATAGTCGTTTAATGTGTCATACACTTAGCAATAAGGTGTGACATTGCAGAAATGTCACACCAGCTAGTTTACAGGTATTCCACCTAAATTAGTTAAGAAAAAAAATAAAAATAATGATAATAAGTGAATAAATAAATAAAAATATATAAGTCAGGAAGATGAGATAAAATCTAAAGTAGTTATTATATATACAATATGCTGTACAATAAATGAGTTGATACTACTAAAATTAGGTTAAAAGGCCCGAAAGGTCAATTTTCATTATACTATTTTCAAAGGCCTTAAAAGATCTGTTGGTCCTGTACGAATCTGGAAGTAAGTTCCACAGCTTTGGCGCTAGGCAACGCCACGATTTGAGGCCGTAGGTGGTGGTGTTGACCCTTGGCTGTTTCAGGATGTCGGTTCCTCTCAGATCGTATCTGACGTCTCTAAAATCCAATAACTTTTTAATGCTCTTTGGAGCGTGAAATATACCGTGAAATATCCCACGGGTATGTTGATATTGCAGTATACACACGAGCGTTTAAGCGAGTGAGTATATGTCAAATGCATAATATGCCCTGGTGATTACCAATAGCTTTCAATAATTTTGTTGTAGTTATAAAAATTCTGGATATTAAGAAAACCTCATTCAATAACTTCTTTAAACTAATATTCTCTAGGTGACATTTGAAGGAATACGAGGTTCTTCATACACGGGTGACCTAGCCATCGATGATGTCTCGATTATGAATGGAAGCTGCCAGGGGCACACTGCGACTCCAACGCTTTCCACAGCAGCCACATCTACGTCTTCATTGCCTCCAGTTTCATCGACGTCTATATCTTTTACTGACAAGCCCTCCATTTCTCTAAAAACATCAACGTTAAGTCCATCTTCTGTCAAGCCTTCTTTGTCTACAAGTTCATCGACGTTTACGCCTTTCACCGACAATCCTTCCATGTCCTCAGGGTCATCGACATTTACTCCATCCACGGACAAGACTTCTTTGTCTCCAAGTGCATCGACGTTTAATCCGTCCTTTGTAAATCCTTCATTGTCTTCAAGTGCATCGACATTTAATCCCTCCACTGACACTACAAGTTCATCGACGTTTACGCCTTTCACCGACAATCCTTCCATGTCCTCAGGGTCATCGACATTTACTCCATCCACGGACAAGACTTCTTTGTCTCCAAGTGCATCGACGTTTAATCCGTCCTTTGTATATCCTTCATTGTCTTCAAGTGCATCGACATTTAATCCCTCCACTGACAAGCCTTCGTTGTCGTCAAGTCCTTCGTCGTTAAAGCCACCCACTGTCAAGCCTTCATTGCCGTCCTGTCCATCGACGTCTTCTACTGAAGAGGCGTCAATTTCTCCACGGCAGTCGTCGTTTAACCCGTCTTCTGTGAATCCTTCATTGCCTTCGTCACCTTCACCAGGTATTGCTTATTATCCATCTTCTTTGTTAAGATTAAAAAAAAATTAAAGTGCTACTATAATTAAATTCGCGTCTTTCCTTTCGTAGCCATTTTAAAATATTAACAAGAACCCTATTTGAGAAGAAAAATGCCGTTTACTGTTCTCCAGTGTCTCCTTTCTTTCCAAAGATATTCAATTTTTACAATATGCAAATAAGCAAAGTAATGACGTCATAGACTCAACCAAATTCCGATCTAATATGAAGAAAGTGATATCTCAGCCAATTTGTATCAGAAGTCTCTGATTTTGTGTTCCACAATACGTACTTAACAATTTGGTTACCATGGCGACATACTAGATTCCATATCCCCCGATGCAAATGGCTTTTTTCTGGTCAATTTCTGCCAATGACGCTTTACATGCGTGATCTGGCAAGCATATAAATGATCATGAATTAGGCAGACGTCTTGCCCGGGTTTCACTTTCCAAATTGAAAAATTCTAAAATATTAAAGACAAATTTGTGGGGACTGGAAAAAGTGACTTGCCATGGTAACATATTTTGATATAACTGAAAGTGTGTCACCTGTAGAACACAAAAACACCGAGATTACTCAATTTTTGTACTTGACATAAAATCGGGTTGAGTACATGACGTCATCAGTCCCCTAATTTCCACATTTAATGATTTTTTTAAAACTTAAATATCTCCGGAAGTAAAGTAGATATTTAAAAACGGAAAACGCCATTTTGAATCATTTTTAAAACTCTTTCTTGTCACGCACGGCCATTTACCGGTCCTTTTGGACCGGTAGCGCGAAAATTCCTAGAAAATTTGCCTTACTTACTTTATCCTCCAAGTTTGGAGAACGCGAAGCTGACAGAATAAGCCAATTACAGAGCGATTTTGGGCCAAGACACTTGAATGTGCTTTACATGACGAATTTTTGTGACTGTTTGAGAATTATAAACCAAGATGGCAGGCGAAGTGGAATGAACTTTAACGATCTTTAACAGCTTTTAAAAGCCAGTGAAGATGGTTTTTGAGGAGGATGTTGATCCAGAAGGTTTTTCAAGTCTCAAAGAAAGTAATTTGGACAGTGAGCTCGAATTTCGAAGCGAACAATTGAGGTTAATAATCTTATATTTTGCTTCGCACATGTTTGGGTCTGTTCGCGATATGAGCACATGTTCTTCAAAATGCCACAAAATACCGTTCGGATCACCATTTTTTTAGGTATAGAAACTCGCCTTTATCATAAACAATTTGTCCTTAATTTGTCTTATTTGGGAATGTAAAGCTCGATTTCTTTGATTAACACTCGTTTTGTAGGAATTATGCAGACGTGCGTAGCCGCACTAACTTAAGCTCTGACCAGTCGTTGCCATGGTAACTGAATTGCGATCCTTCTGTTTACGTAAGAAAAATAATAATTAATTCCCTGTTTGGACTTTTTTGGTCCGGTTTTCAGGACCAATTTTGTCTTAGAACACGGAAAATGTTTACTTGGCCTTAAAATTTACATAGTAAAGCGTGTTTGCACTATTTCAGTTTTGCCTTAATTTTGTGACTTATTTTTACTAATTTTTTGTGATTCAAAACTTTGTTTTTGAAACGTTTTAAGTATTCATAAAATGAAAAATAAAAAATAAATAAGTTTGTTTATAGTGGTCATGCACTTAGCTTCATATCTGAAAGAGGAGATTATATTTTTTTTTTTTAGAAAGCATATTTTGTTTTGTGCCCTTTCAAATGTGATATTGGAGACTTTATTGCTGTAAATACTTTTGGAGTTATTAAATAAAACATGCGACATGGTCAATTTTGTATCATTTTTGTTGTAACAAGAATACTCTTGGAAACATGATCATAGTAGCACTTTAACCGTATGGATAATGCTCTTGCCTTCGTGAGTGCGTTGCTTTTGTTGAGATGCATTTGCCGCTGAAAATTTCCTTCTCTTTTTGAGATATCAGCAAAAGAGGACTGATATTAGTCAGCGCAACCCGCCTCTGGAACAATGTTGACGTCTCTATTCGTAATGCTGCATCGCACAAACAGTTTACAGGAAAACTACACCAAACGCTACTAAAACAAAATGCTGGACTAGAACATTTTAAAATCAGTAGCACTTTTTAGCTCTTAGTGTATTAAATTAAGTTTAAATTTTTATCATTTAGTTAGGTTTATATAGAACATTTTAAAATCAGCAACATTTTTTAACATTTTTTAGTTCTCATTGTATTGAATTAAGTTTAAATTTTTATCACTGTCTTAAGTATATAACATGTAGTTAGGTTTATAATATGTAGTTAAGTATGTATTATGTAATTAATTAGGGAGGGCCATATTGCAAACTACTGGGCCACCAGTAAATTATGTTACCCTCGTTAAATAAAGTCTTTATTATTATTATTATTATTATTATTATTATTATTATTATTATTATTATTATTATTATTATTATTATTATTATTATTATTATTATTATTATTATTATTATATTCACACTAGTCTAACTTAAGAGCACATAGAGCAATATATGGGATAACATCAAATTTCCAAACTGGGATCTCGGGGATGATAATCATGTAATCTACATTAATTAAAGTTCATTTAATCGGACGCTGTTATATTAATTTAAGGAGAAAAAAGTCAGATACTCAACATTCGGAGGTTACGAATATACATTTGGATGAAAAGGGTAAATGTGTTTGCTAACTACATAGTTTCAAGTTTCAAACAAATGTTTCTTGCATTTATTTTGGGGAAATGTTTCGTGAGATACTTTTCTATAATGTTCATCTTACAAGGTAAAAATTTAATTGTAGTATCATAATAAGCCATTTCATCCTGCTATTTGTTTAGTATCATCACTGTCGTTTTATATTCTTGTTTAAATTAACTCACTCTTTCCTATTTTTTTTAACAAATCTCCTTCCACCAATACTTTCAAACCAGATATATCCATATCCACTCCTACTCCAAAAACACCATCATTGAAGGAAAAACAAGAATCAGTCATGTTGAAAGTTCGGGACCTGGATATCAAAAAGGTACTTTTTCAGTTATTATTTTATATTTATCTGTAATACCGTATTTACTCGAAAAAGCGCCGCCCCGAATAAGCGCCGCCCTCGAATAAGCCCGTATTTGGGACAAAAATGTTAATAAGCACCGCTCCCGAATAAGCGCCGCAGTCGCGATGCGGCGCTTACTTGAGGAATTCCGTAAAACTAAAAATAGCACTACAGAGCAACTCATTAGACATTTCTTTCCATCAAAGCAATTTTTTACAGTTCAACGTTATTGTTTTACCGCTCGCCCATTAGTTTTTCTATCCAACATTCTTACACTACGTAGTTCTGTAAATGTTGTGAAGGCTGCGAACTTTGCCAGGACAGCTTGCGCCACTACTCTCTTCAGCAAAAGACGAAGACTGACAATCAAAAGACGCTATTTTCAATTACTGTAAAATATTAGATTTTTTTGTGGCGTCCAATTTTTAAATAAGCGCCGCCCTCGAATAAGCGCCGCAGTTGAGGCGCGAAAAATTTAATTAGCGCCGCGGCGCTTATTCGATTAAATACGGTAAGTGTCCTGTTTCTATGTAATTGACTCCCTAACTTTTTGTAACTTGTTTACTGTTTTGATTTTGTAACATATTTGTTTTGCGGACGACGATCGTCTGATGTTAGTAAACTCGGCTTACGGGCTCTTCGGCTAAGTATCAAACGATAATCCGCGCGATTTCACAGGATATTATTGTTACATATAGTGCTTTTCTCCGACCACCTGTTATTATGAACATATTTGAGAATTGCTGCAATTTGGCCAAGGGTTTCCTGTTAAATTTTTCGTATTTCTGTATACCGTGCACTGAATAGTACTTTTTGCGCGCTCCGATTGGCTAACTCGGGGGTGATTAGCAAAGTACTATATTAATAAATATAAATATTCACCACTATTCACTTCTTCTTCGGTGAATAATTGTTAATTATTATCTGTTTCATGTATTGTTTTTATATAACTTTTATTTATCGCCCAATGATTATGTGGTTGCGTTCACCTTTTGCAAAAAAAAAAAAATCAATTTGAAGCACGTTCCAATAGAATATTTTTTCTTAATACGACCGTTTTATTTTTGTTTTTTGTTTCATTGTTTTCTTGTCCTTGATTAGTGGAACAAACAAATGGAAAGTGACTTTAAAAGAGAAGTTGCAAGGACGGCTACAGATTTCTGCGCTGCTGACAGAACCAGATGTCAATTTCCTCCAACAAGGTAAAACCATCAACAAAATACAAAACATGAACCACAAACACAACAGTACGATTTCTCAAAAAAAAAATTGCTTTGCATGACTTAAAAAGATTACTCTCGTACTGTTAGCCAAAGCGAATAGACTTCTTTCTATGCATGCTCAAGTATTCCCACTTGGGAAAAACATCTAACCTTCGACTTGAAAGTTCCATAGTGATGACGCATGATCACTGCTAACAATGGTTAAGTTGACCATCCATTTTTTTGTTATTGTTTTTGTTTTTTGCAATGGCATTACACGTGCGATCTACATGTATTTGTTTACTTGTTTGGAAAAAATTATCTTTAAAACTAAAAAGAATTTAAAACCCCATTAAAAAGGCTTGAGACACTCTATATGAGCGGTTCTGCTCATAAAGAGCAATAGTATACTTCCGGGGTATCCCAATACTTATGCATTAGGTTACTTCCGTGTCGATATTTTTTTGTTAAACGATTATTTTTTATTTCACCAGTCATTCATTGATTCATCCATCTATCCGTCCGTTCGTCAGTCCGTCCGTTCGATCCTTCCTTCCTTCCTTCCTTCCTTCCTTCCTTCCTTCCTTTCTTCCTTCCTTCATTCATTCATTCATTCATTCATTCATTCATTCATTCATTCATTCATTCATTCATTCATTCATTCATTCATTCATTCATTCATTCATTCAAACATTCATTCATTGAAGCATTCATTAACTTACTTGCTTGCTTACTTACTTACTTACTTACTTACTTACTTTACCTATTTATTTATTTATTTATTTATTTATTTATTTATTTATTTATTTACTTATTTATTTACCTTTATGTACCTTTTGCAGTTCCCGTCGAAGGCGGTCGTCTAACAACAAAGTATTTACAAGCGATATGGTTCACATCCTCTCAGGTTATCCAAAGCAGTCACCTGATGATCCTTTAATAACCTTGTTAGCTTTTTACTTACAACTTCCTCAAGGGTTTTCAGAAAAAATCGTCGACAAAGACGTCCTAATAGACATCGTGGAGAGTGATGTGTCGAGTATTGAAGGATCGATTGGCGGTACAATCTCAAGCGTTCAGCCTTTTCCATTGACAGATACTCCAACAGCTGATGAAGGAAATGATGGGCAAACAAAACCAACGAGTGTTATCATCGGAGCATCTGTGGGTGGTGCTTTATTATTGGTTCTTATCGGTCTATTTGTGTTGGGATACAAGAAAAGTAGCAGGTAAGAGAAACAGAACTCATACGATCTGCAATCCATCAGTTCATGATCGATTCACATGACATTGTGAAACAACAGTTAGCTAAATTGGCTTTATAGACTTAGTTTGAAACCTTCACTTGTACTGCTATAAATGGACATCAGCATTGTCAATCTATCTCTCTGTTTTGCCTTCTTTGACGAAATAATATTGTCTGTTTAACAGGAGAATAGATAGTGTGTTAATGAGAACAATGGCCAACGGTCATGAGCGTAAAGTTTATCTTCTTGTTTCCCAAAAAGTAGCATTAAACAACGAAGAATCTGAGAAGAAGCACTGAATAGCAAAAACGTCGGTTCTGAATAACGAAAAACAACTGAGTTGCAAAGCATTCCGTTCCGTTGTCGCAGTGAAAAAAGTGTTCCAAGGATTACATTAGACTGTATTTAAGAGTATTTAAGATCAATTATTCCCATTAATTGTTGAGCGCATTTCCCTGGGCTGTTGGCGAGCAATGTGACTTTCCTAAGTGAATGAGCAGTGTTGTACGACCTTGGAGGTGCGCTGGCTCTTCAAGTTACATCATAATCCTTAATTTTAATTTAAAGATCCAAAACAAATGAACTTCCATCAGCCTGAGCGTTTTCAAGGAGGAACGCTACTACGACAGTAAAAAATTGAAGAAGTTTAAGGGAGGTCCTTCTTAACTACAGATCTAGAGCAGTTGCTAAGGACTTTCTCAAGATGGTTCTTGGTGGCAAGCTATTTTGAAGCGTTCAGCAAAGCTGAACGGTGAATTTTTGGCGGGGAGGACAACTGAATTGAAAAAAATTGATATTGCACACGCTTAACTAGTCCTAAACCGCGCGCTAGAACTTGAAATCCCTAAAACTTTTGAGAGAAAAGTAAAGTTCCGATTTTTTTTCAAAGAATTAGAGATAACATATCTTTCTTCATAATCCTTCGTATGGAATTACCATTTACATGTAAGAAAGGAACGCTACTGAAGAAAGTCCAAAAATATGAGTCTTTATTGCGCCATAACTTTAATAATAATGCGAATTTCCTAAAAACCATACGAAGCATTAAGCACATGGACGTTCTTTATCTGTTGACACTGATTTTAATTCTAACATCTAAACGCCCTTTCAGTTTTAGGGTTTTTTCTATTCTGGTTACGTGACTTGTCAAATACGGCCGTGTTTTAGAACTTTTGAAGGACTCTTCAATAGAACTAAGTTGTGCAAAAAATCTCATCCATAGGGGGTTCGGTTTCCCAAATTTGATGGTCAAAAATATTTCTTAGCAACAAATTGGTAGTTAAGAAGGACCCCCCGAAATTACTTTCATTGATCGACCAAAGTAAAAATTTGCTGCACCATGCTAGAGTGGCGTGATCATCGCCATGTTGTATGCTCTCTTATCTACAAAGTCTCTCGTTCAAGGTTTTTAATCTGAGATATTCTGAAGTTATATTCTGAAAACAATCAGTGTCATCACCATCACCATCGTTGTGGATAATATTTTTGTTGTTGCCACTCTTCTCTCAAAGTTTTCTGCTTCATTGTCATGTTCCAGGTAATAAATGACCATTAGGGCGATACAAATTGTAATAAAAAAGATATAGACTTGTCATTACGTTAATATATTTGCTTTTCTACCCTAAGAGTCAATGAGCAAAGTGCAAAGAAAAAGGAGGAGGACAATAATTACAATAACGGCGCTTACCTCAACAATGCCTACTACATCGGTTCTGGTAATGTTGCTGTTGCCGGTAATGTTACTGCCCAAAGGCCCGAGGAGCACTATTACGCGGCAATTAATGACCCACCTATATCTACCAACCAGCCAACAGCGATCCTTAAGTTTTCAGAAGCTTCAGCAGAGAAGAGCAGTGAGGGAGTAGCTACATCTATTTACCAACCAATCAACCTTGGAGTCGCTGAATCTATCTACCAACAACTCAATAGTGGTCCGAAGTTTCCAGAAGCCTGAACAGAGGTCTTACAGTGAGGTTGCTGCTGTCAAATGCACCAAAGACCCGATAGCGGTGATTCAAAGGGTCAGAACAACAAAAAGAACGAGGCATGTGTAAATCTCATTCCTCTTTAGGTTTCTTCGCAATTTTTTCTGGGATGCTCAAACCCTTTTAGCTATGTATTCATCCTTTGCAGGAAGTGTGATGTGTCAACTGTGTGTCCATGTTTTTGGACGTTGCCATGACAGCCATGTATTGACGTGCAAGTTTAGTCGGATTTCAACTTATTGGCAAAATTCTCCGCTTTAAACAAATAATGGAAAAGCTACGTAATGCACATTACGTTTGATGTGTATTATATTACTAGAATGAAAACCCACAACCGTAGTACCGTCGCAGGAGTACGACTTTGGATGTACCTCCGAAAGTTAATTAACACATTTACCATTGTGCGTGAAAACTATCCCACCGGCATTGTTGTAGCGTAAATCCACTTGGCGTCAGTGCCAACATGAAATGTTGCCTTGTTTAAGAAACCGGCGCATGTTAATTATGTTAATGTTACCCTGTCAAGTGGCACCTTCCCGTTAAAGCCAAATCATGGAGTAGCCATCCCCCCACCCCCCAAAGGAGACAGTCCCTGTTTTATTACTTTGAACTGATTTTTTTTAACTAAAATGTAGATCTAATAAATGGCGCAGAGAATGTTAGTAGCGCAGATGAGTTTATAGTTACTCTTCATAGGTTTAGGGGAGGTAGGTGATATTGACACCAGCAATACGCACTTTTCTTATATCTGAAATAGCTTTTCAATTAGAAACTAGACGTCCAAGACGGAATAAGAATACTATAACAAGAGTTTTTGCTACGTTTGCCAAAAATGTAAGGTAAATCTAGCATATTATCTAACTTGATAAACTATATGTCATATAGAACATATACATGTCTATACTAATGTCATATTTTATATATAACCACCAATCATTTGCAAAACGAGTTTGGACACTCTTTGTAAAGACGACAATTACTACAACAATGATACCTTGCGCCCCACTCATCTTGATCAATTTTGCCTAAATTTTAGGATTACATATAGGCAACATTTTTGAAAGGAAGAGGGTCAGAATGTAACTTGCTTGTTTATTCTTCCAACTAGAGCATGCTTTTTTAACAAAATGCACTGTCTTCGAGAGTATCTGCAGTATTTTGCAAGTGGTTGGTTCTTTTACGTGTACTCCGCAGTTAACCTGATTTAGATCTTTTAAAGACAATTAACTTTAGATGTAAAATCTACTATTCGTAGCTATAGATAAGATTTTTTTTAAATTGAGTAGCACCATTAAAATGTTAAAAAAAATGGCCTAGCTCGCCTAAAGTCCCTGCAGCTGATTACAGTATCTGACCGTTTGTTTAAGATAATGGGTTCTTTCCCCGTCAGTGAGAAAATACATCTTTCTTATCATTTGTATACATTGTTTACAACAGCGTGACAATTATCACAGTTCTTATAAAAAGAAGCTCTTTATAGGCAAATTGAGCTTCAAATCCCTCCCTCTCGTCGGCTAGTATTGGCTATATGGCGGTAAACTGAGCGTATAACAAGCGTTTTTCACATTTCAACGCGCGAGACCTTTACATTTCACCAAAAACCACTGTGACTTCACTGGCACACAATAACGGAATATTGTAAATGCAGTTTACTGGACTGTTTTATCTCGTAAAAAATTACTGCAACCGAGTATTAAGTTGTAACTAATTAAAATGTCTAATGGAAAGGAACACGCCCCCGGGGGTCTGTACCCTGAAAAAGTGTCCGCTAGATCGAGGATTCGAGCATCATTAGCCTGAGTGAAATATAAAAGACTACACGCTTAATCACAGTGGACCATTGACCATTATTATTGCTACTATTAAAGAAAGCTTTTATAACGACAGAGTTATATAAAAAATATAGCACTCATTTCCGCTTTAGCTGTATCACAAGGCGATTTGAGCGAGCGCTAAGTGCTGTCTATTGCACACGGTGTGAAATCTATCTGAAGATAATCTTGATCTTATTTCTGCAGAAATTAAAGAAGAAAAAGAACGCGCTACGTCACCTTAGGCAAGTATAGCGCGTACGTTCCCCGTCTGGAATATTTTTGCTTTGAACAAACTTGGTGCGGAGAATAGGTCTTTCTGTATTCTTTTATTATGGGATACGATGCACGAATGCTTTGATAGGCACAGTATATGGATGACTAGTCTACAAAAAATGCAACTTCCTGCCCTAAACCTTTGTTAAATTGATCACTCAGTCTGGGTTAACACCAAAGGCTATCTGACGCAAACAAACTCTTTTTAATGTATAGAACTTTTTGTCATGAAATTGTCATGAAATCTTTCTTTATATTATTTGTTATCATACAGTACCCTATTGACATTGCTGATACCAGCAGTATTCAGGACGCGTGTCATGCCTCTAAACTGAGACGACGGTGACTTATCCACAATTAAGCATTTTATTAACTTCTTGCACATGGAGTGGACATTCACTATCAGAGTGTTCTTGTTCAAGAAGACCAATTACTTTAAACGGTTCAAACATTTTGTAGTCGGTGAGATGTCATATTGCTTGCTAATTTCTTCCAAAAAGTAGATAACTTTCAAAGAGAGTCGTTACCTTTATAATTACTGAAAACCCTGGACTCATGCCTGTTTCAGATCTTGGCTTAGTGTATTGAGGTTTGTGGCTTACATACAAATATGCCACAGTACTCAGTGGCCTTAATGTCAGTGAATGCTTGATTGCGGTACATTTCATAGGTTACCGTGATCTTTTTTGAAACGTAAAATACGAAATATGTGATAGAAATACCGGGCTATGAAAACGCGTTACTTTATGTATACGAAACATAAATAAAACAGTTAGCCACACTATGCAGTAAGTGCTCAATATTAAATGCATCATGCAGCAGTGAAGATTACATAATAGTAATAGCTGGTTAATTCAAATAATTCACACACAAATATGATCGAGTTAAAATTAAGGTTCAAATTAAAACCGTTACACTTGGCATATCATGATAAGTTCGCCTCCGAGTCTTACACACTGATCAGTTTGAGGAACAACGGCAGCACATAATGCGAATATGTGCGCGGACATGGATTCAAGTCGAGTACATTCCATCGCTATCCGTAAGACGGCTAGGGATATGTAATCTCTAGGAATACGAAGTCACAAAAGTTTGATGTCTTAAGGATGAGTGTTGCATTAAATTTTTATGGATTCAAAATATTTAATAGTAAAAAGCTGTTACAGAGTAAGTTTACACTTCCCTACTGTTTATAACAACCAGTATAACCGGTATGAAAATGCGTTCATGTAAAAGAAATGCAAATAAAACAGCTAGCCACACTAATGCAATATGTGCTCAACATTAACTGCATCATGCAGACTGAAGTCAGTGAACATTGCATAATAGTAATGGGTAAATTCACACACATAAATGGGAGTTATAATTCAGGCTCTCATTAAAACTGTTGCACTTGGCATATTATAATCAGTTTGCCTCCGAGTCTTAACACTAACCAGTTTGAGGAATAACGGCAGCCGACATAATGTGAATATGTGCGCTGACATGTCAAGTCGAGTACATTCTATCGCTATCCGTAAGACGGCCAGGGATATGCAATCTCTAGGAATACGAAGTTATAACAGATTTGACATTCTATTTCAATAGTACAGAGTAAGTTTACACTAAGGAACATCGATCGCCGATGGGATCAATTTTAAAATGTTATTTATAGATATTTTTACGCTTGAATAAGATGAAAGTGGGCTGAAATTGCATGTTGCTTAAATTAATCTGGTAAGGCAAATTATATGTTCGCTAAGTTAATCTTCCTCCGCTAAGTGTTCGCATCCTAGTTTTTGAACGGAATTATTTGGCAAACTTAAAAACTGTCTATTGCGCAAGGTGTAAAATCTATCTGAAGATCATCTTCAACTTATTTCTGCAGAAATAAAGGAGTACGCTGAACATGCAAATCTAGCGTGTCAGTTTCCTCCTGAATGTTTTCGCTTTTAGTCCGGCGGCTAAGCTCCTGAATTGTGCGATTTTTGATACAAGCACCAAACTTTGCAGGATTACAAACATTCGCATACTAATCAATTCTTGAACTAGTGCCAACGCCAATTTCCTATTTTCAGCCAGTAAACAGCAATGCAATTTTCAGCCGAGAGGCCCCCCTGCCCCTTCCCCACGAAGTATTTCTTCTTGTACTTTTTATTGTTGATTTTTATTCATAAATACAGATATGAATGCTTTTAATTAGGCTTACAATTGTTATTTTTTATCATCTGTTTGATACCAATAATTAAATAGGAAATTATTGTATGGGAAAAGATTTTTCGTTCCCCGCCCTCTGCTCCCTCGCATCTTTCGTTTTGCGCTAGCGTCCAGGTCTCTCGATGGGTGAACCGTTCGCTAACAGAAGAAAAATAGGAAAATATAGGGCTGTGAACAGTCTAAATAACAGCATTTCATTCTTAATTTTGTACGTTCGACTTGGTATCACTACCTAGCATAATAGTATTTGTCTATAAACTAGGACAAACAAATATTTCACGAAATTTCATTGATTTTAACCCTATCCGGACCGGGAGGGGCGGAAAGTGCCCGCGCTGCCTTTGAACGCTTATAACTTTTTCAAGATTCAACCAAACACTACCAAACTTTGCGAATTTATCTAAAATTTATCTGAAAATACTTTGGTAGGATAAGTTGTTGTGTCAGGAACTTGACGTAACCATGGCAACGGTATTTTGACAGGCATGTTTTCTCAATTTTTTAATTTTCGTGTTTCTTTTAATAAAAAATAATTTTAATGCAATTATTTTCATCTTTTTAAGGGTTTTAAGCACAGGTTTATTGATTTTGAGTACTTTGCAGTAATTTTGGGCGGTTTTATGACGTTTTGGAAAAAATTCGAAATCTAAGATGGCGGATCCAAAATGGCGGCTTTTTTGACATTATGATGTAATTGTCACGTGATGTGACGTCATCTTCCCACGTGACGTATACCAAAAGATAGTTGTTTGGACATACTATATATTCCCTAAGTTTCATTGTGATTGCTTAAATATTCTGGACGTTATGGAGGTCTGAAAAGATCCAAAAAAGCCCGGTCTGAATAGGGTTAATAAATTAAGGTTTCCATGGAAACCGGAGTTTTTCGGGCTTGGCACTATATCTGAAAAAATTTCTGTTGGTGACCACTTTCATTGTGCCAAGTTTCATGCTTGTATCAAAAAGTGCACAATTCAACTAAAATTTCGAGCTCAGCCGCCGGACTATTTGAAAACACTTGGTGCAGAAAATATGAAAACGCAGAAATGTCAATTGCGATATTGGTCTTTCTGGACCTTTCTGCACTATTTTATTGTGAGTTACGATGCCATGGCACGAGTGCTTTGGCACGCGCTGTTTACGGATGACTTGTCTAGAATTTCCGGTACCAAACCTTTATTAATTCGATCACTCAGTCGGGGTTTATACAAAAGGCCTTCTGGCTCAAACAAATTCTTTCTGTCTGTTATGGAACGGTTTTAAATCACTATTACATAGATTACTAACCAGCAAATGTTTTCTTAACTGTTCTAAGATTTTGTAAGCGCAGCATTACTTTATTTTATTTTGCTATCGATATTGCTGATCTCAGCAGTATTTAGGACGCTTGTCATATTTGATGCATCTAAACTGAGATCACGGTGACCTGTGAAATTTACCACAAACCTGTTCACATTCAAGCATTTTATTGCGAAGCTATATACCGTCAAATGTTATTTGTAGTCTTAAGCAGTACTCTAGCATACTTGCATATAAGTTACGAAATATTATTAACTTTTGACGCACAAAACATACTTTACCATCTTTTGACCTTCTGACGCAAACAGACCCTTTTTATTGTTTAGAACATTTTGTTATGAAATTGTTATGAAATCTTTCTTTATAATATTTGTTATCATACAGTACTCTTTCGACATTGCTGATGCCAGCAGTATTCAGAACGCTGTCATATTTCATGCTACTAAACTGAGATCACGGCGAACTATGAAATTTACCACAATCAAGCATTTTATAGCGCTTGATACGTGCAAAGCAATGCAAAAATATAAAAAAAATCGAGTACCGTAGTAGCGACATTCATTTATAGACATTAGGGAGATAGATTATTAATTAAGCAATAACAAGGGCGATACTGAGGAAAATGCCTAATAATATCAAGAATCTGAAAATTATCTAGATTTATCGATTGTGTCTATAGGTTTAATAACCAGCTTTTTAGCTGATTTCGTGAACAGACCGTTCAAGTCCAAAGATTACAAGAAATACAAAAAATAGGTACGCAATACGTACATGTTGGAAAAATGACTCATCAATCAATAGCCCTTTTTGCAAGGGCAACAGTCAATGCGCGTTACACATAACCGTGCGATAACGTAAGATATAATCGAGCAATGAAATAACGAGTTACACAAGTGTAACAGGTTCCAGTGATAAAATCTTACTTGCCCTTTCTGAAAAAGCCACATAACCGAACAATGACCCACCCACCAATCAATCCCTACTTTCCCACCTACCCATCCATGAAGTTTATCTGAAATATTCGCTTTGTAAAACCTTGCCGGTCACCTGACCGTGTCAACCACAAAGCAGGTAATATTACAGAAAAGCTACCAGAAATGCCAAAAAAGGATAGAACATTTTAGACAAGAACTGAGAGAATTCTTGCGCGATGATTGGTCGAAAGTTATGGTCGACGAGAATATAAACCATGAAACCACTTGTCTAACGGCCTGTGGCTTCACTGTGGGTCCACTGTGATTAAGCGTGTAGTCTTTTACTCACTCAGGCTAATTATGCTCGAATACTCTATCTAGCGGGACACTTTTTCAGGGTATAGATCCCGAGAGTCGTTTCATTCCATGAGACATTTTAACTAGTTACAACTTAAGAGGCTGTATCTGTAATAGTGGTCTGCCCGATCTGGCTTGTTCAATAGATTTCGCTCTTTTCAAGTGTGTTGCAAGACTTTCATGTACTTATACTAAAAACACAATTCACTTGACCGGATCATTAATTTTTTTCGAGTTTTTAAGGATTTTCGGTTCACCCGAACGAGCACTTGTAACGACCACTGTCAAGGCTTAAATTTACCACAACTTTGAAAATTAATTAAAAAATAACTAACAACTTCTGTACCAAACAAACACTGCAGCCTGTTAAATTATGTCTTTTTAATTTATCACACCAACTTTCACGAACATTGAGCTCGAATCAAGCTAGCAGCAAAACATTAATGACACCCCTATCACACACCTTGATGAAACAGTTGAAAACGGCTCAGATTCAAACTTTATTTTTGAGTCTAATGCTTGCGTGCGCTTTGCGCATGCGCATTAGACTCTTTGTTATATGAAAAAAGCTGTTAGCAATCCCAAGGGAATGGTTCGGGATCGATAATCGTTCGCTGTAATGTAGAAAACAATGATCAGCTGCAAGAACGGACTCCGTACGGACACGCACGATTAGTTTCAATTAAAAACAGCCAATCAGCGACACGTGTTCCCACGCATAATTAAAAGTTCTTTCTCAAGTCACGATTATTCAACACTTGAACAGGACGTAATAATTTTCCAGTTAAGACATTTGTAAGCTTTTTGTGAAAATAAATCTTCGTTTTCAGTTCAGTTAAGCACTTGTGTTTTCGTCTTGCTTAAAAAGCAAGACGTCTTTGAGAAAAAATATTTCGACGGCGACTCGCGTTTATTTACACAATGCGACCAAATATTTATTTTGTTTTAAAAAATAGAAAACTTTACCTCGTATTTTGTATTTAAGTCATTCGAATTTTGACCATTTTTTTCTTTACAGTGCAAACAAAAACCTTCAAAAATAAAAGATGTACATGGATAAATGTAAATCAAGTTACGCGACTAAATCAAAATGCGTTTGTTTGGCCACTTTACAGTATTACACTGTCCCGGCCTTTGCCATACACTGAAATCGAATTTCATGCTTTTACGACTCTCAGAGATCTTAAGTTCTTCTTACAGCTAGAAAAATCATAATGGTTACATTGATATGGAAGTGATGATTCGCGAAATTTGTACATCATGATAAACAGTCTTCGCTCCTGTGTATGGTAGCTCGATAATAATTGCCTAGTTTCCAGCGTTCAAAAGGTCATCATTATATTGACGTGAGCATTTACACCCGTTTTTAGGAAAATCTGTCACTTAGTGCTTACAGTACAATGGAGTAACAGTCACTATTTCAAGTGCTTTTATTGCAAAATCTGTTTCAAGAGTCATCATCAAAATGGTGAAAAGTCTGAAAGAAAACGATGTGAAGTTCTTCAACCCTTGTTGTAATGAACATGCTTTTTGTAAATCGTCACGCAATCTTGTCCAAATGTTTAATCTTTTCTGCTTTTACGGACAATACGGAAGAAGTAACATCAACTCCTGTTCATACTTTAAATTTTGTGAAGCATATAACATTTATGACTGTTTCGTTTTCATCCATAATCATCCACGATGCCCCTAGCTTGCTATAAGCATTTTAAATTAAACTCCCGAACACAAACCTCTAACCAATTTTAACCGGCTTACGAAAACCGCGCAATCTGTATCACTATGCCATACGGCATTAGACTCATGTCACCCTTGGTGACCTATTTTTGAAAAAGTGAGGCGGTCTACTTCAATCAAACTAACGCAGCCGAAAAGTAGATGTAATAGAAAATGTTCCTATCGAAAAAAACCTTTTGGTATCGTCTTAATGAAATATTTACAGCTGTGTAAACTTGCCCAATTTCGAAGATCTTCATGTTTGCAGCCATTTTGAGGGACTCGTCAGGACGAGGAGTTTCATCAACTGGCCTCGCAGACATACCTCACACCTTCAGAAATAAACAAAGATTAGATATAAATGCAGTGTAGTTCAACTGAAAGAGAATAAATCGTGTTTAAAAATGGAAGCTCGACTTACATTTTGACTGTTACGGATCCGGACGTACGGTTGTTACTATTGGAATTTCGCTCGATGATTCCACTAGAAATAACAATATTTGACATACAAACTTCGACTTAATGTAGCCTATGAATCAGCTCAAGGCAGTAACTTCGTGCTTTTCCTTCCTTACTGGCGTACAGCAAAGATTTTCCATCGCAAAACGTTGAACATTGAAGAAACAGCTAAAGAAACGGCCTGTCGGTCACTACTTCATGTATGAGGCACTATACGGTACACATACGGTACACAACGGTACTCCATACATGAAGTATATAACCGACCAATCGATAAACATGTCAGTTTGGTCTTCTTTACCTGATGCTTGCTGTTTTGTCGTGAAAACAACTTCGCTGTACGCTGGTAAAGAAGGGAAAGCACGAGGTTACTACCTTTAACTGATTCAAACGCTACAATCAGTCAAAGTCTGCGTGTCAAATATTGTTATTTGTTGTGGAATCATCAAGCGAAATTCGAACAAGAATGACCTTACGCCCGTAGAAATCGTTGAAATGTAAGTCGAGCTTCCATTTTTAAACACGATTTATTCTCTTTCAGTTGAACTGCAATGCATTTATATCTAATCTTGGTTTATTTCTGATGGTGTTAGGTATGTCTGCGAGGCCAGTTGATGAAACTCCTCGTCCTGACGAGTCCCTCAAAATGGCTGCAAACATGAAGATCTTCGAAATTGGGCAAGTTTACACAGCTGTAAATATTTCATTAAGACGATACCAAAAGGTTTTTTTCGATAGGAACATTTTCTATTACATCTACTTTTCGGCTGCGTTGGTTTGATTGAAGTAGACCGCCTCACTTTTTCAAAAATAAAGTTTGAATCTGAGCCGTTTTCAACTGTTTCATCAAGGTGTGTGATAGGGGTGTCGTTAATGTTTTGCTGCTAGCTTGATTCGAGCTCAATGTTCGTGAAAGTTGGTGTGATAAATTAAAAAGACATAATTTAACAGGCTGTGGTGTTTGTTTGGTACAGAAGTTGTTAGTTCTTTTTTAATTAATTTTCAAAGTTGTGGTAAATTTAAGCCTTGACAGTGGTCGTTACAAGTGCTCGTTCGAGTGAACCGAAAATCCTTAAAAACTCGAAAAAAATTAATGATCCGGTCAAGTGAATTGTGTTTTTAGTATAAGTACATGAAAGTCTTGCAACACACTAGAAAAGAGCGAAATCTATTTAACAAGCCAGATCGGGCAGACCACTATTACAGATACAGCCTCTTAATACTCGGTTGCAAGTAATTTTTACGTAATCAAATAGTCCAGTACACTGCATATAGAATATTCCGTTATTGCCTGTCAGTGAAGTCACTGTGGTTTTTCGGAAATGTAAAGGCCTCTCGCGTTGAAAAGTGAAAAACGCTTGTTATCCGATCAGTTTACCGCCATATAGCTACTACTAGACGACGAAAGGAGGGGGGATTTGAAGCTCAATTTGCCTTTAAAGAGCTTCTTTTTATAAGAACTTTGATAATTGTCACGCTGTGGTAAACAATGTATACAAATTATAAGAAAGATGTTATTTCTCATTGACGCTTCCACACGCGATCGGATACTGTAATCAGCTATAGGGACTTAATTAACTTTTATCTAAAGCTACGAACAGTAGGTTTGACATCTAAACTTTACTGTTTTTAAAAGATCTTAGTCAGGTTAACTGCGGAGTACACGTAATAGAGCCAACCACTTGCAAAATAGTGGAGATACTATCGAAGACAGTGAATTTTATTGAATTTTATTTTAGTTGGAAGAATAATCAAGCAATTTTCATTCTGACACTCTCCCTTTCAAAAATAATGTCAATAGGTAATCCTTACATTTAGGCAAAATTGATCAGGATGAGTGGGGACGCATGGTATCATTGTTGTCTTTACAAAGAGTGTCCAAACTCGTTTTGCAAATGATTGGCGGTATAGACATATATATTTAACAATTATCCTGCGAAATCGCGCTGAATATCGCCTGATACTTAGCCGACGAGGCCGTAGGCCGAGTTGGCTAAAATCAGACGATATTCCGCAAGATTGAGCAGGATAATTGTTTTATTATTCAACAAATTGTCAACGAAACAAATTTTGCACATAGGAAAACTGTAATTGTGGCGCGCTTTACAAGATTTCGGACGAATCTTCGCAACCTACGAATATCGCAGGATATCTGTTATGTGCGGATGACAGATATCGTTAACATTTTGACCATATATGGGCAGCGCGCGCATCTGTTGAATAATAAAGACATATATATGTTATATATGACATATAGTTTATCAAGATATATAATATGCTATATTTACCTTACATTTCTGGCAAACGTAACAAAAACTCTAGTTATAGTATTCTTATTCCGTCTTGGACGTCTAGTTACTAATTTTAAAAGCTGTCGCAGACATAAAAATACAAAATACAATTATTTATAGCGGAGAATTTTGCCAATAAGTTGAAATATGACGTAACCTGCACGTCAATACATGGCTGTCATGGCAACGTCAGAAAACATGGATACACAGTTGACACATCACACTTCCTTCCAAGGATTAATACATAGCCAAAAAGGTTAAAGCATCCCAAAGTAAATCCTCCCTTCTTTAAAATCGAGAAGGAACCTCAAGAGGAATGGGAACTGCTCTCTCAAACATCCGCGGGTTAAACAGGGTAAAAAAAAGGGAACTGTGTCTTTTAAAGTGCCTATGAAGTAAAAAGTAATTGCTGTTTATTTTAAAGGCTTTTGAAAATAAAGAAGAATGACGTTTTCCTTTTTGCAATATCTTTTTTCGTTTTAGAGATATTTACGTTTTTATATTATGCAAATGAGGAAAGTGATGACGTCATTAATTGTTCCACAAAAAGATGCAGCATTGATTCAAGAATATCTCTTGGAATATTTGAGCTGTGTTCTTCAAACTTGGCACGATTTATGTACACCACAAAATACACAAAATGACACTTGTCGTGCCGTGCCATGGCAACAGTTTTGCTGCAAATACTTATTTTAATTAGTACTGTTATCCCCAGTTTTTGCTTAATCAAAGATGATCCACTCCCAACAAGCTAATGAGGAGAGTTAGGGTAATAGGGCATTACGTGTGTTCCAAGCTGGACCCTCTGTCCCACTTTAAAGGGTTGCAAATTGAGATATTTGGTTTATGACAGAAAGAGCCTGGAACCAAGAATGTTGCCACGGTTACATCATAGTATGAGCCATCTTGCACCTTTAAGGAAGGTTACTACTGATGCCAAGTTTCAGAAATATCACCTTTATATTTTCAGAGATATCCTTGATTTTGTGATCTATCTTTTAGTTGAACAATTTATGACGTCATCACTTTCCTCATTTGCATAACACAAAAACGTGAATATCTCCTAAACGAAAGAAGATCTTTCAAAACGGTAAACGCCATTCTTCTTTATTTGTAAAAGTCTTTCAAATAAGCATTAATTAATTTTTACTTCATAGGCACTTTAAGAAAGGTAAAGATCATGAGATATTTATTTCTAGCTAAAGCAATGTCAGTATTTGAGCGACAGAGCAGTACCTTCCTACCCGAGCGTCTATCGAGTACCCTCCCCTCTGTACTAACAAAAAGTGTAAAAAACCTCTAGTTTCTGGTGTTTTCTGCAGGAATCCTTTAACAGTTATTAACAGCTTTAAGCCGGCTAAATTAAGAAGCACAAAAAATATATACGGCTATATAGAATATGTAGTATACACCCTACAAAAAACGCTAAGACATTCAACTTCTAGTGCTGAGGGTTGGGATGTTTAAACATCAATCAAATTTCTGTGCCTATTTAAACATGCCTCGTTCTTTTTGTTGTTCTGACCCTTTGAATCACAGCTTTTGGGCCTTGGTGCATTTGATATTTTAGCACCCTCAGTGAAAGACTTCTCTGTTCAGGCTTCTGAAACCTTAGGATCATTTTTGAGTTGTTGGTAGATAGATGTAGCATTTCCCTCACTGTTCTTTCCCGGTGAGGCTTCTGAAAACTTAGGACCACTGTCGAGTGGTTGGTAGCTGAATGAAGCTACTACCTCACTGTTCTTCTCTGCTAAGGCTTCTGGAAACTTAAGGATCACTCCTGACTGGTTGGCGGATACAGGCTGGTCATTAATTGCCGCGCAATTGTGCTTCTCGAGATTTTGGTCAGGTACATTCCCGGATGAAAAAGTAAAACCATCAGACTTCATTTCAATGTCTTGCTCTTCAGAACCAATGTTGTAGGCATTGTTGATGTAGGCGTTGTTAATGCAATTATTGCCGTCCTTTTTCTTTGCACGTCGGTTATTGAATCTTAGATGAAAAAGCAATTATATTATCATAAATAGAATAACATATAGTTTCTTACAATTTGTATGTGCTTTATGGCCATTTATTAACTGGAGCATGGCAATAAAGCAGAAATCTTCAAAAGAAGAGTAACAACAACAACAATGACGCAGGACAGCCAGCTGGGGGTCTGGTGCTTGATGATGTTCGGATAAGTATCATGTATCATGCTCATCTTTCAACTGCGTTGCTAACACAATGTTCCCATGGTACTGGTGTCAGTAGCATCTCCGTGCATTTAAACGATGGTGATGGTAACGACCGCGCGAAGCAAACACTTGTCAGGAAATGTTTTAACAATGACTTGAGAATTTAACGGACTTATTACAATGACCGAAAGGCTTTGTTAATAAGAAAACATACAATGTAGTGACGACTGATAACCACTCTAGCATGCGTGCAGCAAAATTCGCACTTCGGTGATGGATAATTTTTAGTGCTGTCATTTCTAACGTTGTTTTGACTGCAAAAAAATCACCTTTTGGAACTTCCTCAATTGTTAACTGTCCTAATAACGTTCTGCATTGAGTAACGGTCAAGCGAAAGGAAACTTATTTGTTTTGAGAGTTTTTAAATATAGGATTTCGATGTAACTTGAAGAACAAGCAAGCTGCCAAGGTCGTACAACGGTGCGTATTAGACACATTACTATTGCTCGCTAAGAGCCAAAGGAAATGAGTCAATAATGGAAATAAATAGTTTTTAATACTGTAGTCCTTGGTAAACGTCTTTTTTTTAATGAAACCACGGGACTGAGTGCTTTGCAACTCATTTCTTCGTTATTAAGAACTTCTTTCAGCGCTATTCATTGCTTCTTCATTGTGTAATGCTATTTTTCTTGCAAACAAGATAAACTTGACGCTCACAATTGTGAAAACAGAAATGGCTGGGAGGCTGGTCTTTTGCCATTGTTTTAAGTAACACATACCTTTTATTCTTTTTTCTAATTGTTAAACAGACAACATTTTTAAGGAAAAGCATCGGCAAAACAGGGTGGGGAATCTCGAGAAAATACGTGTTAAATTGCATAATTATGTTTTGACAATGCCATCACATCATTATGCCGTCCATATATAGCAGTGGATGGCAAAACGTAAAACAATGTAATATCGCTGTTCAATTGAACTGATGGATTGCAAATGGTATGAAGTCGGTTTCTCTTACCTGCTACTTTTCTTGCAACCAAACACAGAAGCAGCGATAATAACCAACAATAAAACGCCACCCACAGAAGCTCCAATGATAACACTCGTTGGTTTTGATTTCTTATCCTCTTTAACTCCTGAAGTATCTGTGATTGGTAAAGGCTGAACGCTTAAGATAGTTCCGCCCATGGATTCTTCAATACTCGACTTATCACTCTCCACGATTTCTATTAGGACGTCTCTGTTGACGATATTATTGGAGAAACCTTGGGGAAGTTGTAAGTAAAAAGCCAACAGCGCTATTACAGGATTTTTGAGTGACTGCTTTGGATAACCTGAGAGGATGTGTACCATATCGCTTGTAAATACCATGTTGTTAGACGACCGCTTTTGACGGGAACTGTAAAAGGTACCAACAAAGATAAATAAATAAATAAATAAATAAATAAATAAATAAATAAATAAATAAAGCACGGAAAGAAAGAAAGAAAGAAAGAAAGAAAGAAAGAAAGAAAGAAGGAAGGAAGGGAGGAAGGAAGGAGGGAAGGAAGGAAGGAAGGAAGGAAGGAAGGAAGGAAGGAAGGAAGGAAGGAAGGAAGGAAGGAAGGAAGGAAGGAAGGAAGGAAGGAAGGAAGGAAGGAAGGAAGGAAGGAAGGAAGAAAGGAAGGAAGAAAGGAACGATAACGAAGGAAGGAAGCAAGGAAGGAACGATAACGAAGGACGGAAGGAACAAAGGAACGAGGGAACGAAGGAAGATTCACACAAAACCCGGTCAAAAACAGGAGCACGACCGACTTAGTCATCAATATGCGGTGAAGATGGATGCACGCGAAAGATAAGATCACAACACATACAAACAGCCAATCATAGAGTTTGCGCTTATTTTTTCAGTTACGTCGACACTATGGAACTCTTCAGGTCGAACGCCAAACGTCTGTCTCACTTGGGATAAATTGAGCATGTAAAGAAAGAAAGTCCATTCGCTTCGGCTAACAGTATAAGAGTAACAAACCTTTTTACTTAAACCTTCATTCAAAATCGTGTTTTCGCACACAACGTGGGATGGCTAAAAGAGCAAACAATGTCGGAAAAAAGAGCCAACAAAACGCTTCATAATAAATAAAATAATATTTTTTTTAAGAGGAGGCTCCCGTCACATAAAGTGGATTTCAGGGAGGTCCTCAAATAAAACTAATTACAAGGTTAAAAGGTTGTGCGTATTAGCGCTGAAACGACACATAGATTCTGTTTTTGGTTTGTTGCTTTTTCCCTCTTGAGCTTGCCTTGCTTACAGAGGTGGCTAAACGATCAAACATTTTCTCGTGAAGCAAAATGCTTGATTAAAATTTTTGATCTAGATCATGGGAAACTATTTAAATGCAGTGTTGAGAACGGTGGCTAAACGTGTTTTATTTTTTGTATTTTTTTGATGGTTTTACCTTGTTGGAGTGAATTGACATCTGATTCCTTCAACAGCACAGTAATCTGTAGCCGCCCTTGCAACTTTTCTTTTAAATTTATTTTCCATTTGTTCGTTCCACTAATCAAGGGAAAGAAAACAATAAAACAAAAAACATAAATACCCGATCATATTAAAAAACGTTGTACAGTCGAAGCTCTCGTAAGCGGACACCCTCGGGACGCGAAAAAAGTGTCCGTAACTGGAGCTGGCCGCTTACCAGAATGGTTCTCGTAAGCGACCACTGGAGGTGTATGGGATAGATGGCCGCTTACGGGAGCTTGCCCAGCTAACATAATGCTAACATGCATGTAAGGGTGTTTCGAAATGTAACCGGACGTGGATGTCGACAAAACAAACACTGAAATATGGTACTGTAATTACTGTAAAATCATTGTGACAAACGGCGATGTAAAGTTGATTGATTAAACAAGATACAGAGGTTGTTAATAGGATTATCTTTGGGGTGTCCGCTTATGAGAGCTTAAAAACAAAGAAAAAGTCTAAGTCGTAATCTCTGAAAGTGTCCGCGGCCGCTTACGGGAATGTCCGCTTACGAGAATGTAAAAATGCAGAGTTTGTATGGGAGTTAAAACGGGGTTTCAAACAAAGCGGCCGTTAGTAGAGCTGTCCGCTTACGAGAGTGTCCGTTAAGAGAGCTTCGACTGTATTAATAAATATTGAAATCAAGCGTCAACTGGGACAAACTTCGGGTTTTCCGATTTAGCGGAAAATTCAGTCAAATGGAACACATTTTCCCGCCTATTAAAAATGTTATTGGACTCACTTAGCCCATTTAACGTAAATTTACCCGCTTCTTTGTTTTATCTGTTCCACTATCCTTCAGGAAAATAGGATTCTAGGGATGCCATCCCCCCCCCCCCCCCTCCCCCGCTTCAGTTTTTTTCAGAATTTTGAAACAGGGATATGCTCTATGACGCTGAGATGTATATTAATCCGCGGAAAATTATGATATGGTAACTATGTGTCCATGATTTTTGACGTTCCCAGGGCGAAGTGATACCTACAAGCAGGTGTGGCCAAAAATCGTCATTTTTGACATATCTCTTTATTTTTATAATTTCTTAAAACGCAATGGGAAAATTCGTGTAATTTTCCATTCTATAAGCACTCTGGCTTGATTTGTATCAATTTCCGTTATTTTCTGACTTTCTAAGAAAATTGTGACATTCATGATGGCGGATCCAATATGGCGGCTTAAATGACGTCAAATAACGTAATATGACGTCACAGCCAACAAAAATTATCTCATCTCGTAGAGTAAGCTAAGGGTTCCCTACTCAGCATAAAATATTTTCAATGTGCATTAATAGAATTAAAACCTTAGGGGTGTTCCATCCACCCCCTCCCTCTTGTGCCACGGTGGGGTTATGAACTTGCTTGTACTTCCGACACGAGGGTTAAGGACGTTCGCGCTAATTGTTTATGCGCATCCTTACTGCGCACGTAATTCATGTCGCAGCGTCACGCCACGTCATGCATGAGCGCGCGCGCTGAGAAAACTTTCCAAACACATATAGGGTGGGTAGCCGTTGCGTTAACTTCCCTTGCAGTTTTCTATCTCAAACGGTCGGTGACACCCATTTTTTTCGGGATAAATAACCTTTTGGGATAAATCTCTACCGATTGACAAAAAATGAGCAAAATTCGAATGTTAGAAGTTTATTATTTTTTCATTTTCTCTTCCCGCGCGCGATCGAATCAGTCACATTTTGCAGCATTTTTCTGTTTTGAACGTTTGCAAATCCAGTTGTTAAAGACAAAGTTTACTCTAAGGGACTTAAAAAGTAAAATATATTTGTTCAATAGACCCACTCAAATAAATTGGGACAAAGGAAGGTGGACTGCATCAATTCATTTAAAATATTTTGTTGCCAGAAGCCGCAGATATCATATTGAGTGACGAAATCAAATTTACCGAAAAAAGCGCCATCTTTCAGATATCATATCTCGAAAACGAATTAGGTGACCCCCCCAATTTTTTTTACATTTCTGACATAAGTAAGCTGTAAACTAACAGTGGTGAAAATTTAAGAAAAATTGCAATGTTGGAAGATTTTTGAGCGAACGTCCTTAAGGAGGCTCGATGTAGTTTTTTTAGCCGAAGGGTGGTTGTTTTGAAAATTAAAATTATCTAGGAAGCCAATCTTCGATTTTTGCCAAAATACACCATAATGATCAAATATGACCAAATTTTAATTTTTTACCCGTCACTTAGTCACAAAGGTTACCATAGCAACGATTGACGTTTTCTTTTGTTCTCAAACAAGCTTGATTTTCTCGAAATCTAGATTGACTCTTGGTGTTTATTTTTTAATATGTTAAAGTTTAGTAGATTGACTAACTGTTGACGAAATTTTAGAAAAATCTGTAAGAGCGTTTTCAAGTAAATCAAGAATGAAATTTTCAGTAAAACACCGTTTTACTATAAAATAGGCGCTTTAAAATTGTTTCGTATTATTTGAACATAGTTACTCTCACTGAAATATAAATACTTACACCATCAAGGGATCAAGACCATTGACTACAAGTGAAAGACATTTTGCTTTAATTTGTTAAAATATATCGACTGCCGATTGTAGGAAACTATAAGAAAATACCAAAACTTCATTGCTTGATTTACTCTAAAACGCTCTTACAGATTTTCCTAAAATTTTGTGTACAGGTAGTCAATTTACTATACTTGAACATATAAAAAAAATGAATACCAAGAGTCAATCTAGATTTTGACAAAATCAAGCTTGTTTGAGAACAAAAGAAAACGTCAATGGTTGCTATGGTAACCTTTGTGACAAAGTGACGGGTAAAAAATTAAAATTTGGTCATATTTGATCATTATGGTGTATTTTGGCAAAAATCGAAAATTGGCTTCCTAGATAGTTTTAATTTTCAAAACAACCACCCTTCGGCTAAAAAAACTACATCGAGCCTCCTTAAGCCAAATATTGAGTGTGATCGATAAAGATTTTAGGTGTCCGAAACAGTTATTTTTTGGTACGGAACCAAACATTTTAAACAACGTTTCAGCAGTCTTCCCAGATTCACTATGAAAGTTACACCAGTCATTGCTCTAATATCGAAGTTTGATAATGTGTATTCTTTATAGAAATCGATATAACCCCGATAATGAGAAACAAAAAAACTCGAAATCAGTAAAGCTTGAATTTTGCGTGATTCAGATTTCATTTAAAAAAATTATTACCAATGCAATAAACTGTGGTGCATTGCCAACATAAAAGTTAGATAATAACACTGCAAGAAACAGATCAAGAGCCGTTTGTTTAGTCGCCCCAACAATTCTAAAATATGCTCATATCAATAGCTGGGTAACTTGGGTAGTTTTTTGCCTATTTTAGTTAATTTATTTTATGCTATATTATTTTTCCTTTTTATTTTGGCAAAATAAAATGGTTGTTGTTGTTGTTGTAGCAAGTTCTTATTCCCGACCTTCTTTGGTTTGGTTTTATAACTTACACTTACACACAAAAAAATTATAAAGATAAAAAAAAACAATAATTAAAAAAAACAATACCTACCTTTCTGATATCTAGGTCTCGAACTTCCAACACGACTGATTCTTGTTTTTCCTCTGATGATGGTGTTTTTGGAGAAAGAGGGGATTTGGAAGTATCCGGTTTGAAAGTTTTGGTGGTGGGAGAGTAATCTAGTTAATAAAAAATAAGAAAATAAGACGACTGTGAAAATATAATAATCGCATAAACAGTTAAATATAAAACTACGAGTGCATTTTGACGTCGTATTCTGTAAAGTATAGAAAATGTTTTCATCAGAAAAATAACACAACAAATATTCCTTTCAAAGTTGAAACTATGGATTTGGCAATCACATTTACCATCTGCCTTTGAGTGTATTTTTGTGACCCTTAAATGTTGAATATCTCACATGTGTTCAATATAATAAACTGAATATGTAGCTCCGAGTTCCCGGTTTGGTAAATTCTGTTATTAGTGAGGTAGAAAAACATTAAACAGGCCATAGTAAACCAAATTGGAATAGGGAAAATGCGGATAAAAATCAAAGAGGATTGAAAGACGAATGGCATAGAAAAAAAGGTTAACTATATAAAGATGTACTAACTGTAGTGTTGCTTTTAAAAGCGGGAACATTCACAAGTAGGTGAAAGGTCTTTTACGAAATGAAGAAGATGGATAATAACAGAAACCCATAAGGGTTGAAACGTGTAACGCAAGCGCACAGCGTTTGAATATTCATTTTGCTAAGTACCATATTTGGAAACACGAAGTGTGTACGCGAATGCTTTATACACGTAATGACACACGCAACATAATTTTTGGTTCGACCTAAACGCCGTAAATTTCTTACAGAAACTAAAGAAATACATTAAGTGTATCGAAGCGAAGTTCTCCAGACTACTTCAAGAAGATGAAACAGGAGAGTCTAACCAAATTTAACTTTATTCAACCAAGCTTGTTCAAAAACAAGATTACGCCATCGAGCGCGAGCTAGCGCGCGCTGTAAATTTAATCAAAATATAGTAATTTTGATTGGTTAAATGGTTCGCGTAATTTTCCAAATATGGTACTTAGTGTAAACGAATGTGCAAACGCTTTGTACAATGCGAATCATAGGGAGTTACACGTTTCAACCCTTATGGGTTTCTGATAATAAGCAATACCTGGTGAACTTGATGAAGGGTTGGGAGTGGACGAAGTCGTTGAAATTGAAGACATGGACGGTTTGTCAGTAGAAGGCGCAAATGTCATTGAAACTGAGGGTAATGGAGGCGCAAATGTGGACGTTGTAGACAACATTGGAGTTGCAGTGTGCCCCTGGCAGCTTCCATTGGTAACTGAGACATCATCAATGGCCAAGTCACCCGTGTAAGAAGTTCCTGCTATTCCTTCAAATGTTATCTAGAAAATAATAGTTTATGTTGTTACTGAATACGTTTTTCGTATTATCCAGAATTCTCATAGGAGCAAAAAATTCCGGAATGCTATTGGTAATCAGTAGGCCCTATTAGGCCCTGATTATCTTGTCTCTGAAACAGACGCCGAGGTTAACAAGGTCAGTCAACAAAAACAGTCCTTTTTGGGACAACTCTCACCCGGAAGTCAACACTAGACATCGACGAAATGTTGTTGCTATTGCAGCAGTTTTGTTATTTTTTAGAAGGAAAAGTTCAGATAAAAAAATCAATAATGCATTGTTTATTAGAACAAGCCAAACAACAAGTATGACTCTCAATTTCGTCGTGGAAAAGTTTTTGTTTTGTTGTATATTAGATTGTCTGTTTGTCTGTCTGTCTGTCTGTCTGTCTGTCTGTCTGTCTGTCTGTCTGTCTCTCTGTCTGTCTGTCTGTCTGTCGGTCGGTCGGTCGGTCTGTCGGTCGGTCGGTCTGTCGGTCTGTCGGTCTGTCGGTCTGTCGATATGTCTGTCTGTCTCGGTCCGTATTTCGGTTTCTAGTTGGCTGCGTTTTTCATTCAAATTCTATTGTGTGTACTTCAGCGAATGCAAGATATAAACAACTACACGGGCCAGTTTGCATTGCTGAGTATTGTCCTGGTTTGTAAATTTGCAAATGCTTTTAAAGAAGGCTAAAATGTTTCACTAAAATTATATACTCGTCTATCGAATTAAACTTACTGTGTTATTTAAACGTGTGGTTATCTCCGCCTTTATCCAGTGGTTGCCATGGTTCCCTGTCGCGCTGAATACCATGACAGTTCCACTAAAGACATTGATAGTTCCCATAGTGTCTCCATACATGTGATAATAGAACTTGAGGCAAGATGGTTCTCCATCCCCAGGTACAGAGAACTCAAGCTTTGCGTTATCACCGGCGACTCGGGGATAAGACGTCTCGATGTACATATAGTATCCTGTGAACATAAAGAAACATGCATGAAGTACCCTTCCGAAAGCGGAACAAATATTTATTCATTTATAAAATCCACAACACATATATTCCTCTTCTTGCCCTGTTTTTAGCATGTAAACGCTAAAAAATTGCATTGAAAAAAAAAACCAAAAAAACAAAAAAAAAAAAACAAGCCAAACAAACAAAAGGAAATGGTTGACATTTCTCTTACCTGACCCACTTGTATGATCGTAATCTGGACCTGTGTTGGAAGATTGTGTTGATCCTGTATGACGTGTCCAGTCAAATATATCTGTGTTAGACTGTCGCCAGCCATCACAAAGTTTGCTGTCAAAGTTGCAAGATGCGCTATCTAATGTGGAGATAAAAACACCCGTCGTGTTGTATTCTAACATTCAACAAAAAGACAAATAGCTACCTTACAATTTTGTCTCCGATCAGAGGAAAAAGTAGCTCGAAATCCCCGCTTGTGGGTGACAGCGCAAAAGATGCCTTTTGTTCCGCTTGAAGCCCGCGATTTTATCGAAAATTTCTTTTAAAGTGTCCCAATTGACACACAACTTTCTGATATCCGTTTTATTGAAAAAATAAATGTAGCAATTTGTTAAGTTTTCCAAAAGTTGTCTAACCTGCGATCAGGCGTTTTTTTCCCTGAGAGAGGGCATGATTTCAGGTTAAAATTTGTCTTGTGTTACGTTACATGTTACGTCATGATCATTTTATACTATCTTCGTCCATAACTCAGGACCAATGAGCACACGTTATTCTGTCACTTATTTTATGTATTTTGTTTTTGTCAAAATATAAAAAACCTGTCGTTAAAAAAACCTAGTATTTATCTCCTTTCCCTGTAAACCCTTTTGTTATTGTTTATTAACATAAATATGTGTTGTCTTTAAAACGTACTTTCTTTTCCTTTTCATGAATAGGATTAAGTATCATTCCAGAAGGAAACGAACAGCAAACGACCAGTGTGCTAAATGTTTTACTCTCACCTTGGCAGTCTCCTTCACTAACTGTTACGTTATCGATGGCAATGTCACTTTGGTTTAACCCTCCTACTATTCCTTCAAATGTCAACTAAAAAAAACACAGTGTTACTAGATGTTGATAATTTAGAGTTAAATACATTTGTTTAATTAACGTTGTCAGATCAAAGCTTAAAGCGTACGTGACAAAACGTGCGTGTATGCATACATAAATTGACCTGTTTAACAGATTTCAATTGTTTAACGATATAAATTCTGCGAAGTTTTAAAAGCAAACAAACCAATGCAGGTATACTTACAACGTCGCTCAAATTTACTGTCCTTGTCACTGATTTCCAATGGTCTCCCTGATCTCCCGACTTGGTAAATATCGTGCTATTTCCATTAAAGACATTCAGAGTTCCCATATCCGATCCATACATGTGATAAAAGAACTTCAAGCACGCAGATGAGTTACTTCCAGGTACTGCAAACTGAAGCTTGGCATTATCGCCATATGATTGAGGGGTAGCTTCAATGTACACATACTTACCTATGGGAAGAAAAGTATACATTCTGTGTAATAACGGCTGCAATTTGTCTTTTTTGGGAATGAATGGAGAATGAATGTGAAAAATGTATTAACCCTACCACCAATATTAATATGTAAAAATAGGTCACCAAGGGTGACATGAGTCTAATGCCGTATGGCATAGTGATACAGATTGCGCGGTTTTCGTAAGCCGGTTAAAATTGGTTAGAGGTTTGTGTTCGGGAGTTTAATTTAAAATGCTTATAGCAAGCTAGGGGCATCGTGGATGATTATGGATGAAAACGAAACAGTCATAAATGTTATATGCTTCACAAAATTTAAAGTATGAACAGGAGTTGATGTTACTTCTTCCGTATTGTCCGTAAAAGCAGAAACGATTAAACATTTGGACAAGATTGCGTGACGATTTACAAAAAGCATGTTCATTACAACAAGGGTTGAAGAACTTCACATCGTTTTCTTTCAGATTTTTCA
Organism: Oculina patagonica; assembly: GCF_052425735.1. Lineage (NCBI taxonomy): Eukaryota > Metazoa > Cnidaria > Anthozoa > Scleractinia > Oculinidae > Oculina > Oculina patagonica. The sequence goes on along the minus strand of NC_135758.1, from coordinate 1,306,509 downwards.
CCATTTTGATGATGACTCTTGAAACAGATTTTGCAATAAAAGCACTTGAAATAGTGACTGTTACTCCATTGTACTGTAAGCACTTAGTGACAGATTTTCCTAAAAACGGGTGTAAATGCTCACGTCAATATAATGATGACCTTTTGAACGCTGGAAACTAGGCAATTATTATCGAGCTACCATACACAGGAGCGAAGACTGTTTATCATGATGTACAAATTTCGCGAATCATCACTTCCATATCAATGTAACCATTTTATGATTTTTCTAGCTGTAAGAAGAACTTAAGATCTCTGAGAGTCGTAAAAGCATGAAATTCGATTTCAGTGTATGGCAAAGGCCGGGACAGTGTAATACTGCAAAGCGGCCAAACAAACGCATTTTGATTTAGTCGCGTAACTTGATTTACATTTATCCATGTACATCTTTTATTTTTGAATGTTTTTGTTTGCACTGTAAAGAAAAAATTGGTCAAAATTCGAATGACTTAAATACAAAAACCGAGGTAAAGTTTTCTATTTTTTAAAACAAAATAAATATTTGGTCGCATTGTGTAAATAAACGCGAGTCGCCGTCGAAATATTTTTTCTCAAAGACGTCTTGCTTTTTAAGCAAGACGAAAACACAAGTGCTTAACTGAACTGAAAACGAAGATTTATTTTCACAAAAAGCTTACAAATGTCTTAACTGGAAAATTATTTCGTCCTGTTCAAGTGTTGAATAATCGTGACTTGAGAAAGAACTTTTAATTATGCGTGGGAACACGTGTCGCTGATTGGCTGTTTTTAATTGAAACTAATCGTGCGTGTCCGTACGGAGTCCGTTCTTGCAGCTGATCATTGTTTTCTACATTACAGCGAACGATTATCGATCCCGAACCATTCCCTTGGGATTGCTAACAGCTTTTTTCATATAACAAAGAGTCTAATGCGCATGCGCAAAGCGCACGCAAGCATTAGACTCAAAAAACCGTAACGAGGGAAGGGATGAAACGTCAAAACGCCTTAAAGCATACTCTGTGACACATGTCAGGTGCTGAACATTGGCCCATCTTTAAGATTTACATATCATTGTTATTCTTGAACAGGATAGTAAAACTCAAAAATTATACTAACAGTTATTCTAATACTAATTAACCATTTGTATTGAGAATGAGTAATCTGTTTTAAGACTACATTACAAAACAGTGGCAACTCACCTGTTCTGCTAAGATCTGACGATGGTCCCGTTGACAAGGATGGTGTGGAGCCAGAGTTGAGTGTCCAATCAAATACATCTGAATTGGATTGACTCCAGCCGAGGCACAAGCCATCGTCGAAGCTACAAGAAACTGAAACAATCGGATAGCAATTGGGGCTTAAGGCCCTTACTTGACTAAGAGCCGTACAGTGTTTAGGATTGTACAATTGTTCAGTCAAACCTTCCTCTGTGGCTACCAAAGGTCAGCGACCACTTTTCCAAAATACCAAAATTTTCTTCGTCAAATCACTATACTCGGAACCTCTCGAAAATCGATTCATCACGTTACAAAATGCCGTAAAATCACTGTCCGACGGTAATACGCATAGGCAGACCATTATTCGTAGGCAGTTACTTGTAGGTCACGTGGTAGGCTCTCGTCCAATGAAAAGGATTGAATGATGCATCGAACGATAATACAAATTATTATTCAACAGATGCGCGCGCTCCCCATATATGGTCAAAATGTTAACGATATCTGTCATCCGTACATAACAGATATCCTGCGATATTCGTAGGTTGCGAAGATTCGTCCGAAATCTTGTAAAGCGCTGCATAATTACAGTTTTTCTATGTGCAAAATGTGTTTCGTTGACAATTTGTTGAATAATAAAACAATTATCCTGCTCAATCTTTCGGAATATCGTCTGATTTTAGCCTACTCGGCCTACGGCCTCGTCGGCTAAGTATCAGGCGATATTCCGCGCGATTTCGCAGGATAATTGTTAATTATCGGTCAGTAACTGCAGAGGAAGGCTTAACCTCAATTATTACACCCCTCTGTAACAGACCCAGTGGAACCCGACCCAGTTGATTATTTTCCCCTACCCAGTGAAAATTTAGGCTCCCCAGTACCCAACGAATATTTTGATTTTACCCAGCTATTTTTATGCTTCCCCAGTGACTGTGCGGTGTGACTTTTGTCGAATAAACCTATTTAAAAAATCGGTCCGCGATGCGTACGTGTGGGGGCTTGATAATTTCGAATTTGATTCTTTTTTTATGTGAATTTATTTAGTACATTCAATTACCTTAAGGCTGCTATTTATTGCGGCAAATAATCTTTGCGATTTTTTGCAAATTCATTCCTTGAAAATTTATGAGCAGCAGGTGATTCAAGCATTTCTTTGATGCACACGATAACAGATAAACAGCGGAATGTCTATTACATTGATATACGATATTTTAGCCTTACGTTATTAAGTATGTCAGAGTAGCACAGTCGGGTAGGCATCTGACTGGGGAACGAGAGGTCCCGAGTCCGAATCTCAGAGGGGACAATTTTTTTCTTTTTTCCCTTTTTTTCTTTTTTAACCAGTAGCACTAAAATGGTTTGTTTATTATATCGCTCCGTAGGTATGCATTGCAGAATAATTTACATATATCAGAACATATAGCCATATAGACTGATTCAAGTACAAATGTATTAAATTGTGCTGTTTCTGCGGCTCTCAATATTGGTTTGCGTAAGCGTAAAAGCTCCTCTTGAACTGATGTGCAACCTGCACAGACTTCCAGCCAAACGAAATGTTGGCTAGTATGACTTCGTGAGCTGCTGTAATGACGAGCAACTACAGGAACAGCTGAAATCAAAGAAACCACACGAAACGACACGCCATATCCAATATGGCCTACTCGACAAGACCGCCGACTCATCCCCAGGATCTCTCGCAGAAGACCACGTGACACAAGCAAACCCACACACAAATAAATAAATAAATAAATAAATAAATAAATAAATAAATCCCTCAGTCGATAACAATGTGCGGGCTCTGCCCCCACAAAAACGAGCCCAAATAAGCCGACCCAGTGGGAAATTAGCCAACCCAGTGACTTTTTTCCGAAAACCCGGTGAAGATAAAGATTCCACTGGTTCTGTTACAGAGGGGTGTATTATTACACAGCAAAACTTGGCAGCAGTGATAAAAATGAATAAAAAACTTCATGCAAAAATAATGTGCATGGGACGTTATTTGTTCGCTTACATTGTGAAAACACAGAGAAAAGAACAAGCAGATGCCTATAATTAGATAATTATTATATTTACGAAAATGCTAACCTAATGCAGAAGATGACTGGTTCTGTGGTGATACACTAGGTGGCGCAACGATTGCGTACATATTTGTTGTTAACCAGGATGTTAAGTTGCGAACATTGGCGTATACTCCATACGTGTTTGCTTGGGCACATCCGTACCCCCAGCTGACAACTCCTTCAAGATACCAGGTACCATTAAACTCACACACCAATGGTCCACCACTATCACCCTGACAAGTATCAACTCCTGCTTCATATAGACCAGCACACAGCATCGAATCGTCGATGTCGCCTGGGTGAGCACTCGTGCAGCGTTGTTTTGACACCAGTGGTACAGACGCTTGCTGCAGTGTATTTGGCGAGGCGCCGCCAGAAGATAAAATCCCCCAACCAGTTATCCAGCATTTTTTGTTAATGTTGTCGAAAGGAAGCTGATAACCAGTATCTGGTAAGCAAACAAGACCAACACCTTCTCCCAGATCAGCAGGACTCGCCAGTTTAAGTAGCGCGATATCATTGCTGTTTGACAGGGGAGTGTCGTAATACTCGTGCATAATGATTTCTGCAACTCCGATATCTTGCTCTGTTCCAAGACTGCCATTTGTTCTGTAGTGGGCTCCCAATCTGAAAAAAAAAAATACGGCACGAAAAGATTCAATAATGATCCCAGTTACTTGGAGTTGGTTTGACTCGTTGCTTGGATGGAAAAACGAAATCTGATTTAATTTATTTCGGTTTGTAGATCATTCAGTTTTTTCGGCAGAGGAGTCTTAGCTGTTCAAGAATTAATTTCTTTTTTTCAGAAAGAAAAAAACAGATTTTTATGTTATTATTTGTTGAATGTTCTCTTTCCTTCTCCTCCTCTTCCCTCGCATCGTCGTCGTGGTCGTCTTCGTGATCTTATCCAACCTGCGAAAAGGCTCCCTGGTGGGGTATAGGGTGAAAGGAATCGGTGAGCGAATAGAGCCGGAAATAATCGAAAAGACGAGCGCGCGTCGCAGGAAGGAACATACGAGATCTTCCTACCCAGACCGCGCTCGGCCCCAACACTCGGGAGGCTGTCCGCAGACTACATCTTATTGTTATCACTTCTTATACTTATACTTCCAATACTTAGCATTCCTCTTCTGCCAATTTTCTCGGCTAATGCGTAGCTAAATTAACGATCCTAGTAGCATGCAGGACGCGTGTCATAAATGAACCTAGAATAAATTGCATAGCTCGCCACGAGTCCCTCTGACGCTTAGTGGTTAGAGCACCCGACCATTAATATTGTGTAGGCTCTTACCGATAGTGCTAGCACTTTTTTGGCATTATTTGGCTTCGCGAGCATTTTTTTTTTTTTTTTCATTTTATCCCAAAAAGCACTGCTAGCATTATTTTGGATTTTCAACTGATTATTTGTATAACTTTGTGTCAAAAAGCACAATCTGACTTTATTTATGGCGTCCAAAGCCTCCCAGGTGCATTTTGCCCTCATTTTAGTCAAAGGAGCCGAGGAGGCCTGGGGAATAGGTTTGATAGGTCAGCGGTTGCCTTCTAGAAGCCCAGTCCATCACACTCGTTCCAAGATGGCGTCATCCACGTTGTCATCGAGGAACAATGGAAGTCAGCCAGCCAAGGCAGAGATAGCCGAGAGCATACTTTGCCATCAAAGACTAGGGGGGACTGTGATGCAAAAAAAACATCGGAAAAAAGTGGGCATTTTTATGTAGCCCACGAGCACTTTTTTTAAAAAATTGCATTATTTTAGCACTTTTTTGGCAAAAAACAAGCACTATCGGTAAAAGCCTGCTATTGTGCGGAAGGTCATGTGTTTCATTTCCATCGGTATACTCAGATTCCTTCCCTATCCCACCCTCGTGATAACAGAAAAATAGCATTTTTCTCATTTAAGTTAAAATTAAATTCATAACTACCTTATCTTGATACTAGATGCCGTTTTCCCTGGCAAACAATGAGCTGCTGTCACCACCCAATAAGGATCCACTAAAGACCCGCCACAGAACTGAGATCCATGAGTGTGTCTCAGCATCACTTGCCATGGCCAGCTGTTGACAGGTGCTTCTGTACCACCGACTATTCGAGTCATGCTTGTCCGGGAGCCGCAAAATACTAAATTCAAAGAAAAAACACTTTCATTGAGGTATTGGATACTATCTCATTAAATGCTTATATGACTTGAAGTAAGTACGAAATTCTTAAAATATTAGCGTAATATATGTGACACTGAATACATATTCTTACTATGCTCTGCTTTGGTCAGCCACTGCATATAACTGAGTAAAACTAAAGAGAGAGAGAGAAAAAAAAAACATGCGTATTAAGAGCCAGTTGATCTACCTTGCTTTTCTTTTTAACGTTATCACTCCTGCAAGTGATTTCAGTCCTAGTATAGCTGCCTTGACAATTTCGATTGATGATAATAGACTTTTTGCCGAAGGGGTGGATGAAACGTTTAAAGTTTTCCCACCCCTTGGGTCTCGACTAAACTGACAGTGAGACATGTATCAATTTATTTTTTTGTAGTGAATAAATGTTACGCTTCAGCGCGAGTTTGGGTCACCCGACTTAAAAATTTGAGTATTAAGAATGCGCCAAAAGTTTGAAATTGCAAAACATGAAACAAGCCCAGAATTTGGTACCTTGAAACTACTATATTATTTGAGCTGCGTCTTTTCTGAACGGTGCACAGCTTTTAAAGTATTTTCATGCATCGCAATCCTTCAAAGAAAACTAATTTGATCGAGAAAACACGAACCGCCCGAGGAGTTTTCAATCCAGTGAACAAGCCAGTCGGAAGCAACTGGGTGCTTAAGTGCGATGTTATCTTTAACACTGTATTGGAGCATGGTTTGAACAAGAAGCTTATCAGATAAGAAATGGTGTTACAGGAAGGGCATTTGATACCTATAGTAGCTGTGATACACACAATGATGATCACAAAATCATATAATTAGCCTTTGAAACGAGCCCAAAACTTGGTACATCATCATGTTGGTATACTTCTGGCTGCAGAGGGCATATTATAGGCAATAGTTTTGGCACATGTATTTCCATGTTGGTGATACGTTGGTATAGAAATTGTTCCGGTTGGTAGAGTACAGAGCTTATTAAAAGAAAGCGAATTTGCGATCTCATTTAATATTGCAGCTAGTTGTCCACGAACCTATCGGACTCAAGTAGACCACACTGTAGTTCAAAGAATTTTCTTTCGACGACCGTGAGCCCGGTGATGTCGATGCAATTTCATGCATGCAGATAGGCAATAACAGATTCTTCGGTCTCGAAGTTGTATTCGATTCCTTGTGTATTACATAATACATGCAAGTTATCTGCTCGCACATTGGTCATTCGAGTCTTGGTCTTGGTTTTTTAAACAAGGGAGTCGGCGTCTCGGTTTTCATTTGTAACAATTCCATACCAGAATTTTCTAAATTAAACAACTACAAAGAATATATATTTGCATCATAAGGCCTTTTGTCTAAAACTTTCCTGCCGGAAGTTGTAGACAAGTCATCCGTGAAGAGGGCCTATATATCTTAGCATTTGTCCATTCGTAACTCATGATAAAAGAAGATAAATAAAGTTATATATGCAGCGTTCCTGCAATTTAATATTTTCTGCACAAGCTCTCTCAAGGCGAAAATATTCAGGACCGAAACCGACACGCCATCACCACTTACCACCTGAATATTTGCTCGGACCGACGTAGCGTGTTGAGTATCCTTCTTCATTTATGAAGAACTAGACTAAGACATTATTCAAATAGATATAAAACCGCGCTCAATAGAAACTTTTGATTCAAGCGAAACAATTTAAAAAATAAGGTTGCCAACACATGGCGAAGGAAAATTAAGTACGCAAGCTTATATCTTGCCTCATCAGATTTACAGTTACTGTTGCTAGCAAAGCAGCATGCAAATTTCATTTAACATTTCTTAGCATTTTAGATTGATTCCATCGACGCTCGATTCTCCTCAGCCGGTATTTTGTACGATATGTACAATGATCCATCAACGACCGATGTTCCTCAGTTTTTGTTTTATGTATACAATACCGAAGTATAAACTTGTTGTTGTTCTGTGTCACTAAGATTCGAATGTTTATCGAGTCTGTTATACGCGACAACATGACCAACATTTAGTTAGACATCGTTTTGATACAAAGAAAGTTAGGTCAATTAAAAATTGAATGCAACACTGTTCTGAGGCTTCATATTCCTAAAGATATGCATTTCCTTGGCCTACTTGCAGACATCGATCGACGCGCTTTGACAGACGTTTGGTACCTGACGAAAATCCATGTCAACGTGCACAGATCCGCATTAAGTGATGCCGCTACACAAACTGATAAAAGTATACCAGATGAAGAATTCAACTGGTTAGTGAATGACTTGAATTAACTAATTACTATTGTACAATGTCCACCGCTTTCTGCGTGATAAAATTGTTCAGAACATGCACAGTATGACTAATTTTGTTTATATGCATGTTCATATAATTAAAATCATAACGCATTTTCACAATACCTATTTCTATCACTTAGACTTTCGTGCATTAAGAAAGATCACGGTAACCTATGAAATGTACCACAATCAAGCATTTCCTCGCGAAAAGATCAAGTGCCAGGTACAGTCTCGGCCAGTACCCTGACATATTTGTGTGTGAGTTACAAAACTACTCTAAGCCAAGATCTACAACTGAAGCATAGCAAAAAGCAACCATGGTTTGTTAGTAATGGCACAATTATGCCTCTATAAGCAAGTTATCTTCTACTTCTTAAGCAGAAATTAGCAAGCAAAACAACATTTTACTGCTAAATGTTTGAACCACTTAATTGGTCTTCTTGAAAATTACTCCGACAGTGCATGTCCACTCCACGTGCAAGAAAAGCACTTAAATGTGCAAATCAGAGTTTCTACTGCTACTTATCCTCTATAACTACACACACTTTAAAACTTTAAAACTTACCAGCTGTGAAAAGCCATACGTTCAGATTGCAAAGCTTCTTTTGCCAAACCATTGAAACCATTGCGCAAAAGCCTTATCTTGTATGTATGAACTATGCGCCGAAGTTATGGCACTGTCAGGAGCGGTGGTGAAATGATTTCTGAGAAATTGGAAACAATGCGGTTGTGAAATGATTTCTGAGAAATTGGAAACAATGCTTATGCAAAATTTTGGGAATACAACAATAAAACTATAATATAAGACTATTATGGTATTTTTTAAAAATGGCCGTATGTAAACAGGAATAATTTGGGTGTGCTAGTGTTGCGATCATGGCTTTGTACGCGCTCGAGACGCGCATAGCAATGCAAAAATATAAAAAAAAAAAAAATACCTTTTCGCGTTGAGCGGGTGACATTCTTAACGACGATATCCTAAAAATTCCACAAAAACAAATAGACACAATGAATAAAACTAGGGCCAGGCTCTAAATTCATCTAGAGTCCGGCTGGCTCTAGATGAATTTGTAGGGAGGTCGTTCAAGTCTAACTGTGTCAAAGACGTAGCCATTGTGGTTCAGGTTATCTAAAACACGCAGTTCAGAGGACGGTTTGGTTTACAGAGGACGGCTAAGAAATGAACAAGATATGTAACGCACAAGAAGAGCTACTGTTCTGCTCATAATTAACTTTTTTAAGTAACGTTCTCATTGCCGTAGTCGTCGTGGTTCGCTTATGATCGCCAGACTGTTGGCAAGCTAGCTTCCCACGTTTGACGCTAATCGACTTATCGATACTTAGTGCAGAAATAATGAACCAAACTCATAATAATAAACAAAACGACTGCAATAACGTGAATAATACAGAGCTAGCTATTATTTAGACAAGCACACTTCCTCTGAATGTTCCTCAAGTGGTGCAGCTGTTCCCGGTGCTTCAATTCCAAAGCATTCATCTACAGCATAACATAATTAGAAGACTTCAAAATAATTGTTAACTAAGGAAGAAAACCACCAAAGAAGCAATGATAAACTAAAAATAATCATGAAAGCTAAGGACTGGGAAAGAATAAGATGGATTACCAATGACAAAATTGATCAAAAATAGCCATATCACGATATTTTATCACGATATCTATAGGTATTTTTTTCTGATGTACATAATTACAGTAGAAGACTGCAAAATAATAGTGAAATAAGGTAGAAAGCCACCAAAGAAGTAATGAAACTTTAAATGACCATGAAAGGAAATTGGCAGACGACTTGCTCGTCTACATGATTTGTCCATCTTCTAGTGTGAAGACGGCATTGTTTTACATACAAGCATCGGCTCTGAACGTGGAAATTTGATGCAAACAGAATAAATAAAACAGAACACTGACACAAATAGGCCGTTTTCACACTAGAAGACGAGCAAATCGTCTAGAAGACAAGTCGTCTGATGATTTGTTCGTCTAGTGTGACAACTTGACGGCTAAGTCGTCTTGTTTTGGCCGTCTTTAATTCATATCAAGACAGACATACAATAAGATTTTAAACGGAAAGGGGCCTGGAACCAGCACTGGCTGTCTCCGGCTTGGTTACAGTGCATGTGCAAACAAGCTGCGAATCAGGTAAAATCCAAATTAAAAGCATGCTTAAACCATTAAACTTCTGTCTAAACTGATTAACAGAGAAAGCAGAATCGAATAATCTAAACCTTCAGCGCTCATACTGGCTTTGTAATGGTCATGAATCTTCCTGAATACACTGTAAGGTAAGGGCCCTGAATACACTTATTGATAGATTTTTCTTGTCTTCTTTTACGCTCCTGCGAACAGTTCGTCAGTGGTTGCCGACATTCTAACTACCCACAATCCAACACGGCTTCTAGACGATTTATTCGTCCAGACGGACAAGTCGTCCGTGAAAAATCGTCTTCCTATACGGTGAAATCGACGGACAAATTCAGGACAAATTCAGGCCAAATTCGGCCAAATTCTTGTTTGTTCCGTTTTCATGTGACCATCTAGACGATTTGTCCGTCTCTAGTGTGCAAATGGCCATAATCAATAATAAAGCAGCCCTAACCTGGTCCCAGAGGAACTGTGTGGACCATCCTAAGTGGCATAATTACCCTTGTCCTTCTAATCAGGACAACTATTTTATGTGATAACAACGTTCACTTGCAATGGCCGTTTTCACACTAGAGACGGACAAATCGTCTCAGACGGACAAGTCGTCTTTGTGTGAAAACGGGACGGACAAGATTTTGGGCGTACAAGTCGTCTGAATTTGTCAATCGATTTGGCCGTCTGGGTTTACGGTTTTTCGAGAGACGACTTGGTCATCTAACGGACAGGTCTTCAAAAAGCCGTCTTAAATTCACACTAGGGGAACAAATCGTCAGACGACTTGTCCATCTAGACGATTTGTCCGTCTTCTAGTGTGAAAACGGCCAATCTCTTGCGAAGAAGCAAAACTAATTATTAACTTTGAGGTGTTATATATTTATGAGTAATTATTAACTTCGAGTTGTGATAACAACGCTCACATACCGAGCTCGGGCTACCTGCGTTTTGACATGCCGGAACGTTTGTTTGACCTTTCAGGACGCGCATTTACGGAGACAAGAATGCCAGCTCTAAATAAATTAAAGATTCCTCTCACACTGATTAATCATCACAAAAGAAAAATATAAAAAAGGCACGAAAACTAAATTGTAATATTTCAGCAGCATATATGTCAATGGGTAATCTATAAGTAATCGATACATAATCAAAGAGTAATCAATGACGAGGAGTAATCAATTGGCCACACATTTTTTGGGCTTCTATTACTCATCGGTTACTCATTGATCATCGGCAAAAATCAATGACTTATCAGTTGATTACCCATTGAGACTATTGAGGTTTATTGATCGTCGATTAGTTATATCTGGCACAGAAAATGACCTTTGCATGTTTTTTCTTTTTAATTGTTAGGAAATAATTATGTATGGAAACTCCGTTTAAAACACGTTATTGAAAATGAATATACAAAGACTTCATCTGCGGCCGACTTTCAGAGCGTCGTTCGCTCGGCATGTGCGAACAATTCTCGGCCATTTATTCCATTTGTAGTTCAGACTAGCGCTCCACGAAGATATGACTGGTTACAAGGTTGTCCTTGACAGTGAATTCCCAGCATAATGTGGATCAACATGGTTGACTCTATTTGTGAAATCTCAAGAGGTTAAAATTAGGAGGAGACACTCGTGAAAGCGAGCGAAAGCGCTAACGGAGTTGCGTCTTTGATGTCCGGCATCCGTTGAATTTGCGACTATTGGTGGATTTCCACTGACGCGTAAATTTTTACGTGCGTGAAAAAAATTAGAGACAATGTATGAACGGCCTGCGTAAACGTGTACGCAAGCCGTTCATACATTGTCTCTAATTTTTTTACGCACGTAAAAAATTACGCGTCAGTGGAAAGCCACCATAACCCTCGTCATCTGTGGCGGCCAAAGAATCTCGAGAAATACAGTCGGTCTTCCCGTGCTCGGACAGCAAAATGGTTTGGACAAGTGAGTTAGAACCACATATAGATAACAAAAATGCAAAAAATGAATTACGAAAAACTTGATCGTAGTGGCACTTGAAAGGCCTTGTAAACTCAGCGATGCTATACATAGCCTGCGTAGCAGGCACCGTAATTTCGAGCCTGCGTATGGGAAACGCGAAAGGCGCGAGGGGGCCACGCGCGCGGCCATCTTGCGCGGCCATCTTGCAATCGCGCACTGTTTTAAACGCGTTAAAAAAAGTACACAAACGCCCGCTACGCAGGCTATGCCATACACAAAACCCATGTTTCTACGTCATTCCTTGGAAATGACCTTAGTAAATATACACAGAATACCATATCTCTAAAGGTACATTTAATATGTATTTTTACTAAGTAAGAAGTTTGTAGGGTCTGGATGTAGAGCTATAAAGTATTAATGGCAATTTGTAGTGCAATTTCACTCACAATATGGCTTTTTTACATTCGTCAGCAAAGATGCGAAATTATTCATTGTTAATAGAGGGAAATGATTAAGAAAATTTCGATGGGAAGGTCAATGACAGTACACCCCTTTTCTATTTTATGCTCATACACTGTACACAAGTGACGTAATCGCAATGCTTTTATTGGTCAGTTGCGTGAACACACGTAACCACATATCGTATTTTGTCAGGTTTTGTGCTCAACCCCCAATAGCGAACAAAAACCTATAACAAAGAACTTTGCCGGGTTACATAATCATTTGCAACGGTTGGTGGGCAGCTATTTCGATTTTGCAGACAAAATATTTTATGTTTTCGTCCGTACAACGCTGCAAAAATGATTTCGCGCGGAAAAATTAAAACACTCGACGATTCATCTCGCAACGGATACCACCCGCTGTGAGCGGGATGGATCTCGGAATACCGCCCGCTCCAGGAACCAATCAGATCGCAGGATTTGTTGAATACCGCCCGCTCAGGAACAAAGACAAAATTAATACATTGTTATTCCGTGAAACTCAATTATCATGAATGATAGACAAATGGTCAAAGTATTGTAGCTCGTATTGGACCCACCATTCCGCAAAAAAGATAGTGTTCTCACTCTTTATAGGGAAGATCCATCCTCCACCTTAAAAGATGGTGTTTTGGTTTTTGAGCTTTATACCATCGGGTGTTAAAGCAAGAAGAAGATTCAAACTCTTTTTCTTATTTTACAAACAATGCGAGTTTCATGCAAGCAGAGTATTAAATTTTAATCTCGAATAAACTCTTGTTTACAAAATAGGTATACATGAGATTTTATCTATACGTACTTTACATGGTTCTTGTGAATTTTGAAATTCATTTTCTCTGGCTCTGACAAGAAACTGTTGTTTGTGGTATCAAACAATTACTAATATATTTAGCCTTTAAAAATGGAAGAAAATAACGTAATGAGATTTAAATAATCTTGGCACTCGATTTTTGTCCAACTAAAATTAATATTATTCGATTTCCTGATCAATTCCGTCTTAAATATTAACTAAGCTGATGGCTGATTATGTGATTTGCTCTTACACTCTGATAAAAGTTATGCTCGAAACAAACTTATTAACTTTGTAATCTTAAGAAGCAGCAGATTTGCCTTATCAAATTAAAGCTAATTAAATTGGAAATGAACTTATACAGTCGAACCTCTCCGTACGGACACCTCTCTGCTACAACCACCTCTCTATAACGGACAATCTCCGATGTGCTAACAAGTGGGGGGGGGGGGGGGGCAGGGGGGGGGGTTTCATTCGAAATGCGAGGTTTACAAAGCGACCACATCTTGGAAAGTAAATGTACCTGACTTTCCGACCGAAATTCTTCAAACCGTATGAACGAAATACGCTGAAACTCGGCACAAATCTTTGCAATATCCTGTTCTAGCTGCAGCTTTAAAAAAATGAAAAACAAATCGACAAATTTTCCGCAATTCTAAATAACGTCATTTGTTTGGTATTTTTAAAAATTCGACTGAAAACCATCCATCTTTATTGACTGCTAACATTTGATGTATATACACGATCTTTTTAACTTTTACACACAAGATTAAGGTGACATCAGACTCAAAACTGGCTGGTACTGGGTTAGTATAAGTATCAAATTTATGCGACGGTCAAGTCAGACGCATAACACAACAGTTTTTTAAGGCAAAATAAAGATGTCGCTCGTTCAGGAAATCTACGGAGTGGATTTTCCTGTAAGTTGTTGTGAGTAAACTTCAACTGTTTGGCAGCGTTTTGGGGTAATTACAGAAAAATTCACCGTGGCATTTTCAAAATAATCGCATTTTACTAAAAACGAAGGCTTCCAAAAATCGCTCATAACTTTAACAAATCGCGTTTGATCGCCATAAAATTTATCATTTTATATAATTTAAGCATTATTTTTTCAGATTCTCACAAATCTAAGCAATCGCTTCACGTTTTCCCGTTTTAAAACGCGCTTAAAAAAGGGAACTGTCAGCCTCATAAATACCCGCGGGCCACCTTAAGCTGTCAATGAAGTCAAAAATGACGTCATAGTGGTGACTTCTATAATACGGACACCTTTCTAATACTGACACTTTGCTCTGTCCCTTCGGTGTCCGTATTAGAGAGGTTCAACTGTACTTGAAAGGGACCATCAAAGCAGTACAACAGTTTGTTTAAGGAACTGACGAGGGATGCAAGAAACCAAGTAAGCTACTTATCTCGTGCAAGGCTGTAGTTTGTTTCTTTACCGGCTGTGGAGGAAATAGATAAGAAAAAAACTGAGTCATTGACCAAACAGTCCTAACGAGTCCAGGGTCGAGCATTGAAATGCTGGCTTGTTGGGGGCGGGGGGTTAGGGGGGGGGGGGGGTAGGTATAGTCAAGTTTTTGGGTCCATTTCACCAGACTTTGTTGAAACAAGGCAGATATATATGTGGTATTTAGTATATGCTGGCTGGGATGTATTTTTGTGGTGTTCTGGGTATATTGGGTAGGTTTTATTAAAGGTATATTAGTATACCTCTACCCCTTCTCTCTCACTATCCCCTCCCACTTACCTCTACTGGTTTTAAGTTCAACGACAACTGTTACAAAATTGCTTCAATTGTTTGCTTTTGTTTTTCATTTACTTTTCTACTCACTTGACGAACGTTGTAATGGCCAGCAGAATAACTAAAACGAAGCTTGGCAAAGGGTAAATACCTCCTGAATCTGAATATAGAAATAGAACTCAATCAATTATCGTCATTGAACAAAACAAAAAACCATTTGTAAAAAAAAAAAAAGAAAACTGCATTACCGTGTCCACAAATATATTTAAATGTCCATATCTTTAACATTAATAGTGTATGCTGAGCGCGTTTACCCAGGAGGCTTTATTAATAACAGAGTAAAACAAAATAAATCCTAAAGCAAGATACCAAAACGAAATTTCAAGCGCCCCTTTTGAGAGAGAGTTGAGAGAAGGCTTTTATTTACTTATTTAAAATGCATCGAATAGGCGTAGATTTACGAGGTCGTTTTCTAGTACGACGCTCTTGATTTCAAAGCCTTTGTAGTCTTTGTTTTGGCATATGGAAACATATTTCTTTACGGGGGGGTTTCCACTACTAAGACGTTCTCACACACGATCGTTGATGAAGCGTGTAGCTGTCCCGATGTACTGTTGATTTGGTAAACGGCGATCCTTAGCAAAAACAATTTGGTGCTAAAAATGGGAGATTTGTTCATGGTGCACATACGCTTCGTTATTTTGTGAGATAGAGCTCGTCTGAGGGTGTAGGATCTATGCGCGACGCGTACTGGTATGCCCTATTTTCAGAAAATGCTACGGTGTTCTATAGCTTTTGGTTGAGCCGTTCAGAGCTATATAGGATCTTGAGATATGACCATTCCATGTTGGGAGGTTAAGAATCGCTTTGATGGCCCTGAGGTTTTTTGTTTGATCTATACTGCTCAGGATGTCAAGCAGAGGATGTCATCAAACTTGCCCTGATGCCTTGTGGATGTCATTTGTGTGAAGCATCTATATTCGATACTTTTCCGCTCATTGCGAAAGAACTTGATCTTTGAGGCAACATTTGAACTTTTATATTATTATTATCTAAAAGTTTTCGTTTATCAATTTCAATCCAGCTCAATCATCCTTGTTTATTGTTTGTTGCCTATTTAAAATAAGCAATATTTTTTATTCTCTAATGCTTGTTTATTGTTATCTTTGTGTACTGTTATCTCAGTTGAAATTATCGTTACCTCTTTCGCACTCCACGGGGCAAGTGCCTTTGGAATCTCCAGGACAATGTCCATCCTCCTTCTTCTCGTCGAGCGCAATTCCTTGACATCTGTCTGTCGGAGTGCATTCTGGGACTACAATTAATTCCCCGCCGGCTCCATCACAGCAGACTTGTTGACATTGCCCAGCTTTTGGCTTGTATGTTATCGTGACTCCTAAATATGATAAGCATGATTAATATAATTGCATGAATTATTCATCTTATCAGTAAGGGATTTTAAGCATCTGGAATGGGGTCTGTAAAACTGAACATATTTTTAAAATTTATACGAACGGAAAATCACTTGTTTAATTTTGATTCTGGTGAGATTAGAAAAAATTACCAATGTAGGGTAGTTTAAAATAACAGGTGTTCAAGCTATTGTTTGGTGGACTATCAGTATTTCTAGCATTATTTGCTTTAGCTAAATAACGGTTTATTACCCTTAAACGTAATTCCTTTCCTTCTCACATTATTAACAATGTCATAAACCGTTATTAAGGTATTAGGAAACACGGTTGTGTACTTGTGTCAAGCACTATAAAAAAGGTTTTTAGCTGGACACAGAGAATGGTAATACCTGGAAAAGTAGCGGAAGCCGAAGGACGCGTTGTTGTTGTTGATGATGATGATGATGATGATGATGATGATGATGATGATGATGATGATGGCATAAGAGTGAATGGTGTTGAAAAAGTTGTAGTTCTGGAGTGCCGCTGGCAGCTTCCGTTGGTAATCGAGACTTCATCGATTGCTAGGTCACCCGTAAATGAAGATCCTCTTATTCCTTCAAATGTCACCTAGATAAGAATAAAAAACGTCCCCACCAAAAAAGATAAAAAATAAATAAATCTACTCGTGAGGTTACAGAAATTAAAAAAGATGGATTCAATAATACTATTAATATAAACAAAATATTCCAAAAAAAAAACAACGAAGGACAGTTTTTGATAATATGTTTTTAGAACAAGTGAAACAACGCCAATGTTATTCTCCATAACTTCTCTTAATAACGAGAACCCATTTAAGCACTGTTTGACAGACAGCCTGTCTGTCTATCTGTCGTACGGACGGCTTACCTGTCTGTCTGTCTGTCTGTCTATCTGTCTGTCTGTCTGTCTGTCTGTCTGACTGACTGACTGACTGACTGACTGACTGACTGTCTGTCTGTCTGTCCAGTCTCTGTTCGTGTTCCATTAGCTGTTTGATTTGTACATCACTAATTAAAGATCTTAAGATAATTCGTACAATGCTGGAAAATGAAAAAATGGAACAAATTGTGGATCATGCAGCAGCGATGCTGATTAAAACTTACAGTGTGATTCAAATAAATGGTCATTTCTTCTTTTATCCAGACGTCACCATGGTCTCCTGACGTGTTGAATACTACTGCATTTCCACTGAAGACAGTAAGAGTTCCCATAGTGTCTCCATACATGTGATAATAGAACTTGAGACAAGACACTTGTCCATTTCCAGATACAGAGACCTCAAGTTTTGCGTTATCACCGGCGAGTCGGGGAGAAGATGTTTCAATGTACATGTAGTGTCCTAAAAACGAAGGAAAACGTTAACCACCCTTACAAAAGAAAAATGATGTAACACCGAGGATACTTTACTGGCCATATACAAGGCATTAAACCTGGGAATATTGACATCCGATATGGCGAGGTGGTTAGATGTCCGGGCGAATAGAACACCATGCTGGTAAAAGGAGTTAATATGACCTTTAAAAGTAACTCAAGAGCGTTTATCCTGCCAGCATTTTTCGTGACAGAGCAGTTTATTTGGGTGAATAGCTCATATAACCCGTTCATGGTTATCAGACTTATCACACCAACTGACATTTTATGTAAATTGGCTTTATACTAAATTCCTTCTCCAGTAATAAACGTAGTTGTATAGTAGACTGATGTAAAAATCAACGGAAACTCACCTATTCCGCTAACATCTGATGATGGTCCCGTTGACGGCGATATTGTTGGGCCAGAGTTAAGCGTCCAATCGAATACATCTGAATTAGATTGACTCCAGCCGAGGCACAAGCCACCGTCAAAACTACAAGAAACTAAAACGATCGGAAGCTAAGCTTTCGCTTGAGAATAACTTAGTATTTCGTTCATATTTTCTATTAAATAAGCATGTGTTTGTGCATATACAGTTAAATCTTTACTGTGTAATCACTTCTTATAAGCAAGCGCTTCCTAAGCAAACCACTTGTAGAAAAAACAAACATCTACGTACTCGGGACGTCTCGCGAGTTGAAGACAAAAGCAACCATACATTTTAGCCAGGTAAATTCTCCATTTAGCCCGCAGAGTACGCCACAGTAATGCCGGATAAATTTAAACAATTGTAACTATTTATTATAAAAGAAGTATATGTATTCACCTGGACAACTTCCTTCGGTAATTTGCACTGAATCAATTGCGATATCGCCTGTGTATGAACTTCCAGTTATTCCTTCAAATGTAACCTGAGAACATATCTTAATTAACTCTCGGACGTACACTATAACTCATCCCCTATCATGGCATGCAGAGGAGGGGGGGGGGGAGGGAGGGTTAGGGTAATGGGTTTCCGTTCTATTAAGGCGCATGATAAATCAACATTGAGCGGAGACCCCTTAGCTTGTGTCACAGGACGACATATGAGTCATATGACAGATATTCTATCTTGGTTTTCGCTATTTTTGTAAAAAAAGTACCAAAATGGTGATGACTTGTAAAATTGAAAAGAATCGTACAATTAAAGATGAATTCCAGTCCGTACTGCGCAATCTCGGCTGCAATGTTTATGTGAGCCCACACGAAGGAATGTTTACAAGCAAAACTAAAAATTCCGCGAAAAACTTACCTTTGTCTTCATAATTAACGCCAGATATCCTTGTAGAACAAATAATAACGAGTAGAGGAACCTTGACGCTATTTCAAACCGACGTTTCAGCTCATCGGAAATTCTTGAACGAAACGAACTGTAATGGCGGACTAAAAAACTTCATGTATGCTGTCACCGAAGTGTAACGTTTCAACGAATTCAAAATAAAAACGAAAACAAACCCCGAGTCTGCGCAGTACGGACTTGAAATCAGCTTTAATTATCCATCCCCTAAATAAACGACGCAGCATTATGTCAACAGGTTTTGTCTTTCGACATCGTCTTCAGACAAGATAAACAACAAGGATCGAAATCCAACAATCACACACCAGTGTTTGTTATGTGTTGCCCCTACAGAAATAAACCACTAGGTCAGTTCATACTAGTGTGCTTTGATTGGAAGATTTTGATCCTTGTTTGTTTAGCATGTTGAAAGATGAATGTCGAAAGGTAGAAGCTATGCACGCAACACTGAAAGCTAAGCGGGTGCAAAAAGGTCGCTTTGATACAGGGTTTAATATATCTGTCAAAGGGAGTCATGATTTTTCTTACCACTCCATCTAAATATATGTTCCTTCTCGCTTTTAACCAGTTGTTTCCCTGATTTCCTGACGCAGAAAAAACTTTGGTATTGCCACTGTAGACATTGAGAGTTCCAACCGACGCCCCATACATATGGTAGTAAAATGATAGACACGATGGATTTTTAGTTGTTGGAACTGAAACCACAAGTATTGCATTTTCTCCAGGTTTTGCAGGGGAAGACGCCTCGATGTACAAAAAATTGCCTGTGTCGTCAAACAGAAAGGAAAAATGCATGTCAATGTTTAAATTTCCTGGATGTAAAACGACTACTGTATTATTGTATTTCTGAATGAATTTATTGATCGATAATAAGACTGATTAACGCGTGGCCGAAAAAAAGTGGCTCAAACTCTCTATTCCAGGTGTTACAAAAAATTGTGTTACTTCCGAAACTGAGCGTGACATTGTTCGTGACATTGACCATGTGACGTATTTTCCCACGAGGATGTTTATTTTTAGACTTTCGCTTAGGCCACGTGATAGAGACTTTCCGAGAAGAACTTCAGACGAGAAGTGTTTTGAGTTGATTGTCGAAGGGTGCGACATGTTAAGCTGGAATTGAGTAAAATTGTTGTGTTACCGAGAATCCTGCGTTCAGTCTGGTAAACGTTTACTTCACCAAACCGAATCCATTCGTAACATTGGGGGCCTGTCCGGGAGTGAAGCATAAGAAGCGTTTACTTTACTACCGTAACCAGGAAAGGTGCAAATTTATTCAAGTTGTGTGGTTTGTGGCGATTTTGTGAAGTTTATCGTCGAGGAGAATCGAAGGACAAGCAAGCGGCATCTGTGAGAATTGTTTGTTTTGATTATTTGCGGTGTGTAGAGAACAAGAAGTGTTTATTTACTAACCTAACCGCTAGAAAGGAACAGTTTCTTTCAAGGTGTGTGGTTTGTGTCGATTTGTCGAGTTTATCGTCGAGCCGGAGAATCGAAAGTAATTGTGTGGATTGTTTGTTTGATTATTTGCCGTGTGTGAGTGGAGCACAAGAACGAAGAGTTTATTTACTACCGTAATCGCAGGAAAGAAACAAATTAATTCGAAGTGTGTGGTTTGTGGAACTTATCGTCGAGGATAATCGAATTACAAGTGAGTCGCGTTTGTGAAGATTGTTTGCTTCGATTATTTTGTGGTAAACTTTTAAGCGTCTTTAGCAATGGAGAAGTTTATTCAGTTGGGAGAAAAGTTTGGACTCGAAGGAGAAAAGCTGCTGAAATTCGTAAAAGAACAAGAGGAGAAAGAGGAAAGACTTCAGAGAGAAAAAGAAGAGAAAGAGGAGAGACTTCGAACACAACAAGAGGAGAAAGAAGAGAGACGTCGACAACAAGCCGAACAGAGAGACGAGAAACGTCGGCAAGAAGAAGATGAAAGAGAAGCAAGGCGCCAGGAACGCGATCTCCGAAAAATGGAAAGGGAAGCGGAACTTTTGAGACAGAGAGAAGCGATCGAAGCCGCGAAAAGACAGCATGAGTTAGATCTAGCACGTTTGGCGGGAGATGGACATTTCCCGGCACAACCGAACAATAACAAAGAGGAACGAGCCAAGACACCTAAACTACCGTCATTTGTGGACGGTAAGGATGACCTCGATGCCTATCTCCAGCGTTTTGAACGGTTTGCCACGAACGCTAAGTGGGAGAAGAATGGTTGGGCTACAAAGCGTAGTGCTCTGTTGACAGGACGCGCCCTGGATGTTTATTCACGGTTGTCAGAGGAAGCCGCTACGGATTACGATAAAATGAAACTGGCACTGATGAAGAGGTATGATTTAACTGAGGACGGCTACCGTCGTAAATTTAGAGTATCTAAGCCTGAGATTGATGAAAGTCCTGATCAGTTTGTTGTGCGCTTGAGTACATATCTAATGCGGTGGGTTGAACTCTCTAAGACCACTAAGAGCTTTGATGGCCTAAGAGATTTGATAGTCAAGGAGCAATTCATCAATTCATGTCCGAAGGAACTAGCCATTCACTTACGTGAAAGGGCTCCAGAGACACTGGAACAGATATCCCAGATTGCTGATCAGTACGTACAAGCTCATGGAAAGCACGTGTTTAGTAGTGGACGAAGTAGACCACCAGCCCCACCCCAAAAGGATGATGACGCAAAGAAACCGCCCATTCAGCCTAGCCAGGTACAGTGTTACAAGTGCAATGGTCGGGGGCATAAAGCTGCCAACTGTCAAGCCGTATTAAGGTCGTGTTTCTTGTGTGGAAGGCAAGGACATGAAGCGAGAAATTGCCAAGTGTCTCTCAAAGTGAATTTGCCGAAGGCTGGAGGATCGAGTAAGCCTCATGTACCTGCAGCACCACGTGACCAAGTGAGTGCTGGCTGTCTAGTTCAGCCACCCCAGCTAAACGCTACGCCAGAGGAAGTCAAGTCTTGTATTGAAGAGGATCAGCTCCTTTTAGCCTGTGGAAAAAGGATTCCGTTGCTTAGCAATGCGTGCGTGGAGCCGTTGACTGGAGCTAGAAGCAAGATGCCTGTTGTAAAGGGTAGAGTGGGTGAAAAGACAGTGGATGTTCTGAGAGACACTGGTTGCAGTGGTATTGTAGTAAAGAAGGAGTTAGTTTCTGAGGAGCAGTACACTGGTGACTTCAATTGTATGCTGCTTATAGACAATACTGTGAGAAAAGTACCTATTGCAAAGATCACTGTGGACACCCCTTACCTGTCAGGAAAAGTTGAAGCACAGTGCCTCCCCAATGCGATCTATGACCTTATCGTTGGTAATGTGCCTGGTGCAAGAGCCGCAGATGACCCAGACCCCAGCTGGCAGGAAGCGTGTGCCGTGACCACTAGAGGTCAAGCTAAGAAAGCCGGAGAACATACCCCATTGAAGGTACCAAGTTCATCAGAGAGTCCCATAGTAGATAGAGGGAAGCTTATGCAGTTGCAGCGTGAGGATGCGAGTCTGAAGAAGTACTGGGACCGCGATGACACTCGAGTGAAGGGCCAAGCTGAGATCTCATTTGAGCGAAAGAGCGGAGTCCTGTATCGAGTTTACAAGCACCCGTACGTAAATAGTGGAAAGCCCGTGAGACAAGTTCTGGTTCCAACCCCGTTGAGACGCCAAATCATGGATGTAGCTCACGGGTCAATAATGGGTGGACACATGGGCATAAAGAAGACAGCTGACAAAATTCAGGCTGCGTTCTACTGGCCTGGTATCCAAGGAGATGTCACGCGACATTGTAAATCCTGTGATGTATGTCAGAAGACCGTACCAAAGGGGTCAGTCCCCAAAGTTCCGTTGGAGAAGATGCCGATAATTGACAAGCCGTTTAAGAGAGTAGCAATCGACCTGATTGGTCCGATAAGCCCGCCAAGCGAGGAAGGTCACAGATACATACTGACGCTCGTGGATTATGCAACTCGATACCCAGAGGCTGTGCCGTTGAAGAACATTGATACAGAAACCGTTGCAGAAGCCCTAGTAGACATCTTCAGCCGCCTTGGAGTACCGGAAGAGATCCTTAGCGATCTGGGAACACAGTTTGTCTCTGAATGTATGAAGGAGGTAATGCGTCTCTTGAGCATCAAGCAGCTGACGACAACTCCGTACCACCCCATGTGTAATGGTATGACCGAAAAGTTTAATGGATCACTGAAGTTAATGCTGAAAAGATTGTGCAGTGAGCAACCAAAGCAGTGGCATCGCTACATCAACCCGCTGCTGTTTGCCTACCGTGAAGTTCCCCAGGAGTCTACAGGATTTGCACCGTTTGAGCTATTGTATGGGAGAGCTGTCAGAGGACCCATGTACATTCTGAAGGAACTGTGGACGAAAGAAGTAGAAGAACCAGAAGTAAAGAACAGTTACCAGTATGTCTTCGAGCTGCGCGAGAAGCTAGAAGATACTCTCAACCTTGCCCACAGTGAGTTGGAGAAATCCCAGCAGAAAGGGAAGCACTACTATGACCGCAAAACGAAGGTTCGCAAGCTCCAGCCAGGGGACAAGGTACTTGTATTACTGCCAACTGACCACAACAAGTTGCTAATGCAGTGGAAAGGCCCTTTTGAAGTCAGCGCTGTTGTAGGCCTTAACGATTACAAGGTCAAAGTCAAGGGCAAAGAGAGAGTTTACCATGTCAACCTTCTCAAGAAGTATTTTGAGCGAGAGGAGCCAGCAGAAGTGTCCGCGGTGGCAATTGAGGCTGAGACTGAGGAGACAGAAGTTGAAGCCGACTTCCTGGAGATTGGAGGATATGTACCGAAGGAGTCTATCCATGACGTGACTACAGGACCCAATCTTAGAGATGACCAAAGAGATGAGTTTATGGACTTGGCACACCAGTTCTCAAGTCTATTCACCGAAGCGCCCGGTACCACGAACTTGGTTCAGCACCACGTCAAGCTTACGTCAGAGGAGCCAGTCAGATCTAAGCCGTATCCTGTTCCGTACAGCCTCAGAGAATCTCTTAAGGAGGATATTAACGATATGATTAAGATGGGCGTGGTCAGAGAATCTAATTCGCCGTATTCGTCACCCGTTGTTGTTGTGAAGAAAAAGGATGGGACGAACAGGGTATGCGTTGATTACAGAAAGTTAAACAAGCTAACTGTATTTGATCCTGAACCAATGCCAACTGCAGAGGAGCTTTTCCAGAAATTAAACGGTGACAAGTACTTTTCGAAGATTGACCTTAGCAAAGGATACTGGCAGATAACCATACCGGAGGAAGACATCCCGAAGACGGCCTTTGTAACGCCCGATGGGTTGTATGAGTTCTTGAAAATGCCATTTGGGATGGTTAATTCCGCAGCAACCCTTAAACGCGCCATGAAAAGATTACTGAAGGATCTGCCAAACGTCGAATTCTACTGGGACGATATCCTAGTCCACACCCGTACGTGGGAGGAGCATCTCGAAGCCCTTCGTGAGCTATTCAAGCGACTACTACAGTTCGGGATGACAGTCAGACCAAGCAAGTGCATTTTTGGCGTAGACAGTGTTGAGTTTCTTGGTCATCAGTTGCAGTGTGGTCTAGTAGGACTTCATGAGGATAATGTGGCTAAGATTAGAGACGCCCCAAGACCTAGCACCAAGAAGCAGATCCGTTCGTTCATGGGATTGGCCGGATACTACCGAGATTTCATCCCAAATTTCGCTGCAGTGGTAGCTCCCCTCTCGGACCTAACACGCAAGGGCCAGCCGAACAGAGTGGAGTGGGGTGAAGCCCAGGAGAAAGCCTACCAGTCAGTCAAGGCACACCTTACAAGCACGCCAATTCTGCATCTTCCTGATCCTAGCAAGACGTACTACTTGAGAACTGACGCATCAGATAATGGCATTGGCGCTGTTCTAATGCAAGAGCATGAAGGAAAGCTGTTTCCAGTCTGTTACGCTAGCAAGAAACTGTCCAACGCGGAGCGGAATTATTCTACTATCGAGAAGGAGTGTTTAGCCATTGTGTGGGGGATCAAGAGATTTCACCTATACTTGTATGGAGTACGTTTTGTACTGCAGACAGATCACGAGCCTCTCAAGTACATGAACAGTGCTAAGTTCGTGAACAGTCGCCTTATGCGCTGGGCGATCTTTCTTCAGAGCTATAACCTGAAGGTTGAAGCTATCAAGAGATCAGACAATGTTGGAGCAGACTACCTGAGCCGAGTGGTTGAGTAAGAAGGACAAATCTAAGACACTGGACTACCCCCAATTCTGTAAAGTCAATTTTTCGTTATTATTGAGAAATGTTTGCAAATTTCTTTTTAAGAGGGGGTTATGTTACAAAAAATTGTGTTACTTCCGAAACTGAGCGTGACATTGTTCGTGACATTGACCATGTGACGTATTTTCCCACGAGGATGTTTATTTTTAGACTTTCGCTTAGGCCACGTGATAGAGACTTTCCGAGAAGAACTTCAGACGAGAAGTGTTTTGAGTTGATTGTCGAAGGGTGCGACATGTTAAGCTGGAATTGAGTAAAATTGTTGTGTTACCGAGAATCCTGCGTTCAGTCTGGTAAACGTTTGCTTCACCAAACCGAATCCATTCGTAACACCAGGAAAGTAACAAGTTCTATCATTAATCTCTTATTATTATTGAGTGGGTAATATTGCTATACATTTTCTGCTGGTGATATGTTATTTGAGTCGACAGCGAGCCTGTAGCAAGTCTACATCTCTCCCGTATAGCAAGGCCGGACTAGTCTTGCAGTATTGGCGAGCCGCAGGGCGATCGAACCAAAATATAAGTGACTAAGATGTATTTCTTATACCTCTTCTCTTGCGACAATGAGCTTACTTGGAGCCTATTTTAAGTTTTAAGTTATTTTAAATATGTTTTTAAAGTTAATTTTTATACACTTCCTGGCATTTAACAAATTAAAGTCGACGTTAAAAAATCGTTTTTTTGGACATTTTTAAAAAGACTTCTTATTATTTTTGTTCAAGAGATGCAAAACAATCAAATAGAATAATAAGTAGAAAAACAACAATGACAATCAAAAAGCAAAGACAAAACAGAATCCAACCTGAACCACCTTGCCCGTCTGTTGGACCCGTTGAAGAGGAGGGCGTCCCACCAGATGCTAGCGTCCAATCAAAATCATCTGAAGACGATTGATTCCATCCAGAACACAAACCGTCTTCAAAATTACACCAGACTGTAAAAGTAGCAAAACAAGCAATTAGATATCTTTCCTAAACCTTAATTCGATTTTTAGTTATATAACCAACTAAATGAAACAGGGTGTCCCCTTGTACGACTACAGGCATCCCAAAAAATGCTTGCCGATCCAAAAGACAATGCTTGACCACTAATTCAACACACAACAAAACGATAAGACAAAAGGAGTACACGGTTATCGGTATGTAAAAAAGTCATGATCAAAAACAATGACAGTTTTTATGTTTTAAATGTCACCCAGCAATAACGTCAGGGGAGGGTTGAATGCAGCTTAACACGGCAAAGCATGGCAACAGCGATATGGATGGAAACAAAATAGTGGCAACTAGAATACCAGTCATTGTTTGTTAGTTTTTATAATTCCCAAGCTTCTGGAAAGGCCCTTTTTGATTTATACCTTTACTTATGTAGAGTTTTGAACTTTTGAATTGCTTCAATAAGGGCCATTCCTAGAAACTTCTGAAAGCTAATTAAGCGGGCGTAAAAAGGTGAAACCTTCACGAATAAAATTTATTTCGAACAAAAAGAATATGCTTGATACGCAATTTTTTGTTTACACACAAGGAATTGAATATAAGCAGAGAGATATAAAATAATAATATTTATGCTTACCTAATGAAGATGACTGGTTCTGTGGTGATAAAGTAGGTTCAACAACTCTGTACATATTTGTTGATAACCACGATAAAAAGTTGCGAACTTTGGCGTATACTCCAAAAAAGTTTGGTTCAGCACATCCGTTGCCAAAGCTGGTAGCTCCCTCAAGATACCAGGTACCTTGAAACTCACAAACCAGTGGTCCACCACTATCACCTTGACAAGCATCAACTCCTCCTTCATCAAAACCAGCACACAGCATCGAATCGTCGATAAAGCCTGGGTAAGCATTCGTGCAACGTTGTCTCGACACCAGTGGTACAGACGCTTGCTGCAGTGTATTTGGTGAAGAGCCCAAAAAAGATAAAGTTCCCCAACCAGTTATCCAGCACATTTCGTCAAGGTTATCAAAGGGAAGTTGAAGGCTGGTTTCAGGCAAGCAAACAAGCCCAACTCCTTCTCCAATAAGAGCAGGACTAGCGAGATTAAGTAGTGCGATATCATTGCTGTCTGACAGAGGGGTCTTGTAATTCTCGTGTGTTATAATTTTTGCAATTTTGATGTCTTGTTCTGTTCCAACGCTGCCATTTGTTCTGTAATGCGCCCCCACTCTAAAAATAGAACAAACATTTCACATTTCAACACGAACCATTCCGATTTCATCAAAAATGTATTTTTTCTCCTCCTCCTCCTCCTGGTTCTCCTGCCTTACTCATTCCTCTCCCATTTCCCTCCTCCACCCTCCTTCTTGATTGTTGTCACCTCTTAGAATTGTCATCGTCATTGTTTTATTTCCTTTTTTTCTTTATTTTTTTCAGCTTCGTTAGCAATGAATAACTTTAATGGATTTAGGCTAATAGCTACCTTATCTTGATACTAGATGCCGTTTCCCCAACCAGACAATGAGCTGCTGTCACCACCCAATACGGATCCACTAATGACCCTCCACAGAACTGATTTCCAGAATTGTCCGTCACCATCACCTGCCATGGCCAGCTGTTGACGGGTGCTTCGGTACCACCGACAATTCGGTTTATGGGTGGTCTGAAGCCACACGTTACTAAACTCAAAAAATAAAAACAAAATTATATTAAGGAAGTGACGCACTTGTAGTTGCTGTCCATTGAAGTGCTCAAATCCGGACCACGTTAATCGCAGGTTATACTCTAAGGAGGTTAGTTAATTATACTAACGGATCAAGAAAACCAATTGTGAGCCTCGCTGGGGAAAAGACACATTAACTATCTTAATAAAGGCTTTGGGTAGCCCCGTCCGAGTGCAATAACTACATACATAGCAGCTTCAAGCTACAGACGTGCCTTGTGTATTGCCTTGGAACACGTCAATACACGTCCCTTCGACTTGCTGTATACAAATTCATTAACCCCGACGTGTACTATACTTTATAACATTCACTATAAAAAATCATGTTACATCCATTCTGCTTCGTTGGCTCATTGCAACCTCCAGTATCACACCATAACCAGAAACTCCGTTGAAATTTTGCCTTTTATGTAAGAGCTGCGATGGCCTATTAGCATGCAAAACTAAATAATTCTTTCGTTCCGTACGTACCTTCTTTAGTTGTAGTCACATTTTCCAAGCTCTTGTGTGGTTGTCCAGTGTCATCAACGCCAAAAACAGTCACACGATAATTTGTTGAAGGAGACAATCTTTCAATAACTGTAGTTGCAGCGTTTCCGGGAACAGTTTCTACAGTCAATATGATGCCTTGGATGCTCTTAACTTCAACTAAGTAAAACTGTGCGCATTGGTTAGCAAATGTTTCATTGAGTTTTGTCCATTGTAGGGTAAAGCTGGTGGATGTTTGGTTGAAGATTGTCAAATTCCATCCCGAAACTAGTATAGCTAGGGAAACATGCAAGAAAATTTACTTTAAACCAAATAACTTTCATTAAAGAGGCTCTGTTAGGGGGGTTTAGGTTATCCCTTACCCCAATAATTTTGAGGGCATTTATTCCTTATCCCTAAAATTACCAAAGCTGTTATCCCTATTGTTTTGTTTTTTATTATCCCTAAAACTGAGCTTTTAATGTGATGTTATACCTTATCCCTATCATTATTTAAACATTTATCCCTTATCCCTAAAATATTTTTGTGAGTTATCCCTTATCCTAAAACCCCTAACAGGGCCTCATTAAACAAACACAAATTTTATTTAAGAAATATATTTTGTGTTTGACCGAGTGGTGGTGGTGATGCTGGTGGTAGTGGTGATAAAAAAAGTGGTAGTAGCAGCAGTAGTAGTAGAAACAGAAGCAGCAGCAGCAGCAGCACAGTAGTAATGGCAACAGTAGTAGCTGGAGCAGCAAAAGCAGTAGCAGTAGGGATGTTAGCAGTGGTAGTAGTAGCAAAACTAGTAGCAATAGCATAAGCAGTAGCAGCAGCAGCAGCAGCAACCATCACAGGTCCAGTCGTTAAGGAAGCAGTACTATTATCTAAGAAAAGAAAGCAGAAGCAGCACCAACAGCATATCTTTAGTATAAAGCTTTAGAAAACAAAGCTGCCGCTGAAGACATAGTAGCCTGCAGTTCAGGCGTTTTTGGCGTCCGAACGCTCGATAATAACAATCGGTCTTTTTTAGTCGCCATCTTGGATGCTTGACGGGTAGAGGATTGAGGCTAGTCAAACTCTCCATTGGGGACACTTTTGACTAGTTCCAGTTCTCTGTGCGCCTACTCTACCAAGATGGCCGTCGTAATATGCAGTCAGCGTTTGCGCCCAAATACACCTGCACTTCAGACTAAATATATAGTAGTGAGAGTACAAGCAGAAACAGTAGCACTGCGACAACATTTTAATAGTTGATTTTTAACGCACCTGACGTCAGACCTTTTTTCAAAATGGCGAACTTTATCTTAATACTGCTGTCTTGACTTTTTGTGTTTACTTGGATGGATATGTTACTTGAGAGACCAAAGGCAACATCCGCTAGAATTTCTGGAGCAAACGACGCACAACCAAAGTGATAGAGAACTTCAGTTCCATTTCCGTCGATGATCTTGGCAAATTCCTGATCACTGAATTATTAGGGAAAAAGGAAAATATTACATTTAGATTTGCGTACAATGCATATCAATTAATGGTACAACATTTGTACCAAAATAATCATTCCTTCTTTCATTTTATGAGCTAATTCATGATACTGTTACTTTTAGTTTACAAAGTAATACCCTAATTAATTTTTAACACCATTTTGATAGTTGAAAAAAAAATAAATGATAACTTTTACATTTGTCAAAAAATTCATGATATTGGCATGACGTGTGTTTTATGAGAGAAGAACTTAGAAAAAAAATTCTGAGTTCACAGATGGGATTTGAACCGACGACCACTAGTCAGACGCTCTAACCACTGAGCTACTGAAAAATCAATTATTCCGAGCAGTGGCCATTTGTGGGCTAAGTAACACAAAGTGACACAACGGCTGCATCGCGCAATCACATTTGAATTGTTTGAATTATTTCGCGGTGGTTTTACTAATAATATGTGTAACGTGGGCCCCAGAGGGAAGGCGAAGTCGTGGCAGACCGAGGGAGACTTGGCGAAGAACTGCCGAAAGAGAAAGAGCGGCTTTGGGTTTCGGCTCGTGGAACGAGGCAGCGGTGGCTGCCCGCGACCGTGCAGCATGGCGAAGGAGAATGTCCGGCCCTATGCCCACTTAGGGCTTTGGCTATAAGTAAGTAAGTATGTGTATCAGTAAGGCATCTGTTTTTGTTGGTTATTTTTAAATATTATTGATTACTTCTGCCAACAAATTGTTAAACTGCTGGGTTAGCAAAGTGTCCCCAGTTCGAGACTAGATCACATTCACGAGAAAACTGACTTTCTAGAAAGAAATATCCAACTGAGACTTCACTATACCTGCAAGAGTAAAAATTTAATTCTTGAACAGATATGAAGGCAACGGCCTCGCGGATGCCAGCACCTTGTATTTCCCAGTAAAGGATATCATTGTCACTCGTGGCTTTTGCCTCTATATGGCCAAAGGTCTCATTTACAGAGAATGAAGAGCCTAGAAAAGGGAAACCAAAGCAATTTAACACTTAAATGGAATCGATTTTTGTAAGGTTTATTTATTTATCTGTTATATGTCGAAACACAAAAGCCATGCTCGGTTTGAGCGTATCCAGGGCATTTGTTTCTCAAAAGGTTAAACATAAAAGGAATGGACTCAACGAATACATATCAGGTATACAATGACCAAAAGTCAATATCCTACAGTTTTCTAATGCCCTACTATTTGTCTTGCTTAATACAATTGAAAGTATTTTATCACGGTTCATTATCTTCAAAACTGCTCTCAAAATAGTTAAGTCGACGTGATTGCAATTATATATTGAAAACTGTATCTTCTTTGTTAGCATCTGCAGGTGAACGTACTACAACTGCTTATGAATAATAATAGTTCATTTCTAGCCCTGTACAGAGTGGAGAGAGATCAAAACTGGATTTGTGTCACCTAACAGATTAAACAGAAACAAATTAAATAATCCAGGATCTAACAGACCTGTGGTACCAACAACAAAGTCCGACAATGGCCCTACGCCCTTGGAAGTGAAAGCGGCTACAGCGATGAGGTATTCCTGTGCTGGTTTAAGATCTTTTAACGTGGATTGTGTAGGGTTATGGAAACTTCCATGGATGCTTTTAAACGGAGACGAAACGTCGTTTTCTTTGTAGTAGATCGTGTACCCTAACAGTATGCCATTGGCGTAGAACTGGGGAAGAGGGTTCCACTCCACCAGAAGGTCCGATGTAAACTCGACGCTATTCACCCGAACACCACTTGGCGCTCTGTTTGGAACTGAAAAACAAAAAAAACATTTAAAGGTTGGTTGCTATGACGGTTCTGATGTTCATTTCTTTTATTTCTGCATTTTTCTCTAGTCAAGACGGACAAACTGAAGACGACTGGGGAAGAGTCAGCATTTTTCAAGCAAAGGACGAATTGCAATAGTCACTATGCATGCTTATAATTACGTCAAACTGGAAGCACATTTGTAAATTTTCATTTGAAGAAATTTCCAAAGCAGCAAAAATAAAACAATATCAAAGTGTGGCTGTGACGTATTCATAAACGAAGCAACTTTTAAAGGCTATAAAAGGGGCCATTATTAATAACTTTTTGGGAACATGGGAACAAAGGAAAAATACAATACGGAAACTAGTCCAGTCCCTGAACTCTCTCTTCCGCGCGCCTTTTATAGGGGTTGAACCCAGGTGCGCAAAGAGAGACTCCAGAATAACTTGCATGCGCATGCTCAGAACGAACCAATCAGAGCTAGGAGTGTGGCATCACTTGCTTGGCACGCGCGCGCTTGGCTAAAAATGCTCGCTCAAATGAAGAATTCAACTACGCGACCAAGCGCGCGAATAAATGCACGAAAAAAACTGTGCTCAGTTGCATCCAAAACCAATTCAATAAACGGCTATAAAACTAGGAAAAGTTGACGGATAGCGATTTCTGTTTTGGCCGTTAGCTTTTAGTAGACACTGATTGGAAAACTAGGCTTCCAAAATTATTCCGGTGATCCAGCTTTAGTACACTTTCGCGTAGTTGAACTCGTCATCTGTGCACGCGCGTTTTCAAAAGTGCTGCCAAATAATTTATGGTTTTCCCCCAATTTTTTTTTTTTTGGGGGGGGGGGGAAACTGGCGCATGCGCATGCAAGTTATTCTGGACTCTCTCTTCGCGCGCCTGGGTTCAGCCCCAGTATAGGGCGCGCGGAAGAGAGAGTTCAGGGACTGGAATATACGGGAACAAAAGCATGTTATATTAGTGAACAACCAACGCCAAAATCGAAAAATAAATACTTTTAGAAAACAGGAGAACACAAGGAAAAGTTTGTTGCGACCAAGGGAAAATTGAACCCGCCCCATATGAGGCCGTCTTTGTAGTGGAACTTACCCCCTTCATCGGTTGTTACTAAAACTTCGTTACTTTTAAATGGTATCCCATCGCCATCAACGACTACAACACCAACATTATACTCTGTGTATTCACTAAGGTGCATAATCTCAGATTCTGTTGTGTTTTGATCCACGATTTCGCCAGTTGGTTCGCTGCTGCTGATAATCTTTCTGGCAAAGGCAACATAAAAACGTACTCCACCACTGAGAAGATTGGTCGGGTGGCTCCAGATTATCCTGATACTTTTTGCTGTTTTGTTCACCACAGTAACGTTCCAGCCAACCAAAAGGGAAGCTGCAGTAAAAGTAGTTATAAAAACAATCGAAGTAAAATGTTAAAACATAAAACTGTAAAATAAATATTTCTGAATCCATGGACATAGTTAGTGTGTTGTTGGGTGTTGTAAGGCTTTCCAGACGCAAAAAGTTTCGAGAACGACTCAGTTGTTAGCCGTGATAGATAAAGACTCTTTGTTCTTCATGTGGTAAACAAGACTACTGTTACTTGATCCCATCGTTTTTTTTTTTCCGTTTTTCTGCCTTAGAAATATCCGCATTTCCGAATTCCAATAAAACCTTACAACCAAACTAACTAACAAAACCAACCCATCGACGTTGCTTTTCCCTCTTTAAAAAGTAAATGATTCTAAGCTTTATTTTTTTTAACGGAAGAAGCTGTGTACTTGTATTCGAACAAAATGGTATTTTCTTATCTTTAATTTCTTACCTAAATTCAGGCGTTGCCTCAAAATGCCATAATCAAGAATGACATAACTCTGGCTGTTGACAAGAGACACTTGTATTGTGATATTGTTTGATTGTCCAAACGGAACATACTGGAAAGTGTTATTGGAGGAGGCGGGATCCCATTCGTGTACAGCAAAAACCTCGGTTCCATTTCCATCAAAACCTTTAATGTACTCACTGTAAAATCAAAATTGTTAACGCTTACTCAGTGCATAAATCGAGCTTCACGCAATGGAACAAATCCAAATATATGTCCATTTTTTTACCGAATACGACTGAAATAGTCTTTGATACAAAAAGGCTTAAACTACTTTTACAGACTTAAAGGTTTCCAGCTAATCACCACGTTCTTGCTTCACAAAAAAAAAGGCAAGAAACATGGCCTGATGTATAATCAAAATAAAACAGGGTGACGCTATCAAGGTTGTGCTTATTTCAGTCGTGTACCAAAGCTAACATAAAAACATGAAACAAGTACAACCTACCTGCTGTAACCACTAAAGTTCACTTGGCGGATCGAAAGAATGGCAACTGCTTGAGGTATCCCGGCATCTCCAAGTATCCAGTTGCAGTATGGCTCAAATTCACTTGTATAGCTGATATTCAGTCTTCCAGAGGATTGGTTTACTATGTTCGTGCACTCTAAAAAAATAAATAACTGTCGTCGATCATTATGGTCCAATACATGTACATTTTTTCGCCAAAGAAAGTATATATTTGTTGTTTTTTTCTTGTGTTGTTGTTGTTGTTTTTTACTTTTCCAATTTACCTTTTAACCTTAGTCGAGTGGAAAAATTAAGTCTCCACTGGGTAAAGCTAAGCAAAAAGTGATATAAAAAAAGACCTCACAGACGTAGGTTTAAATCTGGTATCAGTGGGCAGAAAAATATTTCAATAAAGATTCACGAAAAAAGCAGGCTGTAGTAAATTAAGTACACAATAGGCCTCCAATGAACAATAAATTATGAAAATCTATTTTTCAAAATAGTTCTACCAGATCATTTTTGAAGGGACAGCCTCTTAAGGCAGCTCACATCGGTTTCATCATCTTTTTTTTTGTTGTGCAATGCCGTATACTTTCATGATCATAACTACGGTAGAAAATAAAAGTCGCGGACGTACCTTGACACATTCCCTCGACAATGGACACGTCATCAATAGCAATGTCCCCCGTGAAAGAGTCTCCCCTAATTCCTTCAAAAGTAATCTAAGGAGGAGCAAAAACAATATCTAAGCAGTATTTAACAGTGGGTCTTTTCTTGGTGTTATCTGTGCATACTGACACAACCCTGTGACGCACAATAGAGGTGGGGACGATTTATACCAACCGCCCTCTCCCATGCCGAAATTTTGTATGTCAACTATGTATCCATGAGTTTTGATGCTGCTTGGCCACTTTATTATGACAGGCAGGTTTGGCAAAAAAAAATCTTCATTTTGACATAAACCAGGTTTTTGAACAAACGTGAACGGTTTGTAATTTTTTTAATTACATTAGCATGTTGACTTTATTTTATTATTAATTTTCATTATTTTTGGACTTACTAATGAGCGAAAATAGTTTTAATTAACGTCCCAACCAACAAAAATGTCATCTTGGTATGTAGAGTAAAAAAAAAACATTTTATAGTGAAAGCAAAGTAATCACTTTGTGAACTATTAAATTCAACCCCCTTTCCCACTTCCTTTTATGCACCACGGGGTGGGTATTAATTTTTTCTTGTACGTTCGAGGGTTAGAAATAAAGTAAGTAAAATAGACTAATGCAATGCCCAGTATAGTTTGCCAACTGGTAAATGGTTTGGGTTGCCTAAATCTGGTAATCTTTGGCACTGTAATTTTGTCATTGAGTTTAAGCTGTTTTGAAGCTAAGAACTAACTAAACCAGTAGAAACAAGCATTTTGTAAACTAGTATACTTGGTATTGAAAAGACTTGTCAGAGGAGCACACCAATTGGTAGAAACCACTGCGTTTCTTGTTAAATTGGTCTCTTTTTAGATCATTGTTTTGTGTTTTTCAGCTAAAGTTTGCTTTGCTTATAAGGTCGAAAATGTGCAGTAATGACATAATTGATTATCAAGCCCCGCACAACATCCTTAGGGACAGATATGATATGACAACATACAATACCATACCATACCACAATTTTTCTGCTTCCATTGCTTTACCTTCCAAATAATTTAGCTGTTGTTATATGTAATGTTTAATAAACAAGCAGGAGGGCTTTATCAAGTTTAAAACACGAGGGGCAGCCGAGTGTTTTAGACTTGATGAAGCACGATCACGATCATATAATCGATGCCTCTAGTTGTGGCGTTGGAAATTAGCATACGAAAAAATATTTCGTAGAAAATAAGTATGCCAATAAATCAAATTTCACACGTGTTTTGAACTGAACGAAGAGGACATGGCGTCCACTTCCAGGGCTTTTCGGAAGCCTAAAAATGTCGAGGAAGAGAGGAAATTATTAGAAAGTGCTACCCCAAAGTCAACATAGGCAGCGACAAAGTGGTCCTTGAAAATTTTTCGAGAATGACAGAATGGTAGGAAAAACCGAAGTCCAGCAATCGAGCCTTGCGCCTTCAGAACTGACAACTCTAAAGTGCAATGCTTGGACACTGACATAACCAGTACGACGGCTGAGTCATTGAACTTTTTGGCAGATTAAATTTGACGAAGAAGTGTGCAAAGAGAATGGTGAAAGGTACAGAATTTTTCTGGATCTGTATTTAACAACTGTACTATGTGAAAAAAGTAAATGTACTGCGTGTGTAAAGAACATTAAATATTCACCACCATTTGTTGTTTCAGTTGATGTATTTTTAATTAATATTCATAAATCACGTGCAGTGACTTTATATCTGATAAAACACTGCATACTAATAAGGAAGAGGTTTTATCAATATAAAGTCGATAGGTTGATACATAGTGCAAAAATATATGTAACTTACGCTACTCTGCAAAGTTATGGACACTTTCGTTACCATCCATTGGTTGCCATGGTTTCCAGATTTCGTAAAAATTGTGGTATTTCCGTTGTAGACATTAAGGGTATTTATTGTTTCTCCATACATGTGATAATAAAACTTTAGGCAGGACAACTTTCCTTTATCAGAGCTCGGCACAGAAAAATCCAGTTTGGCAATATCCCCATACTGTCGTGGTAATGTAGTTTCGATATACATGTAGCGTCCTACAATTAAAAATACCTTTGAATAAGTAATAATTGACAAATTGATTAACATCATTCTTTTTATGTGGACATCAGATTAAAACTATTCAAAGAAGCAGTCCATTTATGTGAAGCACTGAGATTCGATGTAACTTTATTTTCCTGTCCAATCGTATCGATTACTACAGGATAGTTTTCGTGTTTATTTTAATAAAATTATTACAGAAACTATAAGAGAAACTATCCTTTTGGGAACATAATGCCCACGATTTCTTCTTTTTAATGAATTGATTGGAAAAGTCGCCAAAATGAGAAATAAAAATCTACATGCTTCCCAACCAATATCATGTAAACATTTTTTTCATCATATATTCTGTAGCAAGTGTGATCAAGTTACTGTTTACATTTGAACTGTTGTTAACACATGGACGGCGAGACATTTTTCCAACTGGGGGGGGGGGGGGGGGGGGGGGGGCTGACTAGTGACTTGAAGTGGGGAGGCTTAAGATACTTTTCTCTTATTAACACACCCCCGGCTCCGCCGTCCCCGTTACAGGCGAAGATAAAAATTTAGTATATGAAGCGAAAAGATCTAGATTTGCTTAACAAGTTATTTATAAAAGTGAAAAATTTGAAACCATCTTTATTACAGACGACGGATTAATTATTTACAAACAAGAAGCTTGAGAAGCTTGAGAAGCTTAAAATCGGGCGCTTAATAATTAGCTATCTGTTTTGACTTGAAAGGCAGGGTACAGTACAGTAAAAATCACTGCAAAAACAGTCACTTAAACCTATTCAGGCCGGGGGGGGGGGGCTTTTGAGGCCCTCGCTGACTTTTGACGCTTATAAATTTTTCAAGATTCAACCAAACGCTGCCAAACTTTGCGCGTTTATCGAAAATTTATCTCGCAATAATTTGGTAGGATTAGTTATTGTGCCAGTAACTTGAAATCACCATGGCAACGTCATTTTGACAGGCTT
Organism: Oculina patagonica; assembly: GCF_052425735.1. Lineage (NCBI taxonomy): Eukaryota > Metazoa > Cnidaria > Anthozoa > Scleractinia > Oculinidae > Oculina > Oculina patagonica. The sequence continues at coordinate 1,268,976 of NC_135758.1, read as the reverse complement.
GTTTACCCAAATTTGAATTTTTCGTGTTTCTATTTAATAATGAAAATCTGGAATGTTTTCAAGATTGCATTATTACTTAATGACATAAATGGTCTCAATTTATAAAAATATATTTCGCACAATACAAATAAACGATTGAACTAGACGTCTAGAAAATATAAATTTGTAACACTTAGCAAAGTGCAGCCTTTTAATAAAGGCGGGGTTTTACCTGAAGACCAAGTTTTCCAACGCTTTAGGTGGCTGACGCATTTCAGTATTTTCCAGTCCTTACACTTTAATGGAACAGTATACAACTCCTAATCAGGTACTATTGTCAAGAAAATGATCACAACTTATTGACCATTGATTAGGTATTTGTTTCATACCATTACTGTAATAGAAACTGGTGAAGAATAGTAGTACTGACCCAAAGTATAAGGGCTGGAAAACACTGAAAACCATTTCAGCCGCGTTTCAAGGAATCCAAAAAAGCTTTACTTATCCCATATATATTTGTTTTGCAGTATTTTGTTAATTTTTGAACGATTTTGGGGGATGTCTGGAAGGCGATAGTTTTTCTCAAAGAATTAGTAAAATGTAGACAAATAAGAAATATTGAAGATTTAATGTGATTTTAAAATTTGAATTTGAAGTTAAAAATTGGTGGACGGACACCAAACAGTCTCTTGACAACCCGGAGTGCTCTTGCGAGGGGGTCAACTGTTTGAAGGTGTTTCCATTCTTTTCTTCAATCCCTTCTTTAAATCTCTTAAAGTTCCATTCAAATTCAGGTAGAACCCCATCTTAATTTTTGTTCTTGTGAGAAAACAACAGAAGTCAAAGGTTGCGTGATATAACCAAGCATGGATTTTAATTCTCCCTCCCTTTCCATCTCCTTAGCCTTTCACCCCCACCTGTCCCTCCCTTTCTACTCTCATTCAATTTAATGTTTGTTTAAATTTCCTAACCAATTCAGTATCGTACTAATCTGTGCCAAGCAATCAGATAATATCAGAAATTTGCCTTAATTTTGATCTCCCATTCCAAGACCTTAGAGTATAAACCGCTAATAAAGCAAAACACACTGATAATAATTCTCTGAGGTTATACACCTTGCAGTATTAACGTACTAACAAACTTGACAACAAACCCCATGTTGTACTAAGGATTTTTACTGATCAACATAGAAAATGAGTTCACAATGGTTTGTTCCCAAAACGTTTTTTACTGTACAGAGGGTCTGTTTATTGACCTGTAACTTGTATACCGTATTGAAAAATTCAGAACGAACCGACTTCTGCCCGCTACCATACAGCCGTTTACTGGCAGTCTTTGAAAATCCTGAATTTCGTCAAAATGAACCAAAATAAAGTTTTAAAATTTCCTTTATCAATATGGTTCTTATCTTTTTATTCAATTCTATAAACTGCTTTTATGCAGTACTGTCCACAAAGATTTCAATTTCCTCAAAGTTTCGGGACAAATGGATACAAAATATTTCGTGCAGAATGTAATTTGATTAAGCGAATGTTTTCACGTCTATAAATACATCAAGCAGTGAATGAAAAACCGTTTTGTTTTCATCGATGAGAACCACTTTCAAATAGTTAATGCATAAAAAATAACAATCAGATCAGAATACAATAATTATTAATGTAAGGTCTGACGCTATTATGTCTCGGCAGAGATACTTCTTTTTTGCAAGTTCAAATGTATGCAAATTTCGTGTGAAATGTAATTCGATTTCATTGTCTTGTTTACAAACTCATTCTCAAGAAAGTTGTATTTTCGTGAATAAAACCAATTGGCCTGTTTTGTTTTCCTGATCATGTTTGTCTGTGATTTTTACCAAACATGTGGTCTTTTTTTCGGAACTTTAAGTTGTACAAAAATTCCTATTTTAAACACAGATGTCACTTCCGGAATTTCTCATCTTAAATTCAATTGGTATTTAATTATAATTATTCGAAGTTTTCATTTTCAAGTCATCTTTTTATTCGATAGCTTTACTGATCTCGTAAAAAATTCATTCAAGTTCACACCAATACTGTACACTGCCAATGTTTTGCTGATGTCTTGAGAAGTGTCTTACTAACGTCACTAGTCAAATCTAAAATATATCCAAACCAAGTTGTGCAAACATTCTAATCTTTGTGACAGGCGACTTTGACGCCCAACTGTGCGGAAATGAAAATCGACATACTTCTTGCTAAATATATAAAAAATAGTTTTAAGTGGAGTCCGCCTCAAAAAAAATGTACCGCCAGATCACACTGCTATTTGTAGAAACCTGCAAAGCGTCTAGTTTCAAAAGTTTCCCACAAAAACATTGCGTGACATCAATGACGTCACCCCTTTTATTTACAAAAATAGCTTCAACTTGTCAAAGCAACTACAGTTTCACAATAGTGATTATTAGTACTTTACCCCTTAAGCTTTTTCCTCTGTCCTCCCACCGAAGCAAAGAAGAGAACCAGATTGCAGATTAGCCCAAAAGTCGACCCAGTATTCCTACAACGATTTACTGTCAAAACTGAAATGAAACCGATTGGTCCAGGCTATCCCCGTAATTTTTAGCCGACAGGAGACTATCGTCTAGGACGACCAAAGGGTAAACTATAAATCGGCCACGCCCGATTAAAGAGGGCTTCTTCACTTTTGGGGTGAGGACTAGGCCAAAAATTTTAAACCAAACAGCCTTGGTAAAACAGTCTTGAAAACAAAGTCATGGTTCAGTTGCCTGACAAACAAATATCACATGAACAGTTAATTTACAAACCGAGTTTCCTCCGATATTTTTGTTGCTGTATTTTTTTTTTTTTTTCAACATTTATTTTTGGCAGAGGAATATTGCCTTATAATTTCTCTTGTGTGTCTCGTGGCCTAAAAATGCTCCATAAACTCCGTAGTTGCAAACGCAAAATCACACGAAATCCATCCCGCATACAAGTCAAAACACACGTTTAATCAAAGATAGATACGGTAACTGAAAATAATAAATATTACAGACACAGAAATGAGCATAAAATAACTTACAACGAACGGCTTGAGGAAAACAGGAAAACGATAAAGCAAAATGAACGAGAAATGTACGAAGACGAATGTGACGGACGACTTCAAAAACCATAAAAGACGAACCGTAAACTCAAAACTTGACCGTTGACTAGAAACCCACAAACAAAACTGACTGAATAAATTACACGCAACAGAACATATACCAATATGCAAATAAAAATCACATGTACAGAAATGGACTAAAAAACAAAGGTAACTAATTAACGCGAAAACTAACACGAAACTATGGAACTAAACCAAACGAAAACAAAAATTTCTGGCTCCTACACACTCCTTCAGTGGTAAGAAAACTGCAGGTGTAACAAGTTCGACAGGAAGTGACAGCGGCAGAATTTGGTCGGAGCTTTTAAAAAGAAAACCTTCAATAGGATTATGTTCGATCTTAGTAAAAAAAAATATTTTATAACTAAGCAATTCCAAGTTACTCACCGTTTCCGCTTTGATCAGAGTCTGGCCCCGTACCAGGTGACAAAGTCGGACCGTTCTGGTTTGTCCAGTCAAAGTCATCCTGATCACTTTGTGACCAGCCAGGACACAAGCCATCGTCAAAGCTGCAGCCTTTGAAACATGGAATTAACATTAATAAGGTTTTTGACAGAAAGAAAAAGTCTTTAATTCTGCAGCTATCTCAGACAATAAATGCCTCATAGAAGCGCTAAGGGTATGCAAACAGACCGAATGGTAGCCTAGATAGTTACAAGGCCGTTGTCTGTTAAACGAAAGAATTTCCAGTAGTTTTCGTGTTATGCAAAGGGGATAATGGCTCTGCTGGCTTCATTGAAACTTTCCTCCCATGGAAACGTAGGTGTACCTCACTTCAGTAATGGCAAAAAGCAATAAAGATGCTCACAGTGGAATCTAGTTAATAAGACACTGCATAATATACACGAACATACTTACTATGAACTGCTTTGGTCAGCTGGATACAACCTAATAAAACTAGAGAAAGAAAAATTCGTGTTGAAAAGTGTCAGTTAATCTTCCTTTCTTATCATATTTTTTAATATCAATCTTGCAACTGAACGCGCTGAAATCATTATCATAACCTTTCTCTATATAGTTTTTTTAAATTTTTATATTTTTTATTTTGCTAATACATACAATACACCTTACAATAGAAAAATACCTAAAAATCTTATTATATTAAAAACTAACTTTAATATTGAAAGAAACTACAACCAATACAAATAATAAATTTTGTACCTTAACATCTGTTAGAAAGAAAGAAAAGATCATAAAATCTCAATATCGCTTGAAATATAATCCACAAAAATGTTTATCTACTTATCATTATTAATATTACTATGACCAATAACTAATTCCTCTTTCAAATCTGCAACTTGCTTCAGTTCTATAATAGACTTGTCAACAATAATTTTATTTTTTTTTACTTTTGGCAACAGTCATGAAATGTTTAGTTCATCCGCCATTGCCATTTGAAACAATGGAGAACAAAGTAAAAAAGCTACCAAGCTACCAATTAATACAGAAAGTTGTGACGAAACCCGCTTTAGTAATTTAAAATTTAAAAATCAAAACAAATCCAGCCTGATTTACATTTTTCCTTTTGCGTTTTTTTTTTGAGCATCGTTATTATTATTGAGCAAAGATCAGTCAACTGAGGAGGTTCCAGTTTAGTGATCAAATCAATAAGAATTAAGAATACGTTTAGCATTGTATAAGAGATATATTTTTTCAAAAGGAAAGAATATAATCCTTTTAATTATCTCAGAAGCCTTCCTGACGGGTATGAAACTTTGTCATAAACAACAGCGTTTCCATAGAAATCCGATTAGAAATATTGAAACAATGATTTTCTGAGCAATTTTTAAATCGCAAAGCTCGTCGGATTGCCGAACAATTTTTGTGGTTCGATTTTTTGAATAATGATACCTTTCATAAAAGTATTTTGGCTAACTATTCTTAACGACATGTACTTTCCTGGCCATATTGCAGACATTGACGGGATGATATAGGTTTGGTACTTTTACGAGATCTAGAATCCACGTCAAACATCGTATTAAAGGGGAAGTATTATGGGGATTTTGTGTAATTTCAAAAGCTAAGAAACATTTCAGTGTTAACGGAAACCTTTAAATAATGGTCCGGGTTGGTTTTAAATTACCACCGAGTGAACTAAAACTGACGACGTTGTCTCTGCCATAGGTTTGTCCAAAATACGCTAGAAACGATCACGATTTGTTCTTTTTTTAAGAATTAATATTCGGTTGATATCTTTTTCTTGGTGTTCTAGGATTATTTTCATAGCAAGTTGAAATATTATGGCACACTTTCGACGGAAAACAATCGAAAACTTCGTAATACTTCCTCTTTAAGGGCTGCCGTGATGAGAGCCCATCATAATAGATACCATTTGTATATCAATGAAAGCCGAAATTTATTGTCCTCAAATAAGTTTTCGAATTAGAATAATGGATCTCATCGGCTATTCATGTTCCTCAGCTTTTCACGATAGACAGGCATGGGCTGGAAAGTGCTGTCATGAACTAGTTTTGTTTCTAAAATTATCCAACGAATACATTGGTGTGACTGCAAAGTCGACCGAAAGCACTAACTACAGTTAGGTATGAAGCCATGTAACTTTAGGTATGAAGCCATGTAAAGTTAAACTTTAGTTACACTTTAGTTACGTTGTAGATGTGACCGCAGCCATTCGTGACATATTTGAATGTGAGCTACCAATTTAGTTAAGTCATGATCACGATCATGCAATAGACGTCTAGCTTTTAAACAAACAACAACTTGAGGTGATTGCTTACCGCGGCCACTGTAAACAAATTATCTTAAGTCTCGGGCTCACGCAGAATCATCAAAATTAAGCAAGGAAAGTTTTATTTCCTTAAAAAATGTTTCAACCGATTATTTAGTGTTTTTAGAACAATAACTTGATCGACAGTGCATGTCCAAGATGAGGTTTTTTGGTGTTATATGTCGTCTAGTACGCAGCACATATACTTACCAGTTGTAAAAAGCCACACGTTAACAATACAAAGCTTCTTTCGCCGAGTCATTGGGTAGGTGGTATAGTTTGTATGCATGCACTAGCACGTCGAAGTTATGACACTGCCTGAAGCAAAAGTGAAATAACTCAAAGTGCGTCATAAAAGCGCAAATTATAAGCATGAATGGAACAGCCGAAGTGAAGTCGAGCAATTTAAGTGCCCGCGGGTATTTCTTATTGGTCTGATATAACACTTGATGGCATTGTTTGAAACGGAAATGACTCAAAGTGCGTCACAAAAACGCAAAGCTACGACGTAACACGTAACTAAAGTTTAACTTAACAACGGTAAACGTTGTGTCTATTTGTTTCTCATTTTTCTTTTTCTTTTTTTGTACGGCAACTTAGCCTGCGAATACAGCCGCCTCTCACGCTCCGATACGCTTGTTCGCAGGCTAACGGCAACTCGGCGTCGTAGAAAAACAAATGAAATAAGTTTAAACTTTTAACGGTTGCTAGACACCGAAGAATTCAAAATTTATTTTTGCTAACATTATTTTTATGTAATTTCTTGGCATTTCTATTTTCCTCCTTCACGCTTTATTTTGGATATTTTTCTTCATTTCGCACTTGTGAAAAGAAACGTCAAACTCTGATAAGTTGTTCGTTTGTAAACTTAAAACTAACACATGAACCCTGCTTGGGTATAACTTTAGTAAGTCTCTATTGTTTTGGATCACTGAGACGTATATTTTCTAACTATATTGTTAGAGTGAACAGAGAATGTGACCGCTGCCATTGTTTGGAACGGCGGAACAGAGGAAAATGCTAAATATATTCAATTGCTTTTACAGTTTAAGGGCATTTGTTTGTTTTGAAAAGAAACTAACAGACCTTATCAGTGTCGAGGAAGCACTCTTGACGAGTAGGAAGGATTGTCATTAAAAAATCAATGAAAATACGATGGAAAATATTTAAAAAGTGATACTTTGTGCATTTTTTTAATTAAACGTTCATCGCATTTTCGAGTAATTAATGGACTCAGCGTCTATTTCTATCCAGAAGTAATATTTTACTATATTATTTCTTTCAAAAAATAGATCTCATCGGCAAACGATGTTCCACAGTTTTTGGCTCTATATTCACAACAGACAGGTCTGGGTTGGATACTTTAAGAAAGATATCAACGCTAAAAGATCCGAATTAAGGGCTTCCGTGATGTGAGCACATCATAAGATATGCCGAGTTAATTATCCTCAAATAGGTATACGTCAATTTCAATTATAATATTGTCCAAAGTTCACAGCCTTTAGCATGACGCAACTTTCTGTGTGGCTAATTTTGTTTCAGATAAGTATGTTTGTATATATAAAAATATAACTTTATTTAATGAGAATGACATTATTAATACCTGCATAATAGTCCTTCCTAACAATAAGAAATACCAATCTCAACACGTTTCATAAATCTATTTTCTATCACCCCTGACAATAATTTCGTACTTCGTGCCTCTGAAATTTTCATGATAGCCAATCTGAAATGCACCACAGTCAAGCATTTTATTGTGAAGATACCGTCAGATGACAGGTGTAGTTTTAGCCGATATTTATTCTGCAACAAATGCGCGCGCTGCCCATATATGGTCAAAATGTTAACGTTATCTGTCATCTGTACATAACAGATACCCTGCGATAAATGTAGGTTGCGAAGATTCGCCGTCCGAAGTCTTGTCAAGCGCTGCATAATTACAGTTTTTCTTTCTACAAAATGTGTTTAGTTGACAATTTGTTGAATAATAAAACAATTATCCTGCTCAATCTTGCGAAATATCGTCTGATTTTAGTCAACTCGGCCTACGGCCTCTTCAGCTAAGTATCAGGCGATGTTCCGCGCGATTTCGCAGGATAATTGTTAAATATTTGTATGCGAGCTTCCAAACTAGTTAAGTCAGTTGTCAAGATCATGCTTCAGACGTCTAGCTTTTGTTAAAACAAACAGCAATCTGGGGTTATGGCTTATGTATCCTTTAACAAGTCATCAACTTTTTCTCAGGCAGAATTGTCAGAATTTGCCGAAGAGAATGTTAGTTCACTTCAAATATGTTTGAACTGCTTATTCCAGTGTTTTTTTTTTATCGGTCGATAGTGCATGTCCTCTGGTATCAGCTATCGTCTAGTACGGAATACACATACTTTAAAACTTACCAGCTGTAAAAAGCCACACGTTTACGATACAAAGCTTCCTTCCCAAAACCATTGCGAAAAAGCTTTAGCTCGTATGCATGCACTTGCACGTCTAAGTTATGACACTGCCTGAAGCAGAAGTGAAATATAACTCATTGTGCGTCACAAAAGCGCAAAATAAAAGCATAAAAGTACTGACGTAACACGGCATATTTCGAACAAATTGTTCATCATGAGAGAGGTGATAAAACAATCAATATATTAACAGAACAAATGTCGGAGAAAAGACGAGAGATGCTTCCGGCACCCTCTTTGCTTAGCGGATTCTCTCCGCACCGTAAACCTCTACCAGCTCCTGCAGAGGAGAAAGGCCGCGCAGTCATATTTTTATCCGGCGTATTGTTATGCTTTCCCTCTGCAAGTTCAGTTTCACAACTATTGTTTGTGATTGCTCTGTGGACGAGAAAAAAAAAAAGAAAGATGACTACGTGGCTGGTGAAGATAGGATAAGGGTGTGTGTGTGCGGGTGGGTGGGTAGGCGGGGGGGGGGGTTGGTAGGTAGTGGGGAGAGGTTGGTGCGTTAAGTGAAGCTATAGCTCAACTGAATACTTTTGCTTGTACGTTAACGAATCCAAAACTACCACATGGCAGCGGTAATTTGCCTAGGGGGTTTTTAAAATGCTTTAATATATTGCACCCTTATAGGGGTGCGTTAGCTTCGGACAGCTTGCTCAATTTTAACATAAACCGAGAAGGCGCATACAAATGTTATTATATTGACAAGAATTCCTTTATTACAAAACACGCAAAAAGCAACCTACTATACCATTACTACTTATTAAACGCTAATTTCACTACTTAAAGTATAAATACTTTCATCAGTTATAATACTGATACTAACACAAATCCAAGCTTTTTCATGACAAGGTAGACAATTTAGAAACTACCGAAAACCCACTCTCGCCTGTCACATGCAAAAGGCGTCATACCTTATTCTTAATTTCTTAGACTGCGACGTTTACATAGAAATGACTTTGCTTCTTAGCAAAGTAAGAGGAGGGGTATCAAATGGTCTTTGCGAGCATTTGCGAGCATGCGAGCACAGTGTTTTTCTTTGCGAGCACGAGCATTGATAAAAATAAGCCTTGCGAGCAACGAGCACTTTTCAAAAAGCTACCCCACCAAAAATCGAGCATGCGAGCAGTGGTAAAAATGTGCGAGCACGAGCAAACGAGCACCCACTAAAATTTTGCGAGCATTCCGAGCAAAAGCTTGATTTTGCGAGCACTGCGACATTTTGAGGGACCATTCATGACCCCTAAGAGGAAATGAACGTTTTTTACATGGCCGCATAGGACGAGATTGCCCACAAAAACTCGACCAACAAACCTCGCTAGACAGCACCATAAAGATCTTAGGAAGAGAGAATTCCAGATTTACTTTTCGATAAGCACCGACGGTCGACAAAAATTGTCGGATACTTCTCTCTACTACGCTCAAAAAGGTCTGCTACTTCCCCCCTCTAAATTAAAGTAATTGAAGAAAAATTATTGTAAACACTTGGGTTCCTTAGTCAAACCAGCTGTCTACTTATATTTTACTGCAACCATTGCTTACCTACGACCCACAAAACGATTGCTTTAAAATCATACAATATACGGTGCGTAAAATTATACAACTGCGTAACCAATAACAACGGCATTACTATAAACACTGTGTACAGGTATACAAAGTTATAGGAGAACTTATAAATTTCCTTTACAGCAGTGAGCCTCTGCATCCTATGCAAAAATGTCATGAGCAAAGGAAATAAAAGAAAAACCTGGAAGATGTAGTTGTATTTTCAAAGTCGTTGTCGTTGTATTATTCAATGCTATACGACGCGATTCACCACTTAAGATATGCAAATGACTATGAAAAATCATCCACAGCAAATACCACAACCCTGCAAAAAAAATCCCGGGGAGTTTGTTTGGCAAGTAAACGGAATAGTAAACCTTACAGAAACTTCTGTAACATTTTCTCATTTCTCCTATTTTCATTCTCCCATCACGCTAAAACAATAACTGAACTATAAATAATAATAACACTTTAAATTAAGTTTCACGGCAAATGGTAAACACCCAAGAATAGCCAGATTTCAGAAGAAAGAAAAACAGATAAAAAGAACAGTGTAAGAACAAAAGAGAAAATTGTTGTTGCCATCAAACGTAATCCAGTGCAGACATTTTGTATCAACGAACATATTCAATTTTTTCAGTCTTTTGTTGAGATTTGACCACTTTTCATGCCCGGAGTTTCGTTATTGTAGGAAAAAAAACATACAGTTCGGACCGTATTGGTCACGTGCAAAGCCCAACAACTTCAATTTGGGTTGGGACGTTTAAAATTAACCACATTGCTGTGCTATTTACACCTGTCTTGCTCTTGCTCTTGTTCTAGGTGGACTTGCGAGCAACACCCTCACTATTCATCTCTGATTCCACTGCTGCTTTGTTGGTATATGCATGTGGGTCGCTCAATGTCTCATAAACGTGCTCCTCAGGTTTTATATCAGGTGATGAATAATGACTATCATTCCTAGCTTGGTCGCCAGATGTCATGTAGTAGGCATTGTTGAAGTGAGCACCGTTGTTGTTTCTGTTGTCGGTCGGCTTCTCTGCACTTTGTAGATCAGTGGATCTTATGAGAAAAAGAAGGTACATAAACTTTCATTTAAAACAAGGCAAATTGTTCGAACTTACTTGAAACACAAGTTGAAGCAGAAACCTTTATTATACAGAGAAGAATCGACAACAGCAAACCATGTAATCATAAACTATAGTTGATGACAGTTTTTGTTTAATACAGTAAAAACCCGCGTGTAAGAACCTAGAAATTAAGAACCTCCTGGCAGAAATTTGCTTCCTTAATACCCCAAAAGGTTCTTATATGTGGGGTTAAACTATTTTATTTATAATACAATAACTGTATTTTATCAAAAAGGATGTCTTTAGAGATCAAGAATTGCACAGGGAAGCTAAAACATGCCAGTAAGTACCCCAAAATATAAGAACCTGTTTTGCCAAACTCTAAAAAAGCAGGTTCTTACACGCGGGTTTTTACTGTAACGCAAACACAACCCAGGGGTGGATCCAGACTAGTTCAAGTGATTTGCACAAATCACTCAAATGTTTCCAAATATTTGTGTTTTTTTATTTCTCAGGTTCTTTATTAAGTTAAAGAAATAAATTAATTTATCCTTCTTGTTTAATTGTTGATTATAAAATTAAACAAAGAAAAAAGCGTCGTATGTCGTTATTCCGTCGAACAATACACAGCAAATCCAGCCCTTCCCGAGCGAATTCGAAGAGTCTCCGTTCGCGCGCTTTCGTCCTCTGTCGATACTTCCAGATCAACGCGAAAATTTTCGTAGGCACGACTGGAAAAAATTGTACGCAGTGGGTGGGAGTGGGTGGTATATTGATCTTTTCACGAATCACTCAAAACCCTCTCTGATTGGCCAGAAACACGCGCATTGTCTTTTGAATCACTCAAACTCGGTTTTGATTGGCTATCCAGGCCGCGAACTACTGTGCAAACTAGTGACAATCGTATATAAAGGGAAGCCTCTCCCCGAAAGTCCTTCGTTTGTTCGTATTCTGATTAGCACAGAGTTCAAAACTTGCTACGGAGGAAGAGGGAATTTCAATTTACAAACACGTTTAAATACTTAAGTCTATGGCTCGAGGCGATCCAGTTTGCCGTAAGGAGGACTGCTCTGTGAACGATATCGGCTTGGTTTTCAAAGAAACGAGAACATATTCCAACCAGGACAAGTTCAGGTTAATAGAGAATCTTTGGAAACCAGGTGAGTTGTTGGAGTTCCCAGTGTCAGTGGAAAGTTCGAATTCTAAGCGCCATTTTGTGTGGGGTTGGCTAGCAAGATTTCCCTGGCTAGCATACTCTAAATATCTTGATGGTGCATTATGTTTACCGTATGTATCTTTTGAGGTCCATTGCGGGCGAAATACGAATAAACTTCTCAGACAAATTATAGAAGTATTATATCCACAGTCTGACATTTTCGAAGCCCGCCAGCGGGAAATATTAGTTGCATAATTTAGCAGTGATTCTGTGTGATTGCAATGGCGAATTTTCTCTTTGGCCCGGAGCAACTATAATTTTACCACCCCCGTTCTTCATGTGGCTTCCTCCAGTATCGACTTTAGAAGATATTTTTTTGGAAACTAAACTAGTGAACAGCACTTTGCGAACGGTATTTGAACAACTGATTTATTCTCCTACGCGTGTCGTCAGACTGTCGCCGACCTCTTCAGGGAGTTTTACAAATGAGAATTTTTTTATACATAGTGTAAACCGTACAAATCATTTTACGGGTTATTTAAATGGATTTACGTATAGGAAACAAGTTAAATATTTACGCAAGGCTTTACTGAGTTGTAGCATATGCGTGACATATTTCTGTTGTGACATATGCGTGACATATTTATATTTTGGGGGACCTCAGATTTAGTACTAAATTGAGTTCCAATTAATTTGGGCTATAAAGGGTTAAGAAACAGGAATGATTTTTTGTACAGAATCATGCTTTCTGTGAAGGTGCTGTTAATGTGTCTGTATGGCTTAAAGTACTCTCAGAAATAAACAGCAAAATTGAAATCTAAGGACACTAAATTTCAAATTTTCTTGAGGAAACATGCCCCAACCCTCCCCCCACCCCCCTCCTTAGTTAAGTTGGTGCAAATTACTCATCAAAAATCCTCGATCCACCCCTGCAACCAACAGGGGTTTGGTTTGCTGTGATCATATCTGGAAGAGGAGATCAGGCTGCAAATCGGTAAGATGCTGTGTTAACACAATTAATTTTGCCATGGTAACGAGTGCTAGTTCAAACCCCAAGTAATAAAGCTGGTGGAAAAGATAACTCATCGAATAAAATGTCGACATTTTCCTATGCACGAAATGTTTTAGCAATAATTTAAGAATTTGACAATACTATAACTTCAAACTGTTGTCTAAATATTTTATATTAAATTAGATGCGATAATCTTGTCAGAACACGAAAACGACATTAATGAGTAATCAATCAATAGTAAAAGATTTGATAAAATATCTTGTTTTTTGTATTCCAAAAAAAGAATGCCCATTTTTGTATGGACATTCGCATTAATCTTTTGAAATACAAGAACAAGATTACTTATCTTATCTTCACTACTGATTGATTACTTATTAATGCCGTGTTCGTTTTCTGAGAAGGTTAGCACGTTCCATTATTTCCACAATGCTTTTTCTCTTCCACGATCTTTTTTATTTTAATTTTATTTCTCACCTCTTACGTCTCTTGCAAGCCAACACAACAGCAACGATAGCAACCAACAATAAAACACCACCGACACAAGCTGCTATAATTATTCCAGTACGCAATGAGATAGATTCCTCATCACTTTCTTCTTCTTTTTCATCTTCTTCTTCGGGTAAAGACTGCACGCTTGAGATGGTGCCACCTATTGAGCCTCCAATACTCGACTTATCACTCTCCACGATGGCTTTTAGGGCCTCTTTTGTAACGACATTATCCGAGGATCCTTGGGGAAGTTGCAGATAAAAAGCTAACAAAGTTTTTGCAGGATCATCGGGCGATTTCTTTGGATAGCCTGGGAGAATGTGAACCATGTCGCTTGTAAATTTCGTGTTGCCAGACGACCGCTTTCGCCTGGAGCTGTAAAATTAAAGTACAAGCAATAACACTAACTGAGAATTCTGAAGCTTCAATCACGCGGATAATTATTGAGACAGAACTACCTTGCTTGCCTCATTCCAAAGGGCCTTTGAGTCACTCCTGCGCATGTGCGGCAATTTGATTTCTGATCCGACGGAACATTTTTCAAAGTTGATTTCTATGAAGAAAATCACTTTCCATCTACTTTGTGTGGCTACTAAAAGTTGTAATAATGGTATTGAACAACTGTTTGGTCATTTTGATTTTGGAAAAATTTTAAACGGCATATTTTGTGTCTTTATGTCAACGTCGTTGAGAAATTATATTTGATATCCTCAAGACCGGAGGTACTCGGAGCGGCTCGAGACGAAAGCTGCTTTCGCCTCCTTGCCGCTTTCTTTCTTTCTTAAGAAAAAAAGACGGAGAAAAGACGGGCGGATGAACATCGGAAAAGCCGCAGTTTTTCGTACTAGTAATGAGTATTACGATTTTTATTGGCCAAAAAACGTCCAGTGTCAACCAAGACCGCACATAATGCAGGCGTGTTATCGTGACAAAGCCACTTTTAGTAATTTCGCTAAAGTTTTTCGAGTCTACAAAGTAAGAAAAAAAATCTTCGCAAAGCAAATTTTCATGTCCCACAGGTGTAATGGCAAATTACAAAGGATGTGGCAGTATTTTAGCCATCATTAGTAATCGGTGATGATGGATTTCCGCGGAAGTTCGTAACTCAATTTTCAGCCAGCGAGAGACATGCACTGAGCATGTTGCGCATTTGCGACTCTCTCGCTGGGGTACACTTGAGCACGTGAAAAGAGAAACTTTTTGCCAAAGCTAATAGTATATGGAGTAGTAAATCGCTTTACTTCTAATTGAAAATGTAAATCAGACATATTTGACAAATCCTATTTGTGGTTGTTGCTATGTATTTGTATTTCCTGGTTTTCGTAGTTGCTGTTGTTGTATTGTTTTTTGTTTTCTTTTGTTACCTTGTTGGAGTCAATTGACATCTGGTTCTGTCAGCAGCACAGTAATCTGTAGCCACCCGTGCAACTTCCCTTTTAAAGTCGTTTTCCATTTGCTTGTTCCACTAATGAAAGACACACAGTAAAGAAAGAAAATTCTGTGAGGTTTATTTACTTCTTAACGAAGTAAATAGGGTGCGTGTCACATATCAACCTAGTAAATGGCACAGCTCATAACGGGTTTCTCGTAGCTCAGTTCGTTAGAGCGACCAACCGGTATCTGGGAGGCCATGGGTTCGTCGGGGACTCAGATTTTTTTCTTTGTCCCATGTTCGTGTCATGTTGAATACTTCATCTTCATTATTTATTACCGAGTTTAAAATTTACCATCAATATTATTTACTACAGTAATTTGTACCTTTGTTATATCTAGATCCTGAACTTCCAACAGAACTGCTTCTTGTTTCTCCTCCAATGATGGTGTTCTTGGCGTAACTGTGGATTTAATAATAGTTAGTAGAGTTGTCTGGTTAACAATAAAAATAGCTGCGGTCACACTACACACTTTTGCCCCAGGGGAAACCTGACTTGTTGATAGTTAACCGAGGGAAACTGAAATTTTGAAGTGTAAATGATTTTCCCCCAGATAAATTACCTGAGGGGATATTACATCTAATGTAACTTGACTATGTCAAGAGAACAATAGAATTTCCCTTGACAGGTAACCTACATGGATTGACTGAGTTGTCAACCGAAATCCCTTAGCCTGCGTAGCAGGCGCCATTAGTTTCTAGCGCGCGTGGGGAGAAACGCGAAAGGCGAAGAGAGGGCCACGCGAGGAAAAAAAAAACGATTTTTCCTCGCGGGGCCTTCTCGCGATTGCGCACTCTTTTAAACGCGCTAAAAACTACACAGACGCTTGCTACGCAGGCTAGAAATCCCTTGGTACCTAGCCAGTAGATGCTCGTCGTACGTTAAGTGCCCTGATGACAGATCCTGATCATCTTGCGAATTGAAACCCGAATTAATTTACTTGGTGTGAATTTGGCTAACTTTTCCCTAGGTAAATCGATTCAGTCCCTAGGTATAAGCCTGTAGTGTGACCACAGCTAATATTGTAAATGTTGAGAGAAATGGGCTTCATCCACTATACATCAAAATCTCTGTAAAAACAATCATCTTCAGTGGTGAATTAATTTATTCTTTATCAAGGGAGAATATATGTTTACCATGTAAGACAAGAGCCTTAAATTGACTGTTTGTAAAATCATATTTGATATTGAATCGAATGGATAAAGAAGTGATAAATATCAGAAAAGATTAAGTTTAAGTGCGGACGGAGAACTTGAATAAAACTTTTTCAAACTTTGACGTTACCCTTTAAAGCACCGGCTAAAGGATCAAACACTTTCATTGAACATGCTGTTTGTCGCAAACAACATGGAGTGGCTTAACGAGCAAACAATATTTGATCAAACATTCAACAAAGTAAGCCCACATAACGCTTTATGCATATTACCGCTGAAAATATGCAGCGACGCCACGTAGATTCAGTTTGTGATTGGTTCCTTTTTCCCGCTTGGGCTTTGTTTGTCTGTAGAGGTGGCTAAACGATCAAGCATTTGCTCGTGAGGTAAAATGTTCGATGAAAATGTTTAATCCTGATCGAACATGGGAATCATTTAAATGCAATGTTCGGAGAGATGGCGAACATGATGTTGGACGAGAATGTTTTTACCTTTTAGCCGGGGCTTAAGGGAACTAAAAATGTCCTTTTTAAGAAACACGAGTGTGTTAAGCACTAAAGGTTTTCAGCTAGACACAAATAATGGTAATACCTGGCAAACTAGATGAAAGCGAGGGAGGCGTTGTCTTCGATGGACCTAAAGACAACGAAACCTTGACAGTGGACGATTGAAACGTCGATGCACTTGAAGATAAGGAAGGCTCGATAGTGGAAGGCTCAAATGTCGATACACGTGAAGCTGATGAAGGCATAAGAGTGAATGGTGTTGAAAACGTTGGAGTTGCAGTGTGAACCTGACAGCTTCCATTGGTAAACGTGACATCATCGATGGCCAGGTCACCCGTGTCAGAAGATCCTACTATTCCTTCAAACGTCACCTAGATAAATAACAGTCCCCCCCCCAAAAAAAAAAAAAAAAATCAGCACGTGATGTTACACAAGGTAAAAAAGAAGGATCAAATATCCTAAATTCTTAAAAAAGTTTTCAACAAAACCAACAATGCACTAATTACTAATATGTTTTTAGAACAAGTGAAAGACAACGTAAAATTTATCCTTTACAACTTCTTATTATAACGAGAACCATTTGACTCTGCTTGTCGGACGGCCTGTCTGTCTGTCTGTCTGTCTGTGTGTCTGTCTGTCTGTCTGCCTGTCTGTCTGTCTGTCTGTCTGTCCGTTTGTCTGCTTGTCTGTCTGGTCTGCCTGTCTGTCTGTCTGTCTGTCTGTCTGTCACTCGGTCTGTCTGTCTGTCTGTCTGCCTGTCTGTCTGTCTGTCACTCGGTCTGTCTGTCTGTCTGTCTGTCTGTCTGTTTGTCTGCTTGTCTGTCTGGTCTGTCTGCCTGTCTATCTGTCTGTCTGTCACTCGGTCTGTCTGTCTGCATGTCTGTCTGTCTGTCTCCAGTCTCTGTTCGTTTTCCGCTAGCTTTTCGATTTGTTATCTTCACTAACGATCTTTTATGCTTAAGTGAGTCAAAAAATGCCAGAAACTTAAAAGTGGAACAAGTTGTGGATCAGTTAGCAGCGATACTTACAGTGTTATTTAAATAAATGGTTATCTCCGCTTTTTTCCAGCGGTTGCCATGGTTTCCTGACGTGTTGAATACTACCATATCTCCACTAAAGACAGTAAGAGATCCCATAGTCTCTCCATACATGTGATAATAGAACTTGAGGCAAGATGGTTCTCCATTTCCAGATACAGAGAGCTCGAGCTTTGCATTATCACCGGCAAGTTGCGGAGAAGACGTTTCGATGTACATATAGTATCCTGAAAACGTTAGAACGAAAATCAGCTCTCTACTTAAGACACATTACGGTGGCGCTCGTCAGGTGCCGAGCATTGGTTCATTCTTGATCAAAATAGTTAAACTCACGAATTAATTCTCTCAAGCCATAAAAATGAAAATGAGACAACAACAAGTTCAATGGGAGAAAAGGGGTAGGGGATGGAGTGCTTGAATTGTCAACAGGAATCAGGCAGGGTATCAATAATCAGGTGGTTGGCAACGAGAGGTTGTAGTCCCCTCCCTTCTTTCAGGTGGTCCTAGTTCCCGACCTACAAAGAGGTCCTAATCCTCCCACTGGGGTCTTATCCCCAGGCCCCCTTGAAACAACCACATGAATATGATCGGCCTTATTCCCAGGCCCCCTGGGAACAACGACAGCAACATGCCCTAGTATTTTACACATTAATTGGCTTTATACTAAACATCGTCCACATAATAAACACAATTGTACTGACAATCAGTAATTTTCTTTTAGACTGAAGTAAAAATCAGTGGGAACTCACCTGTTTCACTAACATCTAACGATGGTCCCGTTCCATTGGATGGTGTGGAGCCAGAGTTAAGTGTCCAATCAAAAAAATCTAAATTGGATTGACTCCAGCCGAAGCACAAGCCATCGTCAAAGCTACAGGAAACTAAAACGATGGGATAGTTATTGGGACTTAAAGCTAAACCCTTACATTTTGTAAGCGAGCACTTCCCGCAAGCAAACCACTTTTCCAAAATATCAAATTTTCATTGCTTGTTGCTAGTTGTTGACAAACGCGAACTCTTTAAGTCTGACGATTTGAATTTTTCTGTTTCTTTTTTACCTCCAAGGAGTGACCACTTTCCACAAACTGACATTACTATTTTGCGCCTTTTTACTTATAAGCAACATTGGCCTGACATCTTACTTTGTATCTTACGGGATATTCAACTAAAGTATCGAATGTTAAATACTTCAAATGACACTGCTAATTATAAAAGAATTGCATTTACTCACCTGTACAGCTTCCATTGGTAATTTGCACTGAATCAATGGCGATATCACCTGTGTATGATCTTCCAGTTATTCCTTCGAATGTAGCCTGAAAATATATTTTAACTAGTAATACGTGACTCGCAGGACCTCGCGAAGCTCTGGGTTAGGGAGGGGGGGTGTTATAAATAAGGAGTGGATTATTTGAACCGGTGATTTGTTATTGTTGCCTAGTAACGGGCATGGCCGCGACACCGACACCCTCGTTCCCAGGGTCTACTTCGCTTTGAACATGGCGGCTCTTTCTGATTCTTAAAGACGTATAAAGCGTTGGGAAGCGCAGGCTATTTTCAAAATCATCGACAAATTATTGGATAGTCGCATTTTGGACATTAATTTGATGGCATTAAAAAAAGAAGAACGAACAGCAGGAGGATTCGAAGCCTCCGCCCGCGCGCCCCTGATGGCGATGAAAGGTTTATAGCCTGTATAGGCGTTGAGGGAGTATTATGTGGAAATCAGTGTTATTTTAATCCGAAAAGAAAAACGATAAAAATGAAAGGTTCAGGATTCGAACCCACAAAAAAAAGGAAAAAAAAAAGAAAAAAAAAACCCTCGCCGGATTCGAACCCCCGACCTCAGTTCCGAAGATCTGATTTCAAGTTCGACGCCTTACCAATAGGCCACCAGCGCGCGGCGGCCGTGTGACGTCATTTCCGCCACACACCAAGCTCACAAATATATATTTAACAATTATTCGCCGAAGGCGAAGTGATTATTGTTGAATCATCCCCGAGACGAAGTCGAGGGGATTATTCAACAATAATCACTGAGCCTGAGGCAAATAATTGTTTTAGTATAATTTTTAGAGGTGATCATCAAGAACTAAAAAAAATAACGATAGCAAACAAGAAAACAGCAAACACAAGTGTTCGCTTGCAGACGGTGTAAACCAGTTTAAATCATCGATTGCAATCAGAATTTATTTAGTTAAGGCAATAAAACGGAACAAAACAAACACAGTGAGAAAGATAGATGTTCGTTACCTTTGTATGATTGTGGATGACTTCTAAGCAAATGTGCGAATCCTCTAAAAATGAGTAGCTCCGGTGAGAAGAGAACTAAATAATGTTTCCTCAATCGGTCTGACTGAGTTTCTCATCGATCGCCAAAACCGCCGTGTTTGCGATCATTTCTAATGCCTTGAGAACCATATTTTGAAAATATTTTCGGTCCAAAAGTCTTGGCAGTTAATTTGAAAAACTCCCAATGTTTAAAATATCCAGGATTTGGACTGGTTTCTTTCAAATCAAAAGAAATTTTCATTCAGCAAAAGCGGCCATATTTACTTGCCTGGATTTCAAAGGTGGCGTGGCTAAGTAACCAAGCCTTCAAAGCTATAATCACCTCGCGCGGGGTGATTATATACTACTTATTAACCAAGAGTGAGATCATTAGCTTCTCGACCAATCAGAATGCTTCAATTCTTATAATCACCTCTGAAATTATACTAAAGAAATATATATGACCGTAAACTCCACACGAGATTTCATCCCGCCTGATCCCTTTGAGGGACAAAATTATACACCCCGCTACGCTCGGCCTTCGGCCTCGCTTCGCGAGGAATTAACTCTTGGACGTACACGCAAATTCATACCCCCACCATGGTACAACGGGGGAGCGGGGGGGGGGGGATGGTAGTGTTTTGATGAATCCTCCAGTAAGGTTTTCGTTCTATAAAGGCAGATCAAAATTAATTAACATTGAGCTGAAGCCCTTCGCCTGCTCTAAAAGATGAGATATTTTTTTGTTGGCTATGACGTCATATGACAGACCCACCATCTAAGATTTCACTATTTTCTTAGAAAGTCAGAAAATTGCTGAAATTAATACAAATAATATACAAAATGGTAATGGGTTGTGAAATTGGAAATAATTGTGTAGAAAACTGGAAAAATAAAAGGAAAATGCCAAAAACAAGACAATTGGTCAAACCTGTATGTATGACGTTGCCGTGACAATGTCAAAAATATCTTAGACTTACTAGTAGACAAGTCAAAACCTCTGTTAAAGGTATATAGAGGACTACTGAATGTTTGAGCATCCTAGTTTCAAAATTCCTCAGCATTCCTCTTTCAAATTGCAAAAAGCACCACGAAGATTGGTTTGGAATTTAAGTCAGAAGTCATTCAATCATTCATTCATTTGTTAATATCAATATTGTCATCATTCAGGAGTCAGCGTCACTGTGTGTACCTAAGTAAGACAGGCAACGAAATGAAAAAAATTACCTTTGTTTAGAAACAGTAACGTTTAAAGATGGAAGTTTGTGGGGACGTGTATTCCCGGTCGAATTGATTGGTCGATTTCGATCTTTGTTTGTTTAGCATGCCAAAAGATGGATGTTGAGAGATGCACGCAATATATATGCACGTAATACTGAATGCAGGCGTAAAAAAGGTCGCTTGGTCGGTATTAATGTACCTGTCAAAGGAAGTATTTCCCTTACCACTCCTTCCAAATATATGGTTTTCTCAACAATTAACCAGTTGTTTCCCTGATTGCCTGACACGGAAAAAACTTTGGTATTGCCACTGTAGACATTGAGAGTTCCAACCGACGCCCCATACATATGATAGTAAAATGAGAGACACGAGGGGTTTCCATTATTTGGAACAGTGACCACGAGTTTTGCATTTTCTCCAGGTTTTGTAGGGGAAGACGCCTCGATGTACATGTAATTTCCTGTGTTGTTGAACAAAATAATTCATGTCAATGTTTAAATTGTCAGAGAGTAAAACTATTACTTTATTACCAGGTGTTTCTGAATGAATCCACTGATCGATAATTATACTGATTGATAGATGTATCTTATTATACATTTTAGTGTGTAGAAGCGTCGGACTCGTCCCCGTCCTTCATATAGCACGCGGCAAAGGGAGAAGCACGCGCGCGAGGTGGGGGAGCAAAGACGACTGGGGACGAGTCAGTATTAGCCTTGTTTATTATCGAACTCTACGCAGTATGGTACAAATAACGCACGAAACGAGCACAATTAATGCGTAAGCGCGACACGCAAACTTCATTTCATTAAAGAAACATGGTGCATAATAAATCTCTTATTAGACATTGACTGTGTAGTATTGCTGTACCTTTTTGCTCGTCATTTGTACTGTTAATCGCCCGGGAGCTTACAGCAAGACTAAAAATATACAGTGATACTACACACTAAAATGTCTGATAAGATATTTACCTTTTACTAGTACAGTTTTGCATTTTCGTTCCAACGTTTTCTTTACCAAAAATGCTGAATTTATACCGTTTTTGAATCATTCGCACCGTGAAGAGGAATACGCGAAGAAGAAATATCGCTGACCGGTCTCGATTCGCGCATTATTAGTACACCACGAAACGAAGTTGGATAATAATACGTTTGGCTAACATTCAAACTATTTTATTGCAAGTTTTTTATTTATTTTTTTGTTTTCTCTTTAACTTATTGTTTTGCGAGAGTGTACTAACTTGATGTTCCATTTAAAGCTTTAAGCTATTTAAAGTCAGTTTTTAAAGTTCTTATTTAAATACATTTCCTGGCAAATAAGAAATTTGAATCGAAATTATGATATGGATATTTAAAAAGACCTCTTATCAATTTTGTTCAAGAGATGTTTGTCATTTGTGAGAATTGTTTCATAAGTTACAAATAGAAATGAATACTTCTAGACAAAAATTAGTAGAAAATAACATCAGCAACAAACAAATCAAAATCTTACCTGATTCACCTTGACCGGAAGTTGGACCCGTAGAAGAGGAAGGCGTCCCACCAGTTGCCAGCGTCCAATCAAAATCATCTGAAGACGATTGATTCCATCCAGAACACAAACCGTGTTCGAAATTACACCACACTGAAAAAGTAACAGAACAAGACATTGATATCTAACTTTTACGTTTTATTTGCAGATATATATCCCGACAATTTTTTGGAGTTTGAGAACAGCGAATGGAAACTATACGTACTGAGATTTACTCACTCAAACGCCGCAAAGTAAATTTTCGTTCGCAAACCGATGTAAGCCAATCAAATGGTGCGTATCGCTTATTTCACGTATAAGAAAAATGATACGTCCAATCAAAAGCCGTGTACCGTGTTTTTGATGTGTGAGGCGTATCAAATTACAGACGGATGGATGAATTTTTGATTGATTGATCGATTGATTGATTGATTAAATGATTGATTGATTGATTGATTGATTGATTGATTGATTGATTGATTGATTGATTGATTGATTGATTGATTGAATTCCAGTTGCTGTTTACTCGTTTTTTTTATTTAATGTTGCTTCTAACCAAGGGTTTTCGGGTTGTACCTTTATTTATGTAGGATTTTGGATTTACTCTACTAGGGTCATGCCTAGAAACACGCTGTTAAAGCTTTTAAGACCTTTAAAGCCTTTAAATCCCACCTCATAGCACATTTCTTCACCGTTTTGAATCAAACTCATTACGTACAAAGGAATCTGCACGGAAAGCTATATTTTTGGTTAACACTTTGAAAACATGTGCACCAGGAATAGAAAAAGCAGGTAGCTATAATGAGATAATGATTATGCTTGCCTAAAGATGATTTTGATTACCTTATTGTTACTTATTTTCGCGGGACTTAATTTTCGCGATTTTCGCGATCTTCAAAAAATCGCGAAATTTAAGGGGCTATGTCACGGCAAATTTAATTTTATGTTATAAAGTTTGTCAAATATTCGCTATGAAACTACATGTTTGCAAAGAAATTAATTCTATGATTCTAAATGAAAAAAACATAGCTTCATTGCAGCCAAATGTGTCTCCCGGGCGTTATTAGTTAAAGTTACAAGCATACAATATTAACTTTGAAAACTGTTCCGCCAGACCATATTTCAAAAACTCGCATCGCAATCCGTTTCAATCTTCGTCGCTTTTGACCATCCGTTCCTTTTTTTGTATTTGCTGTGTCATTGAAATGTTCCTTCACTGTTTTAAAAGGGTATTTTATATATTTAAACGAATTTGATAGTCATTTCCTATGGCTATGTTTGGCTTAAATCCGTGACATAGTCCCTTTAAAGACCCGCGAAAATTTATTTCAAACGTTTTCTATTTTATTTTATTTTTTTTATTTTATTTTTTTTTCTAATTTGGTATTTTTGGCCAAATCGCGAAAATTAAGTGCCGCGAAATATGCCCGTTCCATTTTCGCGAAATTAAGTTCCCGCGAAAATAAGTAACAATAAGATAGATAGTGATTATGCTTACCTATTGAGGATGACTGGTTCTGTGGTGATACAGTAGGCTCAACAACTCGGTACATATTTGATGATAACCACGAATTGAAGATGCGAACTTTGGCGTAAACTCCATAATAGCCTGCTTTGGCACATCCGTACCCCCAGCTGGTGGCTCCCTCAAGATACCAGGAACCTTGAAACTCACACACCAATGGTCCACCGCTATCACCCTGACAAGCATCAATGCCTCCTTCATCAAAACCAGCACACAGCATCGAATCGTCGATGTACCCAGGGTAAGCACTCGTGCAGCGTTGTTTTGACACCAGTGGTACAGACGCTTGCATCAGAGGATTTGGCGCGGCGCCGCCAAAAGATAAAGTCCCCCAACCCGTTATCCAGCATTTTTTGTTGAGATTGTCTAGGGGAAGCTGATGGCCAGTATCTGGCAAGCAAACAAAACCAACTCCTTCTCCAACAATAGCAGGATTCACGAGATTAAGTAGTGCGATATCATTGCTGTCAAACAGAGGATTCTGATAGCTCTCGTGCATGATAATTTTTGCAACTTCGATGTTTTGCTCTGTTCCAACGCTGCCATTTGTTCTGTAGTGGGCTCCAACCCTAAAAAATATAACATAAAATTAAAACTATGAAGAGTTAAAACATTTGATATACTTCTAGATGGTTTGACACGATCTCGGATATGAAAGTGTATGTAATTCCCATTAGTTTCGGCTTGTAGATTATTTAGTATAGTTTTAGCAATAAAGTCGCTAAGCGCGAATTGGCTGACTACATATTTCTCGTTTCAACACGAAACATTCTGATTTATGACTTGATCACAAATGTCTTCTTTCTCTTCCTCCCATCTCTCCTTACTCCCCCTCCTCCTCCTTCTCCTCCTCAATTGTTGTCATTTCTTAACATTATCATCGTCATTGTTTTACTTCTTCTATTTTAATTTTGGCAAGTTTTATGCAGCTTCTCTTGTACTAAATAACTTGAAATCAGATAAATAGCTACCTTATCTTGATACTAGATGCCGTTTCCCCAGGCAAACAATGAGCTGCTGTCACCACCCAATAAGGATCCACTAAAGACCCGCCACAGAACTGATTTCCAGAATTGTCCGTAATCATCACTTGCCATGGCCAGCTGTTGATAGGTGCAATTGTACCACCGACTATTCGGCTCATGGGTGGCCTGAAGCCACAAGATACTAAACTCAAAGAATAAAAACTTCCATTTAGGTAGTGACGCACTTATAGTTGCTGTCTATTAGATTTAAACCGCCAAACCGTAGGCAACACTCTAAGCAAGTTAGTTAGTTAGCTAGTTTACTTACGGATCGTGAAAATCGATTCCGAGCCTGACTAGTGCAAAGGTGTACTAAGGACCTGAAAAACCCCTTGTGGTAATCCCATCCGAGAGCAGACATGACATACCTAGCACGTTTCAAGCTACAGATATCAGATTAAATTAAAACACAGGCGCCTAGTTTATTGCCTAAGAAAACGTCAATACACATGAAAGTTGGGAACGTGAGAACTAGTTTGCCGTCTATGTATGGGAAGGGAGATGTTCGAATAAGTAGTTTGTCCAGTCTTTTCTTTTCTACAGAAACCAAAGTAAGCCCAGGCATGGACTATTTTTTCATAATATTCACTCGTCTCACGCCATAAATGGAAACTCCGTGAAAATTATGCCTTTCATAAGAAGGCATTCGTGAATGCAGAAATTTCAAATCTTTTAATTAAGAGCCAACCCAGAGCACATAATTTTAGCTGAAATGGCCTATTAGCATACAAAGCTGAATAATTTTATCTTCTCCTACCTTTCTTAGTAGTAGTCACATTTTCCAAGCTCTTGTAGGATTGTCCAGTGCTGTCAACGCCAAAAACACCTACACGATACTTCGTAGAAGGCGATAGTCTTCTAATAACGGTAGTTGTAGCGTTGCCGGGAACAACGTCTACAGTCAATATAGTGCCTTGGATGCTTTTTACTTCAACTATGTAAAACTTGGCAGATTGGTTAGCAACTGTTTCATTGAGATTTCTCCATTGTAGGGTAAAGCTGGTGGATGTGAGGTTGAAGATTGTTGCATCCCATCCCAAAATCGATAAAGCTAGGTAAATAAATAAAGAATATTGACTTAAAACCAAATTATTTTCATTGAACAAGCACGAAATTTAGTTTTGAGATAAACGTTTAGTTTTAGCAGAAGCAGAAGCAGACAAAGTAGTATAAGCAGTAGTAGTAGTAGTAGCAGTAACAGTAGTAGTAGCAGTAGTAGTAGCAGTAGCAGTAGTAGTAGCAGTAGCAGTAGCAGTAGCAGTAGCAGTAACAGTAGCAGTAGCAGTAGCAGTAGCAGTAGCAGTAGCAGTAGCAGTAGCAGTAGCAGTAGCAGTAGCAGAGGCAGTAGCAGTAGCAGTAGCAGAGGCAGTAGCAGTAGCAGTAGCAGTAGTAGTAGCAGTAGCAGTAGCAGTAGCAGTAGCAGTAGCAGAGGCAGTAGCAGTAGTAGTAGCAGTAGCAGAAGCAGTAGCAGTAGCAGTAGCAGTAGTAGTAGCAGTAGCAGTAGCAGTAGCAGTAGTAGTAGCAGTAGCAGAAGCAGAAGCAGTAGCAGTAGCAGTAGCAGTAGCAGTGGCAGTAGCAGTAGCAGAGGCAGTAGCAGTAGCAGTAGCAGTAGCAGTAGCAGTAGCAGTAGCAGTAGCAGTGGCAGTGGTAGTAGCAGTAGCAGTAGCAGTAGCAGTAGCAGTAGCAGAGGCAGTAGCAGTAGCAGTAGCAGTAGCAGAGGCAGTAGCAGTAGCAGTAGTAGTAGCAGTAGCAGTAGCAGTAGCAGTAGCAGAGGCAGTAGCAGTAGTAGTAGCAGTAGCAGAAGCAGTAGCAGTAGCAGTAGCAGTAGTAGTAGCAGTAGCAGTAGCAGTAGCAGTAGCAGTAGCAGTAGCAGTAGCAGTAGCAGTAGCAGTAGTAGTAGCAGTAGCAGTAGCAGTAGCAGTAGCAGTAGTAGTAGCAGTAGCAGTAGCAGTAGCAGTAGCAGTAGCAGTAGCAGTAGCAGAGGCAGTAGCAGTAGCAGTAGCAGTAGCAGTAGCAGTAGCAGTAGCAGAGGCAGTAGCAGTAGCAGTAGCAGTAGCAGTAGCAGTAGCAGTAGCAGTAGCAGTAGTAGTAGTGGTAGCACTAGCACTAGCACTAGCACTGGCAGTAGCAGTAGCACTAGCACAAGCAGTAGCATTTAGCAGAAGCACTAGCAGCGTATTTGCCTACGTACCTGATTTCAGACCTTTCTTCACAATAGCAAACTTCATTTTTATACTGCTGTCTCGTCTCCTTGTCTTTACTTGAATTGAGATGTTACTTAAGAGACCAAAGGCAACATCCGCTAGAATTTCTGGAGCAAACGACGCACAACCAAAGTGATAGAGAACTTCAGTACCATTTCCGTTGATGATCTTGGCAAACTCCTGATCACTGAATTATTAGCAGACAAGAAGGAAAGGATTGCGTACAATGCTCACACTGATATTTTTTTTTTCATCAAAGTTATTGTTCTCACTTTCATTTAATTAGCTACCTAATCTTTCTGCTACTTTTAGTTAACTAACATCGTTTTAATACTTGAACTTAATGAATATGATTAGTTACATATTCAGCTGATTACTTCTGATTGGCTAGAAAGAAATACCCCAGTTGACTTGATTATACCTGCAAGAGTAAAGGTTTAATTCTTGAACAGATATGAAGACCACGGCTTCACGGATACCAGCACTTTGTATGTCCCAGTTATATAGAATATCCATGTTACTCGCGGCTGTTGCTTCTATTTGGCCAAAGCTCTCATTTAGTAAAGTGGTGCTAAAGCCTATAAAAGGGAGACCAAAGCAATTGACACTTGAATGGAATCGAAATTTTGTTCATTCGATAAAAGCCAAACTTGGTTTGGTAAAATCCAGGGCATTTTTTCTTCAGAAGACTAAATTTAACAGTGAAAACGGATCAGGTATAAATGACAAACTCTTTCCATTTCTTTAGCTTGATACAGTTTTAACAATTAATATTTCATTTTCTTCTAAACAACGTTATCTCTGAAAATTACTAAGTACTGACGTGAAGGCCATTGAAGACTAGTATTATTTTAGCTGTGCATCTTCTTTAGTAGCACTTCTACAGGTGAACATACTGCAACTGGTTATGATTATAAAATTGATTGGTGGTGTAATCTTAGTTAATTTCCGGCCCTCTAGCGAGTGGAGGGGATCCACAAATGAACTTGCTTCACCCAAATATTAAAGGGACTGTGTCACGGCTGAGTTATGTTTATTTTATCAAGTTTTGCCAAATACTTGCTATGAAACTTAATGTTTGAAAAGAAATTTCTTCTATGGATTTAAATGACAAAACCACAGCCTAATTGCAACCAAATGTGTCTTCCGAGCGTTATAATTTAAAGTTACAGGCAAACAAGATTATCTTTGAAAACTGGTCAGACCAATAATATTTCAAAAACCCATATCGCAATCCGTTTCAATCTTCGTCGCTTTTGGCCATCCGTACCTTCTTTTGTATTTGATGTGTTATTAAAATGTCCCTTCACTGTTTTAAGAGGTTATTTTGATATTTCAGCGAATTAAATGATCCCATGGCTAAAATCCGTGACACAGTCCCTTTAAACAGAAACCAATAATTCACAAACGTACCTGTGACACTGAGAACAAAGTCCGACATTGGCCCTACTCCCTTGGAAGTGAAAGCGGCTACAGCGATGAGGTATTCCTGTGCTGGCTTAAGATCTTTTAACATGAATTGTGTAGTGTTATGGATACTGCTGTTAACGCTTTTATGCGTAGACAAAATGTCGTTTTCTTTGTAGTAGATTGTGTATCCTAACAGTATGCCATTGGCGTAGTACTGGGGAAGAGGATTCCACTCCACCAGAAGGTCCGATGTGAACTCGATGTTTTTCACTCGAACACCACTTGGCGCTCTGCTTGGAACTAAAAAACAAAGAACATTTAAAGGTTGGTTGCTCTGACGTTGCTGACGTTTAAGGTGACTCGATCGAAATAAATGACGTGCTGTATGCCTGTCAAAAATGTCTAATTACTTCACCATTTCTGACTCGATTTCCCTCAGACTTTCGCATTTTACTCTAAATTTATCGAAGATTAATACACACGCCAATATGTCGATGTAATGATTGCGAGTTTTGTGCGATGCTACTTTTATTGAACACACCTATTTGGATAAAACTGCTATTTACAGAAAACGGAGCGCTAGGATTTCGTTTAAACTACTGCAATTAGCTCATTATAACATCTTATTATGACTCTCTAAGTTTCCGAGAAATCGTCGGAACAGAAACCTCAATACAATTTGATCATCAAAATATTAATCTCGGGGAAACCTCGAGGCTGGGAACGCTCCAGCTCTTCCACATTTCGCCCAAAAGTACCATAACCGAAGACAAAGAAAGTTCAATGCATCAGTTTTGTTAGCTCCAAATCACATTCGGCTATTTGCACCGATGAAAAAGTTTGAGAAAATACTATAAACTCACCATTTGCGTCAAAATGTAGGAAGGTCGCCAAATTAACGTTTTTCTAAATAACATGAAAACCATCCGTACGAATTCCTTAAAACAACCGGAACATTAAATTGAACATCTTACACAAATTTTGTGCTACTCTACATTTCTGGAGCTGCCTTGATATGGATGAATTATTTTTTTAAAGTGAAGCACTACTCCAACTCTCTATTGAACACGGCCATGTTGTCGTTTGAATTCTACAGCTGACGCTATGCAAATTTCCTTGGATTTGATTAGAATTTGAAGAATTCACACATGGATAAGGGGGGTGCATTTTACCCCATAAGACAGCGGTTATTTGAATAACAATAAACAGACTACAATGTGTTAATTTCAACTTTATTACCAACCCTTTTCAAATTTCATGTGGCATAAATTAAGGACACCTCTTACATGAGAACATGAAGCAACTGAACACTGTCAATGCACCCCCCTTATCCATGTGCAAATTTTTCAAATTCTCGTAAATTCCAAAGAAATTTGCATAGCGTTAGTTGCAGAATCCAAACAACAACATGGCCGTGTTCACAATAGGGTTGGAGTAGTGCTTCACTTTAAAACATTATTTCATCCAAATCAAGGCAGCTCCAGAAACGTAAAGCAGCGCAAAGTTTGTGTAAGATGTTCAAATTAATGGTCCAGTTGTTTTAAGCAATTCGTACGGTTAGTTTTCATGCAATTTAGAAAAACGTAAATTTGGCGACCTTCCTACATTTTGACGCAAATGGTGAGTTTATAGTATTTTCTCAAACTTTTTCATCGGTGCAAATAGCCGAATGTGATTTGGAGCTAACAAAACTGATGCATTGAACTTTCTTTGTCTTCAGTTATGGTACTTTTGGGCGAAATGTGGAAGAGCTGGAGCGTTCCCAGCCTCAAGGTTTCCCCGAGATTAATATTTTGATGATCAAATTGTATCGCGGTTTCTGTTCCGACGATTTCTCGGAAACTTAGAGAGTCATAATAAGATGTTATAATGAGTTAATTGCAGAAGTTTAAACGAAATCCTAGCGCTCAGTTTTCTGTAAATAGCAGTTTTATCCAAATAGGTGTGTTCAATAAAGTTAACATCGCGCAAAACTCACGATAATTACATCGACATATTGACGTGTGTATTATTCTTCGATAAATTTCGAGTAAAATGCGAAAGTTTGAAGGAAATCGAGTCAGAAATGGTGAAGTTATATGACATTTTTGAAAGGCATACAGCACGTCATTTATTGCGATCGAGTCACCTTAATTCTGTTATTTCTGCATTTTGTTCAAGCGAAGGCGGTTTATTAGTCATAATTTACGCAGGGCCTCTGTTGATACCAGCCAAGTGCTGATTGGGCCACCGTGCCTAAAAAAAGTTGACTTGACTTGAAAGGACTAAATGTCCATATGCATGTTTACGTCAGACTGGCTAGTTTTAATACCAGGCCTTGCTTTCAAAGTGCCAACTTCTAAATTTTATTGTCAACCAATTTCTAAAGCAGCAAAAATTAAAACAAAACCAAGTGGAAACTGCATGGAGATGCAGAGGATTAGAATAATTCACATAAACGAGGTTTGATGGTGACGTTATCATGCCCAGGGCCTATTGTAGTGGAACTTACCCCCTTCATCGGTCATTACTAAGACTTCGTTACTTTTAAACGGAGTCCCATCGCCATCCACGGCCACAACGCCAACGTTATACTCTGTGTATCCACTTAGGTACGTTATCTCAGATTCTGTTGTGTTTTGAGCCACGATTTCGCCAGTTGATTCGCTGCTGCTGTTAATCCTTCTAGCAAAGGCAACGTAAAAACGTATTCCACCACTGAGAAGATTAGTCGGGTGGCTCCAGATTATCGCGATACTTTTCGCTGTCTTGTTTACAACAGTTACGTTCCAGTCAACCAGAAGGGAAGCTGCAGTAAAAGCAATAGAAAAGGACAATCAAAGTAAAAACAAATACATACAAAGACACAAAAACGAACGAAAAAA
Organism: Oculina patagonica; assembly: GCF_052425735.1. NCBI lineage: Eukaryota > Metazoa > Cnidaria > Anthozoa > Scleractinia > Oculinidae > Oculina > Oculina patagonica. The sequence continues at coordinate 1,237,271 of NC_135758.1, read as the reverse complement.
TTAAATATTTTGTCTATATTGGTGAATTGCTGCATCCACAGACATATAGTCAATGTTGTTTGGAGGCGTAAACAGGTTTTCCGGACGCAAAAAGTTTCGAGAACGACTCCGTCGTTGGAACCATCCGTATTCTTAAAAAATAAGATAATGCCTAGGATGTTGTTTTTCATGTGGTAAACAAGACTGTTGTCAGGTCTTGTCAGTAACTTGCTCCCTTCTTGTTTTGTTTTGTTTCATTTATTCTGTCTTCATTTGGGCACCTTGACAAATTTCCTGAGATCAAAATAAAGATCATCCTCCTTTCCAAATTCCAATTTAATCTGACAATTCAACCAAACTAATCAAACCAGCCATGTTGCTTTGCTCTTTTAAAAAGATAAATGATTTTAAGTTTTGACCTTTATGCAAAAAGTGGAAGCTATATACATGTATTCGAATGAAATGGTATTTTTCTTATCTTACTTACCTAAATTCAGGCGTTGCCTCAAAATGCCGTAATCAAGAATGACATAACTCTGGCTGTTGACAAGAGACACTTGTATTGTGATATTTTTGGATTCTCCAAACGGAATATACCGGAAACTTTTATTGAAGAAGACGGGATCCCATTCGTGTACAGCAAAAGCCATGGTTCCATTTCCGTCAAAACCTTTAACGTTTTCACTGTATAAAAGAGGGGAAAAATGTCAGCAGTTTCACAGTACATCAATCGAGCTCCAGGCAATGGAGCAAATCCAAATTAAACGCCGATTTTACCGGCTACGACTGAAATAGACCTTTAGATAGAAAAAGAATAAAACCAGTTTTTAAAAGACTAATCATAACATTACGTTTTTGCTTGACAACAAATAACACGAGAAACATGGCCTGGTTCCGGTTGTTCGAAGGGTGAATAACGCTGTCCACTGGATAAATCACTACCCAGTGGATAGTGTAGTTTATTTCGTCAACACTTATCCAGTGGATAGCGTTATCTTTGAACAACCGAGCCCTGATGTATAATCAAACCAGGTGACGCTTACTACCTAAGAACTAATTTAAGTCGTGTAACAAGGATAACATCCGCCAAAAATTGAAGCAATAGCAACGTACCCTCTGTAACCACTGAAGTTCATTTGGTGGATCGAAACAATGGCAACTGCATGAGGTATCCCGGCATCTCCAACTATCCAGTTACAGAACGGTTCAAATTCACTTGTATAGCTGATATCCAGTCTTTCAGAGGATTGGTTTACCATGTTCGTACACTCTAAACAAGGTTGTTCGATAAATAATTATCGATCGTTGTGCATCAAAACAGTCATGGGTTTCACTTTTAAGTTAAATTAAACAAAAACTAATAAAGTCTATAACTAGCAAACACCACAGCTAATAATAGATGTCTTTTAATTTTAATTTATCACACTAACTTTCATCAGCATCGAGTTCGAATCAAGCCAGCAGCAAGACATTAACGACATCCTATCGCACAGCTTGATGAAACACGCGAAAACGGCCCAGATTCAAACTGTATTTTTGAAAAAGTCAGACGGTCTTTCTCAATTAAACCAACACAGCCGAAAAGTTGATACACTAGTGAAGAAATCTAACTCGTCATTAATATCGTGACTGCGACAAATATTGACAAACATTAGAATGATTTGGCACAGATTGCCCTTTACTTTTGTCATTATCGACTTCCCTTTTGTTGTGCAATGACACACATAATTTCATAACTAAAAACTACATGCGGAAGAAAATGAAAGTAACTGACATGAAATCAACGTAACCAAGTAAGCACACGTACCTTGACACATTCCCTCGACAATGGACACATCATCAATAGCAATGTCGCCACTCCAGGAGTCTCCACTAATTCCCTCAAAAGTAACCTAAGGAGAAGCAAATCGACGTCTAACCAGTATAAAACAGTTCGTTTTAAGCCATTTGGGGTTTTCTGTGCAGAATAGAAAACCTATGTTAACCCTGTGACGTACAAAGCGGGGGATGGAATGGGCGATGGATAGATGCCAACTCCCCACCCATTTATCGCATGCAGAAATTTTGGTATGTCAGCTATGTATCCATGATTTTTGATGCTGCCTTGACAACGTCATAATGGCATGCAGGTTTGACAAAAAAAATTTCCACCTTTTTAAACAAGCTTGAAGGCTTTTTATACTTTTACATTTCATTACCATTTTGACTTGATTCTGTATCAATAGTGCATAAATATGTAACTTACGTTGCTTTGCAAAGTTAGGGTGATTTCCTTTACCATCCATTGGTTGCCATAGTTTCCCGATCTAGTAAAAATTGTGGTATTTCCATTGTAGACATTGAGAATATTTATTGCGTCTCCATACATGTGATAATAAAATTTCAGGCAGGACAACTTTCCAATATCCGAGCTCGACACTGACAAATCCAATATGGCGATATCCCCATACTGTCGAGGATAAGATGTCTCGATATACATGTAGCTTCCTACAACCAAAAACACCTTAAATGAGTAAGTTGATACACATCATTCTTCGAATTCTAATGTGGACACCCGAGTTAAACTATTCAATGGCGCTGAATTACTGACATTTGAGAACTGTTGAAGCAGTAAACTCATGTGAAGCACTGAGATTCGTTACAACCTTATTTTCTTGTCGAAATGTATTGATTGCTACAGGAAATTTTTCGTATTTCTTTATTATAGAGAAGAGACCATTTAAGGTGGCCCGAACCTATTTATTTACGTGATGGTTGCATTTTTGAATCGCGCTTTTTGGCAGGAAAGATTTCACCGATTTCTTCAAATTTTTGCGTCCTGAATGAAAATTGTTCTAATTTACGGAAAATGGCATTCGAATTTCAGTCGAAATAAAAACTTTTGAGATTTGAACATATTTTCAAAATCTAGTTTTTACCAAAAATGTCCATAAATTTAAAACCCGACGACAGATTTCTTCTAAACTTTAGCAAATAAGCCTCAGAATTCTCAAGTTTTGTATCAGGAAGTTTCATGACAATCCTGACCATGCAGTTCGCTGCACAAAATACTGGTAAAATGTTATCTAAAAATGCTACGCTCATGCATTCATGTCAACTGACGCACAAATAGCTGGACAGTGCAGCCGGACTACCTGTCATTTGCGCGTGGAGCAAAATGTTGGATGAAAATGTTTGATCTAGATCAAACATGGGAAGTCACTTAAATACAATGTTGAGAGAGGCGGCTAAACGGTCAAACATGCTCTTCCAACATGATGTTGAACGAAAATGTTTGATCGCTTAAAGGAATGCACTTTGGTTAGCAGATGAGCTGAATAAGGTACAAATATACGCTAGGGTGCATTTCAAAGAGGTAAGACGTATTTTATTGATTAGTTCTAACTAAACTCCTCTGCTCAATGTGGCTTACCGACCAATATCATTTCAAAGCATTATTCATATAGCCCGCAGTGCGATAAAGATAGGTGTTACTGCTTACATTTGAACTGTTGTTTTACAGACAGAGATAAAAACTTTATATAAGATTCTAATAGATTTTGTTAACAATTTAAAACATTGCGATAAAAGTGAGAAACTTAAATCCATTATTGAGTTAAGTGGGTACGAATATAAATGCAAAAAGAATTCTTAAGAGTCACAAATACAATGGTAAAACTATGATGATGCAATAAAGATAAGGTGGATTTCCACTGACGCGTAATTTTTTCGTGCGTTTACGTGCGTGAAAAATTTTTAAACAACCTGCGTACACGTTTACGCAAGTCGTTTCTACATTGTCTCTGAATTTTTTCGAGCCTGCAAACGCACGTAAAAATTTACACATCAGTGGAAATCCAGCATTAGGTATTTGCACGTAGAGTCACGTAAAGAGTTTTTCAGGGTTTAAGTCTTTAATGAAAAGCTAGCTTCTAAAAACTTAAACAATCAAACTTCAATCTGCATTTTTCTCAAAACAGAGTATTGTTTATCTTCCAAATCAGACTTCGGTAGACCATGTTCCTCTTGATGCCTCCCAATTGCTGAATATTTATGTTCACTGATGCGTTTGTGTAAATTTCGGGTTCTATACCCGACATATCCTGACAGATTACAGTCAAATTTATTGACTACGCATTGATTGTTAACAAAGGGGGGCTTCTTCACTTTCGGGATGAGGATTAGACCAATTAATTGACAAATCATCGTATTTTGGTAACACAGCCTTAAAACATAGTTAAATAAGTGCAGCAAGTAAAAGAGATTAGGGTTAAGGGCGGCAAAAATGAGATCAAATGTGGTCTTTTAAAAGAAAAACTTCAACCGGATCATAGTGGATCATAGTTGATCCTAGATTGAAATGCTTAAAACTTATAACGAAGTAATAACAAGTTATACTCACCGTTTCCGCCATGATCAGAGATTGGCCCTGTACCATCCGAAAAAGTTGGACCAGTCTGGTTTGTCCAGTCAAAGTCATCCTGATAACTTTGTGACCAGCCAGAACATAAGCCATTGTCAAAGTTGCAGCCTTTGAGACATGGAATTAACATTAATATAATCTGACAAAAGAAGTCTTTCTACAGCTATTTCAGACAAGAAATGTCTCATTGAAGCACTAAGAGACCGAATAGTAGCCTAAATATATATAGTTATAATTATGTAAGGGAGCTGCATATCAAACGAGAGAATTTCCAGAAGTTTTTGTATTATGCAAAGGAAATAATTGCTCTGCACTTCACTGGATCTTTCCTCCCATAAGAAAGGAAGTGTACCTAGCTCCAGCAACGGCAAATAGCAAACAAGATGCTCGCTCACATTAGTATCTAGAAAACGGGACACTGCATAAATATTTAACAATTATTCAATGAGCGCGCATTGGATATGAGATGGTAGATTGACGCCCAAAGAATTGCAATATTTGAGCTTCTCAGCTATTTTTGTTGACGCGTATCGGCTACCAAATTTGTGGTCAATAGTATATGAGCTCATATAGTAATACCATTGCCTATTAACCAATCAAAACGCAGGAACAATATACCATTGCTAGTTTTTAAATGAATATACTTACTGTGAACTGCTTTGGTCAGCGAGATACAACAGAGTAAAACTAGAGAAAAAAAATCCGTATTAAAAAAAGTCAATTAATCTACCTTCCTTTTCATATTTTGTATATGATACTCCTGCAACTAATCGCGTTGAAACTACTTTCAAAATCTTTCTCTATACGACTCCTTTTTGTTATTTTGTTATTTTTACATCACATTAATAAAATGAGTGCTAATACAATACACCTGGCAATAGAAAAATACCTGAGTTGCTTTTATCTGGTTTTACCGTGTTTGCCGTCCCGTGCTTTTCGCATTTCCAAAATGCGCACCGGCCCAAAACCTACATAGGCTACGCAGGTTTATCTTAATGCATACGGTAGGCTTATTTCGTCCATCAAAACAGCTTGCTTCAGTATTGCAATGAATATCTCAACGATAGTTTAGAATTTTTTACTTTTGGCAACGGTCACTTGAAAAGTACAGTTCATGTCATTGCTGTTGGAAACATATCGTCAAAGACTGCAATGCATAAACAAAACGAAGGTTTCCACTCTATGGAACAATAACTCGCTTAAATCGCTTCAATTCAGCAAAGTAAACCCGCCGACAACAAGTATCAGACCTTGCATGACCGATAAGGCATTTTATTAAGAATTTTTCTGTATTCCTGTATCTTAAAACCTCCGGGAGCCCAGCCTTAAACGTACTGTAAATTATCCCATACAAACTCTTACGTTTTCGCCATGACCGCTATTCCGCAACACGGTATGACCGCACTCACTCACACTTGAGCTTGGCCCCCTGTGGGATCACGCGTCCAAAGCGAAGCGATGCATCGTTTATAAATGCTCTAGTAATTTCAAAAATACAGAACTTGAAACAAACCACTGATTTACATGATTCATTTTGCGCGCTTTGTGAATGTCGCTATCATACATCGCTCAACGGAACTTGAGTAACAGCTCGAGCAAATTGAATAATGTGATCATAGTCGCCTTAGGAGTTTCCAGTCTAGTGATCACATTAGTGGGAAGAAAGCATATTAGGTTGATGACATTGTTTCGAACAGCTAGTCAAATCAAAATGCTAAATATTTTCAAGTGTTTCACAGTATGAGAGGTTTGTCTGTTTTCAAAAGAAAAACCAATTCGCTGACATTAAGCATAAGTTGATGACATTGTTTCGAACAGCTAGACAGAGCAAAATGCTAAATATTTTCAAGTGTTTCACGATTCACAGTATGAGAGGTTAGTCTATTTTCAAAAGAAAGGAATAGACCTTATCACTGTCTGGGAAGCCTTCCCGGCGGGTGGAAAACATTGTCATAAATAACATCGTTTCTATGAAAATCCGATGGAAAATATTAAAAAAAGGGATATCAGTCTGGGCAATTTCTTAATCGCAATTTTAGATACTCGGATTTTCGAACAATTAGGGGTCTCGGCTTGGCTATTCTCAGAATAATTTACCAACTGCTACTTGCGAAAGACTGAATTGGATTCCTCTTGGTCCATATTATTACTAAAAAAAAAATGTTCGAGTTGTAGCCAGGCATGTTAAAAATTCGAATTAATAAGTTGACACTGGCTGGACGTTTCGGCCACTACTGTTGCCTTCTCCAGCAAGACAAAAATGCAAATGTTCAACAGCGTCCTGTTAAAATATGTAACGAATGTGTGATAAAAACTAAATGAACTTTCCGAATGTAACAAAAGTCTCTAGAGCCTAGACTTCAATTTTGCCATCACTCCTAAGAGTTTGCCAGTGCCTCAAATTGTTTCCTCAATTGAATCCGGCATAGATCAGCTCCCTAACGCCGAAAAAGACCTTATCAGAGCTTCGGTCACCTCCGCCATCAACAATTGGCGTCCTCCTCCACGAAGCAACATTACCAATGAAGAGGAAAAAGCTCTCAGAGATCATGCCAAGGACACGTCGGTCACAATTTTACCAGCCGGCAAGGGCCGAGCCGTAGTCCTGATGAATACCAACGACTACGTCGATAAAATAAACAACCTTCTAAATGACAAAAAAAACCTACCACAAGATAACAGACAAAAGAAGGAACCCAACATCGAGCACCGAAAAATCTCTCAATAAACTTCTCCTACAGATTAAAGATATCAGCCAGCCTCGCATGACAGCAGCAAGAAACAGTTGGAACCGAAGCTCTACTAAAAACTTCATAGCACCGATTCCACACCAGCGTCTTTTTATGGCCTTCCTAAAATCCATAAGGAGAACGTCCCACTCAGACCAATTATGAGTGCCATTGGATCTCCCACTTCTGAACCGTATCCAAATACCTCGCCAACATCTTGTCACCTCTTCAGAATAATACATACACCGTTCAAAACAGTGCATCTTTTGTCGAAAAGATCCGCACCTTGTCAGTAGATCCCGACGAGATCCTAGTATCTTTTGTCACAATGGTGGTTTAGATACGTAGATGACAGCCACGTATGTGTAAAAAAGGAACGCGTAGATGAATTCCACTCACATCTAAATTCCATCAACCCTCACATCAAATTTACAGTAGGTTCCATTGCCTTTCTTGACACCAAAACAACCAGACAAGAAGATGGCTCGATCACCGTGTCTGTCTACAGGAAAGCTACCAACCCTATACGTACCATCTCGAACATACTGAAAAAATAAAAGACTGGATCGAGAAAGAGGATACCAGAGGAATTGTATATAAGATCAAGTGTAACGATTGCGACTGTGTTTATGTTGGTCAGACATCACGCGCGCTTAAAACACGTATGAAAGAACACGCAAAGGCCATCGCAACATTGGATAAAAACTCTTTGTTGGAAAAACACCATATGCTTAACGACCATCAAATATATTTGAGAGCGTCGAAATTGTTGACAGGTCAACGGTGTGAAAACAACGACTAATTCTTAAAGCTTGGCATTCTGTGCGAGATAGGAACGCTATAAACGAACACATAAGCCTGGTTTTCACCAGCGACGTAAGAACAAGCGCAAGCGCAAACGCAAGCACGCAACCACGGAAAGAAAGACCCTTGTGCTTGTGCTTGACACAAGTTCAAGCATAAGCATCAAAATTCAATTGTGTTTGTGCTTTTGTTTGCGTCGAGGCCGTCACAGTTCACGGTGAAATTATAGCCGTTGTCCTTACGCTTGTGCTTGCGCTTGTGTTTGCGTCGCTAGTGAAAAATAGGCTATAGCGAAACGTTTACAATAGCATTAAGAATTTATAGACTCATTAAGAATGCTCTAGAGACTTTTGTTGCACTCGGAAAGTTCATTTAGTTTTTATCACACATTCGTTACATATTTTAACAGGACGCCGTTGAACATTTGCATTTTTATCTTGCTGAAGAAGGTAACAGTAGTGGCCGAAACGTCCAAAAACAATATTTTTAGCCAGTGTCTACTTATTAATTCGAATTTTCATATTATTACTAGTTTGTTTTTAAAGGAGCGTGTAAAGTATTTTCTTTACTTCTTTAGAAATAGATAGCCTCCAGATAGATTTAACACCACACACAATAGACAATTTAAATCTTTGCCACAAAAATGTAGCGTACTAACACTAAGTGAAGGAAATGATGATGGAAATTAACTAAGCGAGCAACAGATTAAATATTGTTACAGACAATGAATATTTTATCTTAGTCAAGCGTACAAAATATCCAAAAAAATAACATTTTTAAAAAGATCTCATCAGCGATAGATGTTTCTCAGTTTTTCTTCTGTTCTAATCATAGTTCTGAATCGCTAAGATCTGAATGTTTATCGTGTCTGTTTAGCGTAACAAGGTTTAACATTTAATTAAACATTCTTTAGAAATTATAGTTAGGCCGGTCAATTGAAAATCTAACGCAACACTGATCTTATAAAACAAACATCAAAGTTCCTTGGCTTTATATTCCTAAATACATGCATTTCCCTGACCAAATTGTAGACTTGACGCTATGATAGAGATGTGTACTTTACGAGAATCCACGTCAACCCTCAAAACGGTGCATTGAGGGCTGCCGTAATCCAAGCGCATCATAATATGCCAATTTATATACCAAGTTCTTTATTGAAAGCCGAAAACAATTGTCCTCAAATTGCTATGTGAATCTCAATTATACTATTGTTTAAAGTTCACTGCCTTCTGCATAATGCAGTCTTCATTGTGGCTTAGTTCTGTTTCAGATAAGCATGTTTATATATACATATATGGACGCATTTTCATAAATGTTATTTCTATCACATAAGATTTCCGTGCCTCGAAAAAGATCACGATAGGCTATGAAATGCACCACAGTCAAGCATTTCATTGTGAAGATTATACCAGGTGTAGTTTTAGCCAATATTGTTACATATGTGTATGTGAGCTACCGGCCGGCTCCACAAATCATGATCAAGATGAGGCAACAGACATCTATAGCTTTTAAACAAACAGCAACCTGGGGTGATGGCTTACTTCTCTGTATTAAAACGAGACAAACAAGTTAGGCCTGGTTAACGCAGTAGCGACAAAACGACATAACGACATAAAGAAAAGTTCAGTTTTTCCCTTATGTCATTATGTTCCAGCTATGTAGTTATGTTGAGTTATTCACACTGGTGACATAACACAACGACGTGAGGTGCTTTTTGCATTTTAATGACCTTGCCGTTATGTCGTTATGTCGCTAGTGTAAACCAAGACTTATCTTGTACTTTTTGTGTACTTTTTGCATTGTCAGAAGTTAGCAAGGAAATTTCATTTCACTTCAAAAGTGTTTGCACCGCTTACTTAAGTGGTTTTCTAGAACAATTACTCGGTCGACAGTTTTTCTAGCTATCGTCTAGTACGGAATACATATGCTTTAAAACTTACCAGTTGTAAAAAGCCACACGTTTACAATACAAAGCTTCTTTCGCCAAGCCATTGCGCACAAGCTTTAGCTCGTATGCATGCACTAGCACGTCAAAGTTATGGCACTGCCTGAAGCAAAAGTGAAATAACTCAAAGTGCGCCACAATAGCGCAAAATAAAAGCATCAATGGAACCGCCGGAGTAAAGTCAAGCAATTAAGTTGGTCCCTCGGGTGTTAATTGGTCTGAGAGGTCCCTTTTAAAACGCGTTTTTGAAAAGGAAAACATGGGGCCGATTATTTAAACGAAGCCTAAGTTAGACGTGTTTAACCGGTGTCTAAATTGCATTATTTGAACGCCGATGAGCCGAAGTTCACGAAGACCACGTTTAGACGACGTCTAACGAGTGTAGCTATTGTTTTGGCATCATGGAACACTATTGTCTTGCTGTTGTTTTTCTTTCAATCAAAGGACTGCATAGATAATGTAGTATAAAGCTGTGTGGAAATATTTTCAAGAAATTGTATTTGTGTTTTTTAAAGGAAATGAAACAAATAGAATCAAATATCTCTTTAAACCAGCTCGGAGGTTCAGGAAGCGCATACAAAATACAAATCAAGAAACAAGTTGACTGCAATGGGCTAGAATCAGTGAAAATAAACAGTTAAACGACGTTTAAACCTTCTCGGGAGCAGGTCTAACTTGCCATTGTTTGTTAGTCAACGGTTAAACTTCATCTAGACGCGGGTTATGATAAACGTTGTTTAAATAATTGGATTCGCAGGCTAAATCCAGATTGAGACGATGACTTTCTTAGCCGCAGTCTAAACTTTGTTTAAATAACCGGCCCTTAGTGGATCTCTTAGAATTTTTAAAGCTTGACAGAAGATTCCTGAAATAATGTAAAAAAAAAGCCGTAACGATCAGCAAGATCGCATAATAATACGCCAATTTTATATGCCAAGGTTTTTAATGAAAGCATTAATTGTCCTCAAATTGGTATTGTGAATCTCAGTAATACTATTGTCCAATGTTCACTGCCTTCTGCATAATGCAGGTTTCAGTGGGGCTAATTTATTTTCATAAATCTTATTTCTATCACATAAGAATTTCTTCCCTTTAAAAAGATCACGGTTGCCTATGAAATGCACCACATGTACAGCCAAGCATTTCATTGTGATGATACCGTCAAATTCCAGGTGTAGTTTTAGCCAATATTGTGACAGATTTGTATGTGAGCTACCCAAAATAGTTAAGTCATGATCAAGATCGTGCAACAGATATGTAGCTTTTAAACAAACAGCAGTCTGGGATGTTGGCTAACTTCTCTGCAAACAAGTTATCTTCTACCGGTCTTAGGCAGAATTGATAGAATGAAGCAAGGAAAATGTCATTTCACTTCAAAAATGTTTGAACTGCTTACTTCAGTGGTTTTCTAGAGCAATTAATCGGTCGACAGTGCATGTCCTCTGCATGTTCGGGAAGAAAACGTAGAAATCAGGTTTTCTGGTGTCAGCTATCTAGTTTAATTGGAGTACATATGCTTTAAAACTTACCTGTTGTGAAAACCATACACGTTTACAATACAAGTTTTCTTTCGCCAAGCCATTGCGCAAAAGCTTTAGCTCGTATCCCGGCGTATCACATTGAACAAAATCTAACGAATTTGTCATCGAACTCAATCGAATTTCATCGAACGATCAAATTCGATGTTGTTCGGTCATCGACCGAAATCAAAAGTCATCGTTCGATTTTGTGCGATTGAGTTCGGAATCGAACCTATAGCTAAAACTCAAAATAAAAAGCGCGTAATACTTTATTCTTGGTCCAGGGAAATGTGGTCCTCGAATAGATAAGTGATCATGAATGGACATGGGATCGTTTGATCTTTGTCTTTTATTTGAACTGGGAGGTGCGGTGGCCTAATGGTTAGTGCACCAGACTTTGGATCGAGCGGTGCGGGTTCGAGCCCTGGCCGGGGTCATTGTGTTGTGTTCTTAGGCAAGACAGTTTACTCTCATAGTGCCTCTCTCCACCCAGGGCCCAGTTGCTCAAAGGGTGGATAACGCTATCCAGCGGATGGCTGTCATACAAAACCTACTTCGCTATCCACCAGATAGTGATTTATCCGGTGGATAACGTTATCCGCCCTTTGAACAACTGGGGACAGGTGTATAAATGGGTACCGGCGACATAATGCTGGAGGGGGGGGGGGGAGGGGTACCCTGCAATGGAAATATTTCTAGCAGCTTAATGCTACAGAAACCAGGATAAGCTCCGGCAGTATGGGCCGCTTGGCTTCAGGCTTCCCTTTTATTTGATCTATACTGAAGAAATAATACACCGTCTACACCACGATGAACTAAACACATCTTTAATGAGATTCCATTTTGCTGCGTGTCTGTTCAGCTATGAATCACATACATGTACGACGTCAAAATGTGGTAAGAACAAAAAGAGTGGCTTCCATGTCCAGGCTTTTGGAAACTGTTAAGTCAATTGTTAAGTGGTTGGTATAGGTAGACAGATGCTGCCTAACTGTTGTTCTCGGAAGACTTAGGACCAACGTTAAGTTCTTTGTAGGTAGATACGGCAACGCCACTGTTGAGTGATTTGTTGTCTAAGACAGTCATTTCGTCGCTCCCCCTTATTGCTCAGGCTTGTGGAAACTTCAGGGTCGCTGCTGACTGGCTCGAGGGGTTATTTATTTCGGCGTAATAGTGTTCCTCGGGCTTTCCGTCAGGTACTTTGCCGGATGAATGACGATTACCAAACGACATTTCAATGGCTTGCTCTCCAGAACCGATGTAGTAGGCATTGTTGAAGTAAGCATTGCCATTATAGCTGCTGGCAGGACTTTCTTTTGCACGTCGGTCACTGAATAGGTGTAGGTGTAAAAGCAAGTATGTTAACTTTAATACAAGTTTCTTTTATGCAGACCTCCCGTCCCGTCGGCAAATAATAACAAGTCAATTCTGACGTTTTTTTAATTGATTACACAAAATTTGCCTTTTGGAACTTCTTCCATCTTTGGCTGTCTTAATAATGTTTAGTCTCATGCATCTCATTTTTTTTAGATTTTTAATTGAAATCGAGGATTTTCGAAGTACTAGCGAACTACCGAGGTCGAAGGAACACCTTAGTTAGCATAGTGACATTGCTGCTTTGCTTTTTAGTTCTTTTTCGTTGTTCAGAACGTTTTCGCTAGTCATTTTCGTTGTTCAATGCTCTCAAAAGCAGGACAAACTTGACGCTCACAACTGTAGAATCGAGGTGGCTAATCTTGTGACATTTTACTAATTGACATCTGATGGATGTTTCTATCAAGCCTTAGACAACGCGAGTAAATTTCCAAATGTTTTGACATTGCTGTTCCATTATACATAATGCCGTCCACATAGCAGAAGTGCAAAGGCGAAAACATGAAACAAGTAATCTAGTAATAGTTTCACAAGGACATTTGAAATTGAACTGGTTTTCAGCTCCTGAATTCAGTGTTTCTTACCTGTTACTTCTTTTGCAAGCCAACAGAAGAGCAATGACGATAACCAAAAATAAAACACCACCCACACAAGCCCCAATGATAGCACTCATTGGTTTTGATTCCCCGTCACTTTCCTCCGTAGAGTCAGTTGTGGTGAATAAAGGCTGAACACTTGAGATTGTACCGCCAATCGAGCCTTCAATACTCGACACATCACTCTTCACGATGTCTATTAGGACGTGTTTGTCGACAATGTTATCTGAAAAATCTTGGGGAAGTTGTAAATAAAAAGCTAACAAAGTTATTGCAGGATTATCGGGTGACTGCTTTGGATAACCTGGGAGGATATGAACCATATCGCTTGTAAATACCATGTTGTTAGACGACCTCTTTCGACGAGAACTGAAACAAAAAATAAATAAATAAATGCACACATAAATAAATAAAAGTAATTAATTTTTCAATAAATATTGACAATGAATTTCAAAAATCGGTGATCCGGTGTATATAAACAGCGTTTACACTTTGAAAACAACTGACCGTTTTAATTGCATCAAAAACATCAAACGATTCAGAGAATATATTCCTCAAATTTTAAGTTGGCAGTGTTCATTGAAGCCAAGTTGTTGGTAAACAGTATCCGGAAAAACACAGAGCTTTGCATATGTCCGCCATATTTGTGCTCCACTGTGGTACACCAATATGGCGGCCAAAACCGTTTGCCGGAGAAGAAGGAGAGATTTTGCTACCACAGTCATCCGTTGCACTTCAAGATGCTTATCATTTTTAGCTTATTAGCATATCTGAAAAGCATTTTAAAAGTGAGGAAATATTAGTTTCTGTAACATTTTACATCACGTTGAGTTTGGCTGTGTCAAATTTCCAACACATTTTGAAAGCGGTTTTTTGTTAGTTTTCTCATCAGACTTTTCAGGTCACAAGTCAGTAAGACGTTTTGCCTCGTGAAAAAAGAGCATGCAAAGAACATGAAATACTGTGTTTATAGTATGTCAAGGCACTCTCAATAAGCATTTCACAATTTTTTATCATGTTATTTGAGTGCTACACAGCAAAACCTATTGTGTGGCATGCAAAGGGAAAAAATATTTGTATAGGTGGATAGGATAGGAGTAAGAATCGTTTGCCTAAAGCAGACGTATTTGGGAACTGACAATGTTGTGATTGTTGTTGTGGCTTTGTATTAAAGTATATTTGTCAAACTCGATTTTTACCCTTTTGGAGCTACTTGACATCGGTGTCCCTCAACAACACAGTAGTCGGTAGCCACCGTCGCAACTTTTGTTTTAAAGTCACTCTCCATCCCTTTGTTCCACTAATCAAGCAAAAAAGCAAGCAAGCAAACAAACAGAATAACAAAATGAAAACAAACATATTTAAGAAATTGTATTAACAACTAGACAAAGAGCTCGAGTTTTCTATGAGGGCGACTAGTCTCACTGCTTCAAAAAAACTCTAATCAAGAAGAAGTTGTCCCGTAAAAGAGCAAGGCGCGCTCGATCGTGTTCTATCACAAATAGAAAACAATTCCTCAACCGATCTGAAATAAGCGGATTTCCAGTACAACACGACGGAGTTCCTACTAATAGGAAACACTGGACTGGTGTCAATTGGGACAAGTTAAACCCAATTTAAATTAATTTATTTCAAATGTAAACGCATCCAGTAATACCTGGGCTATGAAAAGAGGAGTTAACAAAATAAAAAAGACGTAAAACGTCAACACTAAGCTAAAATCACCTAAAAGGCACATCAATAAAAAAATTACTTTAATGGTGTTTCTTGCTGGCGAATAGAAAATTTTAAGCCCGAGCTCTTTGTTCAAACTCCTACACGATGACCATAAAGTGGTCGCCCTTACATTTGAATTGGCATGGTCAGCTAGCTTTAGATAGACGATAGAACCGCATTCAAAGCCTGATCATGTATGCGACCATTCATTCGAAGGATACTTCCTCTGTTTAAGAAAAAAGGCCCCCTGTTTGGTTCGTGCTTTAAAACTTTTTCTTTATTAGAACAAAAAACAATAATATCTGACCAATTACCTTGTTTATATCTAGGTCTCTAACTTCCAACAAGACTGCAGACGTTTGTGCTTTCTTTAATGATGGTATTTTTGGAGTAGGCGTAGACCTGGAGGAATCTTGTTTAACGGTTTTGGTGGTGGCTGAGTTGCGAAAGTAAAAATAAAAAAACAAAATAGCATAAATTAATCATAGCAAGCATAAATTAACAAGATCGAAAAAGGTAAAACAGAGCAAAACCAAGACGGATTGCAGAAGATTAACAAAACATGACAAAGGGTTTAATTTGTTTAGATAATTTTATATCAACCGTGGAGTCACCTGAGGACTAGAAATGCTATAGTCAGGACGAAGGCAGCAAAAAGCATTAAGTTTTTATGTTTTAAAGTAAGCAGAGGACATGAATGATAATCAATACCTGGTAAACTCTCTGATGTGGGCAAGGATGCCTTGGGAGTGGATAAACTAACTGAAAAGGAAGGCTTAAACGATGGCATCGAAGACGACGAAGGCTGCGCAGTGGCCGGTTCAAACGACGACCGCCCTGTATACATGGAATCCTCGGCACTGGAAGATTTAAACACTAACGGACCAGACGACAACGAAGGGTTGAGAGTGGACGGATTTAACAACCATGTAGTTGAAGACAACGAAGGGTTGCCAGGTGAAGAATTTAATGTCGATACACGTGAGGACAATGAAGGTATCATAATAGACGGATTAAACGAAGAGGCACTTGAAGGCAATGAAGGGTAGCTGGTGGATGGATTAAGGGAAGATGCATCGGAAGACAACAAAGGTTTCGTAGTGTACGGATTTAATGTCAATTGGCCTGAGGATAAGGACCACTCTTCAATGGAAGGCGCACGCATCGAAGACAGTGACGGTGCAAATGTGGAAGCTGTAGAGAACGTTGGAGTTGCAGTGTGGCTCTGACAACTTCCATTGCTGATTGAGACATCGTCGATGGCTAAATCAGCCGTATTGCCAGATCCTACTATTCCTTCAAATGTCACCTAGAAGATAAGAATTATGAAACCATATTATTGAATGGAGTTTACGTAATATCTAAAATTCTTATAATTACAACAAGTTCTGGAATAAATTGGTAATCAGCAACCTTGTCTTGGACATTTATAAGACACATAACGCGTCACGCCTGTAATGCGTTGTTGATCCTTTGTTATTTTCACTGTTGCACCGAAAATAATTTATTTTCTTTTGCATCTCGGGAACTGTTAACTTTTTACGCTTGCAAAATTGTGTATCCACTGATTAAAACTTTCTCTGTGTTTTCCAAATAAATGGTTCTCTCCGCTTTTATCCAGTAGTCACCATGCTTTTTCTGAACTATTGAATACTACAGCATTCCCACTGGAAACAATAAGTGTCTTCAAACAGGTGAAAAAAACTTACTGTGTAATTCAAATGGATAGTTATCTCTGCCTTTATCCACTTGTTGCCATGGTTTCCTGACGTGTTGAACACTATCATATCTCCACTGAAGACAGTAAGAGTTCCCATAGTGTCTCCATACATGTGATAATAGAACGTGAGACAAGACAGTTCTTCATTTACAGATACAGGGATCACAAGCTTTGCGTTATCACCAGTAAAACGTGGATAAGACGTCTCGATAAACATATAGTATCCTATGGACATAAAAAAGTATAAACCACCTTTCCGAAAACAAACGCAGAACACATTTTTGGTCACGTGTAAACTAAGGCACGCCACTTCCCTTCCCCTTGTTGCCTAATTTTGCGGTTTGCATGTTTTAACACATTAGGGGTGTCGAATGGTAAATGCGAGACTTTGCGAGACAGCGAGACTGATATCTTTTCTGCGAGCCCGAGACCTTTTTAGCCTTGCAAAAGAAATCGAGACTGCGAGAAGGCGTAAAAAAAAAATTCGAGACGACGAGACCCCTGACATTTGGCTAAAATTTTGCGAGACACGCAGTTTTGGAAGGACCATTCACCACTCCTCACATTAACACTACAAAATTTCAAAACAGAACATCAAAACAAACAATCAAAAGTAAAAGGAAGTGTATAAATGGCATTTCTATTACCTGACCCACTGGTATGATCGTAATCTGGACCTGTGTTGGAAGATAGTGTTGATCCTGTATGCCATGTCCAGTCAAAGACATCTGAGAAAGACTGCTGCCAGCCATCACAAAGTCCACTGTCAAAGTCGCAAGATTTACTCACTAAAGTGGAAATAACAGCAACCGTTACATACGACGCTTAGTAATTATATGACCACCTACTCAAACCCGCATAGTGACCACCGTGGCTCAATTGAAAGAACATCCCACTGGCATCTCACTGTCGGGTTTTGTCAATTGCATAAGTTGGTGGGCTCATATGAGGATTGTGCCATTTTTCTTTGCATTCTGTCTGTCATCTATTCCGACCTTCATCGGAAAGATAGAAGGCATAAACGTGACCTGGCTCCAAATATGTAGCTTCTTAACTCAGTACAGCTTTGGTTCGCATCTCGTGGAAACCCTTTGGTAGTAGTGAATAATAACTAAGAATTTGCTGCTTACCCTCCCATGCCAATTCACTTGTGATTATTTAGTACCATAAATTTGTGCAGTTTTGAACATGTACTTTTCCTTTAACAGTTCTATAACGATTGAGGATTGGCCCAACGGACGTCAGATGACAACTGATTTAAAGCCTTACCTGGACAGTCTCCCTCACTAACTGTGACGTTATCAATAGCAATGTCACTGTTGTATGACAAACCCACTATTCCTTCAAAGGTAAGCTAGGAAAAATAAAAATCATGTTACAAGATATTCACAGGGTGAAATATATGTATTTATTAAAAACTAGCAATGGTATATTGCAATTCCTGAGTACTGATTGGTTAACAGGCAATGGTGTATGAGCTCATATACCATTCACCACAAATACGGTAGCCGATACGCGTCAACAAAAACAGCTGCCGAGCTCAAATACTGCAATTCTTTGGGCGTTTTTAATAAAACAATTATTCCACTCGCGCTAGTTGGATATGAGATCGTTAATATGACCTAGAAATGTTTCTTTTTTTTAGTGTGTGCGATAACTGGAGTTTTAACCTGTAAGCTGAATCAGACCATTGTCATAGCTTCTTTGTTAGAGCAGTTTTCAATTGAGTGTCGTAAAACCAAAACCAAAGTAATTACTCTGGCCAATCACAAAGGACCCAGACAACCCAGTGAACCAATCAAAACTCTAATCAAATACATGTAGCTGGTGCGAAGCGCGGGAAAACGTGCGCGAGGGAGTCACGATTGGTTTTGGTTTTACTTCTGATTGGCTGGGAAAGTGGCGCAAGATTTTTAAACCAATCACTAAGCGTAGTAATCAGTAATGCAAAACCAAAGCAAACGCAATTTACTTTCGACACTCAAGTGAAAACCGCTCTAGTCACTTGATTATGACTGAATTCACATGTGATTAATAGGGGCAGCGTGGTCTAGTGGTTAGGGCGCTGGACTTGTAATTGGGAGGTTCCACGGTTCAAATACTCCTGCCAGCCACTTGATGGATTTGCCTTCGGTGGTCCCGAATTCAACTACTCCACATTTTGTAAATAGCAAACTGGTCAGCCTTCTGCCAGTTGGGGTTTTTAACAAGTTTCTGTTTGATTTACAAATAACTATTTGTTTCCTCGTATTTACAGTTTCATTAGGTGAAGAGCCACTTTGTGGAATTGCCACTGCAAATTACCATTATTTCTTTCTTTCCTTCTTTCTTTTTTTTGAATTTCCTTCTTTCGTTCTTTCTTTCTTTCTTTCTTTCTTCCTTTCGTTCGTTCTTTAATTTCGTTCTTCCTTTCGTTCTTTCTTCTTTCTTTCTTTCTTTCTTTCTTTCCTTCTTTCTTACTTATTTTCTTTCTATTTTTTTCTTTCTTTCTTTATTAATTGATTGTGTATTTCCGGTGGGATGCAACCCAATAATGGCATTCTTTTCGTAACAAAATGCGCTACTACTCAGGCCCCTCGTTCTGTTGTTGATTTTGTCTGCTACGCCACAGGAAACTTAATAGCTATTCCCTCAGAACAAAGCTAGATTTGTTTTTTTTTTAATATTAATTATTTACGCTGTCTTTGAAAATACCAGGATCATATCTTAAGAAGGAAAAGCTTTTTCTGCTGTAACTGCCTTTTACGCGCATAGCCTTAGAACAGTTGTCAGTTGTGTCGCAAACGCCAAACACGTGCTAATACGTTTACTTACAACGTCGCTCAATTTTATTGTCATTGTCACTTCTTTCCAATAGTCTTCTTCATCTCCTGTCCTAGAAAATATCGTGGTATTTCCACTGAAAACGTTCAAAGTTCCCATATCCGAACCATACATGTGATAGTAAAACATCAAGCACGTAGCTGAGCGACCTCCAGTTACTTCAAGCTGAAGCTTCGCATTGTCGCCAGGTGAACGACCTGAAGCTTCAATATACATATACTTTCCTATGGAAAAGAAACATAGATGCTGTGAATTGATTCCTAGAAAAATAAACTTAATGGTTTGTAAGGATTTTTATTTACTCGTTGCAAAACTCGAGCGAGGAAACGAATGAGTTTTCCAAAGTTGTTTGTAACGTGTGAATAACAAATTCGTACAGAGAACTTTTCATGCTGTACGTAATTTGTGTTTAACATGAAAAGAAATTAGACCAATACAAACTCTTTATGCTGTCTCAAAGCTTCTAACTTTTGACATACCCACGCGATCAAGGAAAAGCAAAACTGCAAAATACACACCGGTTTTGTTTACTGAACATGTAGAACAAACTGTCCTTATAGGCAAAAGCATTTTTAAACACTTGCATGCCACGCTGTTTTTACGACCTCATTGGTAACCATTGGAGTTTTCGTGCTGTGATTTGTTGGGTCTTTCGACTCTAGGTGTTGGTTGACATGTAGGTTATAGCAAATGTAGAATTCTAATGAAGATGAAGTATTCAACATGGCACAAGCATGGGACAAAGAAAAATTCTGAGTCCCCGACGGGAATCGAGCCCATGGCCTCCCAGATACCGGTTGGGTGCTCTAACCAACTGAGCTACGAGCAACTCGTTGTGAGCTGGGCCATTTTACTAGGTTGCAGCGTTTATTGTTCAAGATTATTGTTGTATACATCTAATCGCAATAACGTTGTCATAAAAAGAAAAAATAACAAAAAGCAAACAGGGATTTTAAATTAGACATTATAACAATATGTTTGAATTTGCCCGAGGTAACAGCCTCAAAACGTCTCAGGATACACGCCAATTAATTTACCTTATTTCACGGTTATATGTATACAGATATTAATTCGCGAGTTTTCTGTAAATGCTGTAACCCCCCGCACCTCAGTTTTAACTCAATTTGTCTGATACATCCTACTCTTTTATTTTTTCTGTTATTTTATTTTATTTATTTATTTAATTTTAATTTTTGTTAAAACGGCGGGGAAAAGCGCGCGCTGTGTTTGACGCGTACAGGCTAGGTGTACGCGTCAGATTTGTAAAGTGTTTACCAATCTTTTTATCCACGAATATCGTCTTTTTTAAACATTTTGTACTTACAAGCTTGAACTACAAACTGTATCTATAGCTAATTAGCATTAGTCACGTTCAAAACACGAACGCCTTTTTAAAAAAAGCCTTTAAATCCAAACATTTTCCTACTAGGTAACGTACGGTGCGCGCGAGCGAAACAAAGTTTGCATCATCCGCGCGCAAATGTTGAAGCTGTTCATCAGCCAATCAGATTGGCGAACTGAACGCACTTGACCAGATGTGTACTACCGTGGTAAGTAGACATCTGGGTACGAGATTAACCTACACTAGCAATATTTACAAAATCGTTTCGATGGGGATCCGGAAGGGGTGGGATAAAGCATCACTAAAACTACTCCTCACAATAAACGCAATTGTATTGACAATCAGTAATATGATTTTCTCTTTCTTAAACAGAAGTAAAAAATGGCAGCTTACCTGTTCCGCTAACATCTGACAATGGTCCCGTTAACGGGGATGGTGTGGAGCCGGAGTAAAGCGTCCAATCAAATACATCTGAATTAGATTGACTCCAGCCGAAGCACAAGCCATTATCAAAGCTACAAGAGACTGAAACAATCGGATGTTTATTGGAACTTGAAGCCCACACATGACAATGAGCCATTACTGACCTTTACTTCAGTGAGTTTTAAAAAGCATGTATCGACAGTTTAATCCTTACTGTGTGACCACCTCTTGCAAGCCAGCACAAGCAAACCACTTTTCCAAAATACCAAACTTTTGCTTGTTAAATCACTCGGAACCTCTCGCGAGTTGTTGACGAACGCGCCCACTTTTGCCTGATGATTTGAATTTTCCTTTTGTTTTTAGCCTCCAAAGAGCGAGCACTTCTCGCGAACCGCCCTCGTTACTTGCGTCTATTTACTTATAAGCAACATTGGTCTGACTTGGACTCTAACGGGAAATTCAACTTTAGCATTCAATTCTTGTAAGTTTTAAAATACTTGCAGAGACGATGTCACAAGAATGGCAATTATCTCTAGTAAAATACCCTGAAAAGTGAGGCGGGTTAATAAACACAGAGGTGGTACTTAGGTGGATGGCTTATAAGAGGTAATTAGTGGCTATTAGTCTTCCTTACTGTATTTAGTGTTATAAAAGAATTATATGCATTCACCTGTACAGTTTCCTTCGGTAATTTGCACAGAATCAATGGCGATATCGCCTGTATATGATCTTCCAGTTATTCCTTCAAATGTAACCTGCAAACATATTTTAATTAACTCTTGGACGTAGATGCAAGTTCATAACTGCGTAAGATTTAGAAAGGCAATAAATGATTTTAATCTATTCGATATTTTCATACTGATTTTTTTAACCGTGTCTAAAAAAAGTTTTTCTATGTCTACGTCTATGGTCCAAGTTTTTAATTTTCCGCTCGCCGCCATTTGAAAATTATATCTCTTTTTTTCATTTTTTGTAACTATGAATTGTTATTTCTTCCTATTCCTGTAAAATTTGGAATTTAGGCATTTTTTTAAACAATTCAATGGAGGTTCCCTTAAGGTTGACAGCGGGCTGTTAGTTAATTAAAGCAGTAACTTCTTGAAGTAATTTGCAAGGCTTTGGTATCTGTCTGCATGGTAGAAGATGTACTCTTTAAAAAGGTTCGCTTAATACATATATTAAAGTATCTGTCAAAGGCAGTATTTTCCTTACCACTCCTTTCAAATAAAAGGTTTTTTCAGCAAACAACCAGTTGTTTTCCTGATTTCCTGACACAGCAAAAACTTTGGTATTGCCACTGTAGACATTGAGAGTTCCAGCCGACGCCCCATACATATGATAGTAAAATGAGAGACACGACGGATTTCCATTATTTGGAACAGTGACCACAAGTTTTGCATTTTCTCCTGGTTTTCTTGGCGAAGACGCCTCGATGTACATATATTTTCCTGCGTCGTTAAACAAAAATACATGTCAATATCGTGTGATATGTTTGTATTCGTTTCGCCCATCACTTGTACTCCACACGAAGCGTAGTAGTTGGATAATAATTCGTATTTCTACAACTCAGAATGTTTTATTAAAAGTACGTTAAAGTTCTATTTTAAGTGTTAACTTATTTTAAGCTAGGTTTTTAAGTTCTCTTTTAAATAAGTTTCCTCGAAATTTAAAAAATTGAACCAAAATTAATTTAAAAAACAACGTTTCTGTTTTCAACTACTTGCATATGCAATTTTGCTTTTAGCAAATTGTACAACAAGCAAACCAAAAAAAAACAAAACAAAAAAAGGTCTAACCTGAGCCACCTTGACCGGAAGTTGGACCCGTAGAAGAGGAAGGCGTCCCACCAGATGCCAGCGTCCAATCAAAATCATCTGAAGACGATTGATTCCATCCAGAACACAAACCGTGTTCAAAATTACACCAGACTAAAATGATTACAGAAAAAGGCATTGAGATCTTACTCAAAGAGAGTCTTGAAATAAGTTATCTGTGACATCAACAACAACAACAACAACAACATCTTTTATTTACTCACGGTGAAAATTAAACTTTAAGCTTATACAGCTTGTGGCGCCGTGTTTCGTACTGGTAAGGTTATCTTAGACTATTTAAAGCCCATCAATATATAGAAATAAATGAAACGCCGATCCAAGGGTTGCCGATCCAAACGATTATGCTAAACTCACTCATTCAAAACAAAACAAAACGGTTGATAGGCAAATGGAGTACACAGTTATCGATATATGCAATTCAAGTCAGTAAAAAGGAAAATTATTGCATTGGGCTGAGTGTGATATTTTAAATTGTGTCAGTAATTATGTCAGAGGAAGATTACATCCAACTAATTACAGTAAAACATGGCAGCGGTGATAAGGATAAAATACTAACAATTCCAATGCCTTCTTGAATCAAACTTATTGAATAGATTTAGCCAAGCCTAAAAGCGAAGCTCCACGGTCATATACTTTGCCCTTTTTGTAAATACGAATTTACTGACCATTAACAGGAAAAATAAAGCACTTGAGCCCGCCATCCAATGCAAACTATAACTTGGTCAGCGGTAAACTTCAATTCGACCTCGATAAGTTCTATATCTGAGCCCGCGATAGGGTCATGTGATACTGGTCAGCGAATACCTTGTTTTGACATCTGTCAATTGACCATAACATGCATGTCCAATATCAAAGATGAAAGCTCTCGTTAACCTTACCAACCTATTTCTGGAGTATGGCCGCCATGTTGGGGCGAAGTTGCTAGGCGCACGCGCCCGCGACCCATGCCGCTAGCCATGATGAACATGAAAAACCAAAAGATTGGTTCTGTTAATTTTCTATGGGTATGGGGCTCTGCTCTGTGGCCCTTCGCGCGCTGGGAGCTCCATTATTACGTACCAAAAGAATCTGCTTGGAACGTAGCCTGCGTAGCTGGTGGGATTTGCGCGGGGTGAGATGAGCGCCCCCTGCTCCGTCTCTTCCGTTCGCCATAAACAAAGCACACGCACTCGGTCACGAATCCCGCCAGCTACGCAGGCTACTTGGAACGCTATTTGTCTGTTTTTTCTTTGAAAACACCAAGAAAAAAGGCAGATAGCTATAATAAAGTAATGATTATGCTTACCGAATGAAGATGACTGGTTCTGCGGTGTCACACTAGGTGCAACTTTGTACATATTAGTTGACAGCCAATGTTTAAAGTTGCGAACATTAGCGTATACACCATATTTGTTTGCATGGGCACATCCGTACCCCCAGCTGCTAACTCCCTCAAGATACCAGGTACCATTAAACTCACACACCAATGGTCCACCGCTATCACCTTGACAAGCATCAACTCCCCCTTCATCAAAACCAGCACACAGCATCGAATTGTCAATTTTATCAGGGTAAGCATTCGTGCAGCGTTGTTTTGACACCAGTGGTACAGACGCTTGCTGCAGTGTGTTTGGTTGGGAACCTCCAGAAGATAAACGTCCCCAACCAGTTATCGAGCATTTTTTGTTAACATTGTCAAATGGAAGATGATGACCAGTATCTGGTAAACAGACAAGACCAACACTTTCTCCAAGATCAGCAGGATCCGCCAGTTTAATAAGCGCGATATCATTGCTTTCTTTCAGGGGAGTTTTATAACTCTCGTGCATGATGATTTGTGCAACTCCGATATCTTGCTCTGTTCCAACACTTCCATCTGTTCTGTAGTGGGCTGCCAGTCTAAAGAAAAAAATATAAAATTGAAAAACGATCAAACATTAGAAAACTAATAGCTGATTTGACGCGATCCTTACAATGAAAGTATATGTAATTTCCATGATTAGTTTTGGTATTACAGCTTATTAAGTGGCTTTAGTGGTAGAAAGGCCCTCTATCCTATATCGGTTGGCAAAATATTTCACGTTTAAGAACGAAGTTTTTTGGGGGACGGACTCATAATTTTCTTGGAGGGGGGGGGGTTATGAAAAATATTCCTCCCCTTTTTTCAGTTTATGCACCTCATACGTATACGCTTAGTTCGTAATTTCACGGTTCACCTTTTTTCGAGATGCAAACTATTTTGTTATACATATCGTGTTTGCAAACAATTTATTTTGTTTTCTAGGCCCTGCAAACAATTTTTTTTCAATATTTTTAATACCCCCCTCTAAAAAAATAATGGTCCATTCCTTATTTATTATTATTATTATTATTATTATTATTATTATTATTATTTGTAATTTGATCAAAAATGTCTCCTTTTTGCTGCCCCCCCCTGCTGTTCGTCCGTCTACTCTTCCCCTCCTCCCCTTCTTTTGAATTATTTCATCTCTTAGCATTGTCATCGTCATTGTTTTACTTCTTTTATTATAATTAAAGATAGAAACTTCACGGACAGTTACTCAGAGTTTCACGCACGAAGCGATGATGATCGCTTCGTGCGTGAAACTCTGAGTAACTGTCCGTGAAGTTTCTATCTTTAATTTTAGTATTCCGCTCTGCATGTATTTGCATCGAGCACTTCTCCGATTGTGTGAAACCTTTTACATTTTTCTTTGTTTACTTCTTTTATTCTAAATGTTGGTAAGTCGCTATAAATAACTTGAAATGATATCCTTAACTACCTTATCTTCACACTAGACGGCGTTTCTCCAACCATGCAATGAGCTGCTGTCACCACCCAATAAGGATCCACTAATGACCCGCCACAGAACTGGTTTCCATAGTTGTCCGTCACCATCACTTGCCATGGCCAGCTGTTGACAGGTGCTTCTGTGCCACCGACTATTCGGCTCATGCTTGGTCGGGAGCCGCAAAATGCTAAACTCAAAGAATAAAATCTTCAATTGAGGCAGTGATGCACTTAAAGTTCTTTTCAAGTCCATTGGAGCGTTCAAATATGGAGCGCTTATTTCACAGGTAACACTGTAAGCAAGTTAGTTAGTTATACTAACGGGTCGAGAAAATCGATTTTGAGCTTGGCTAGGGTTCTTTGGTATCAAGAACGTTGACGCGCCTAAAAAAGCTTGTGGTAATTTCATCGATCAGAGCAGTAATAGCATACCCAGCAGCTTCTGGTTAGACCAAGGTATGAGACTGAGTTGAGTATTATTGTGTAAGGAGGAGGGGGCGAAAATAGGCGTACGCAAAACCGTTGATACGTGCTACCCAAGTACCGATACTTGAAAACTGTAGGTGTTGTTTTTTTGCCAATTTTATTTTTCAAGAAGTTACGTTTCGTAAATAATAAAGATGGTAAATTCCAAGCTCGGTGATAAATAGTGAAGAAATTGTTTAACATGACACGAGCATGGGACAAAGAAAAAAATCTGAGTCCCCGATGGGAATCGAACCCATGGCCTCCCAGATACCGGTTGGGCGCTCTAACCAACTGAGCTACGAGAGACTCGTTGTGAGCTGGGCCATTTACTAGGTTGATATGTGACACGCGTCCTGCATACTGCTAGGATCAGCAATGTCGAAATCATCAAATGTGTAGTAAATAATAAAGATGGTAAATTTTAAGCTCGGTGATAACATGTTAACATATCAACCTAGTAAATGGCCTAGCTCACCACAAGTCTCTCGTAGCTCAGTTTGTTAGAGCGCCCAACCGGTATCTGGGAGGCCATAGGTTCGATTCCCGTCGGGTACTTAGAATTTTTCTTTGTCCCATGCTCGTGTCATTGTTGAAAAATTCATCTTCATTCGTTTGGTATAGTTTCACTGTTACGGACTTTAGATGTTGTTTTATGCCAATTTTAATTTTCAAGAAGTTACGTTTCATTGCTTGTTTTTGCGGCAATTCGCAAACATACCGACGAGGACAGACCAAACTGATCCGAACTTCGTTCAGTATCTACGATCTCAACTTCCTTACATGAAGAACGGTCCGTTATCCGTAATGTTAACGTTGTTTAATTAAATACGATATGTTCACTGGTCGCTTTATTTTACAGAAAGCAAAGTTAGCCCCGACACAGACTATTTTTCTAAATATTCGCTATGAAAAGAATATTACACCTTTTCAGCTTTGCTGCCTTTGTCCACGCTGTGGGGTTATGCCTTTCGTTAGACTTGCTCCAAGTCGCTCGTCGCAGGAAACCGCTGGTTACGGAAACGAAGGGCGCGCGCGGATATGAAAAACAAAATGGCAGAGGAACGAGCGTCGCTCGTTCCGAGCCATTCCTCGACGCACGAATAAATGAATTCTGCGCGGTCACTTGCGGCGATTTCCAAGCGAGCTTACTCAAGTAACTCTATAGACACGAAACGAGCGACTTGGAGCAAGTCTAGCCTTTCATATGAAAGTGCTCATAAATGCGTAAATTTTATATCAATAAAAATAAAATCCAGAGTACGCAACGTTAGTTGGAATGCCTTATTAGCAGACGAAGCTAAATAATTATACTGTCCTGTACCTTTGTTAGTAGTAGGAACACTTTCCAAGCTCTTGTAGGGTTGTCCAATGTTATCGACGCCAAAAACACCCACACGATACTTCGTAGAAGGACTCAGTCCTTTGATAACTGTAGTTGTAGTGTTTTCGGGAACAGTTTCCACTGCCAATATGATACCTTGGATGCTTTTCACTTCAACTAAGTAAACCTTGGCAGATTGATTAACAACTGTATTGAGCTTTGTCCATTGTAGGGTAAAGCTGGTGGATGTGAGGTTGAAGATTGTTACATTCCATCCCAAAACCGGTAAAGCTAGGTAAATAAATAAAGCACACATATGGAAAACCATTTTTTTCTCAATTAATGAGCACAAGATGTGTTTAGGAAATACAAATTTAGTTCGAGTCTAGTGGTCACTATCAGGCCAGAGCATTAGATTCTCGGGTAACCATTGAAACACATAGATGCAGCAGCAGTTGTCGTACTCGTCGTAGAAAAGAAAGCATATGAGTAAATTCGGGGCCAATCTTGAGTACAAGCTTAAGAATACAAAGATCCTGCAGAATTAGAAATAGTAATACGAGTATAATCGCGAATGTCACTAAGAGTAGCAGTAAAACGACACCAGTTTCAAGTTGGTTGCTTACGTACCTGACGTCAGACCATTTTTCAAAATGGCGAACTTTATCTTAATACTGCTGTCTAGTCTGTCTGTGTTTACTTGGATGGAGATGTTACTTGAGAGACCAAAAGCAACATCCGCTAGAATTTCTGGAGCAAACGACGCACAACCAAAGTGATCGAGAACTTCAGTACCATTTCCGTCGATGATTTTGGCATATTCACTGAATTATCAGGAGAAGAAGAGAAAACATTTACAAATTGGTAAAACTATTTTATCGAAGTCATTATTGCTACTTTCAAACCTCTCTCCTTAAGGTTTTTGTTCTATTAAGGCACGTAAAAAAATAAAATCGAGATAAAAAAAACCTTAGCTTTGACTGTGACGTCATATCACGTCATTACAATCCGCATCCTGGATCCGCAATCTTGGATTTTACTTTTATCTCAGAAATGGCAAAAAAACAGAAAGAATATAAAATCAAACCAAAATTCTAATGAAATGTAGAAATATACGAATTTTGCAATTTTGTTCTTTTAAATAAGAATTCCTTCAAAACGGTCGTTTTTCTGGCCAAACCTGCAGGTATTTATGCGGCTGCCATGGCAATGTCAAAAACGAGTGCTCCAATCGGAGAGTGTAGTGTTTGAAATACATGTAGCAACTAAGATTGACACCTCTTATTAAGCCGAAGCGGTTACCGTTTAGGCACATGTTTGACTTATCAAAATTTTTGCGTAAGATAAATGAACAGTTACTAATAAATGTTTCGGCATCATAGAATAAATCCCCTTAAAAAGATTGCGTAAAAACTTTGAGGGAAGCATCCACGCTCCCCCTCCCCATACCACTTCTACGTCCGAGGGTTATACTACTGGAATGGTTCAACGTTCGCAGTTAAAACCCAGATTATAGTCATGAGAAATCCGGGTGTTAGTTGTAGTAAAAAGAAATGTCCAAGATGACTTCACTATACCTGCAAGAGGGAAAATTTAATTTTTGAACAGATATAAAGGCCACGGCTTCACGGATACCAGCATTTTGTATTTTCCAAATATATAGGTCATCATCGTTATTGGTGGCTGTTAGCTCTATTTGGCCAAAGGTCTTATTTAAAGTGGTAGAAAATTCTAGAAAAGGGAGAAGAAAGCAATTTAACACTTGAATGAATTTGCCCTGGTTTTGAGCAAACTCCAGGACATTTGTGTCCAAGAAGACTAAATTAAAAAAAAAAAAAAAAAAAAAAAGCACTCAAGTTATGAATTACGCAAAGTACACTACAGTTTTCTATATATCTTTCATTTCTCTTGCTTCAAGTGCAAAAATTGGAATTACAAAAATTTCAATATCTCTGGAACTAAAGAGATATTTGAAAACAGTAAACGTCATTTTTCTACCAATACAGACAACTTGTTGATGTTTTCAGACAGTATAGATAGGGCAGGTGTGAATTTCATCATAGTAGCTTTTTCTCCCAAAACTCGACTTTAATTTGATTTCCATGTGCTGGGAAAATATTTCAATTGAGATTTTCTAAAGGTTGCTTTTTTAACTCGGGCTAACGAACACGCAAATTATTGTCCAGATAAAGCTTTGCACCTCTACATTCTTGAAGAATAAAAACTAGACTTGAACGTGCAATATAGTGACCGTAAACACCAAATATTGATAAGCATTAGAATCATTTGACAAAAATTGACCTTCCCTTTTGTCATTATTACCGTATTTATTCGATTAAGCGCCCACCCCGAATAGGCGCCCACCCTTTAGATAGCAAAAGTTAATAAGCGCCCAGCCTCGAATAAGCGCCAACCCCGCCCCACTCCTCCAAAAAAATGCTGAGGTGTACAAGAAGAGTATTGACCTTAGTGACAATTGGGTGGAATGTTGTTGACTAAGTTTTCTGAAGACCGAGTTTTCTTAGCATTTTACAGAAGCTTTAAATAAACAGTTAAAATTCTGCTTCAGTACATCTTCACGTTTTTAATATTTCGTTGCAAAATAAACTTACTACGTGCTGAAGTGGTCAAAATTTAATAAGCGACCAGCGTCGAATGAGCGCCCACGCTAAATCAATCAATTAATCAATCAAACTTTATTTATAGAGGGTTACACGTAATAGTTTTACAACTAATAAATTTGTGGCCCTCTCTAATGGTCCAAATATTTAATAAGCGCCCAGGGCGCTTAATCGAATAAATATGGTATCTTATACAATCATAGCTACAAACTACATGAGGTAGAAAATCAACTTAACCAAGTGAGCATAGTCCCGGATGTACCTTGAAAGCTTCCATCGACAATGTACACGTCATCAATAGCAATGTCGCCTGTGTAGGAGTCTCCACAAATCCCCTCAAACGTAATCTAAGTACAAGCAAAAACAGCATCAAAGCAATATAGATTGTTCTTAGCCATATGGCGTTTTCTGAGCATAACACAAAAACGTTTGTTTTTTTTTTTTTTACAAAAAAAGACGTATACGACTTACCACACTACTTACAATACGATACTTATACTACTTCACAGTTGTTTTTTAGTTAAACGCTTATGTACTTAGCAAATTACAATTTGAAAAGGTTTTCCACTTAGCCTCACAAAAACTATAACAATACATTTTTGTGTAGGCTTCCCCCACACTTTGTCAAGGCCAGCTAATTTTATTCATTCATTCATTCATTCATTCATTTCTTTCATTTTTGTTTCATCAGGTAATACTAGTATTTAAAGTTATAATAAAAATTAACAGAAATAAACTATTAATCAACAGTTCATGCTAAATCAACAGTCCATACGTACTCACGTAGCCTCTTGTTGGCGTCCAGTGCATGCATAGACCCGGTGAGCTAAGATGACTGGTTTTCAATTCGTGGTTTTGCAAGGTCGACTGAAAGCGGCTATTTTTTGTCGTCGCGCTGTTAGTTTTGAATAATTTCTTTATTGGTTTTCCGTGCTTTTAGTTTTCAAGCTAAGGTAAACATTTTTTTTATTTGTTGTGCTCTCACAAGCCAGAATTTGTCGGCTTGGACTTTGACAAGCGCTGAAAACAGCATTTAATATAAAAATAACCACAAAAATTGTCTATTCTATTCCATTGTTTTATTATGTTCTATACTATTTTCCTTTACCTTTATCACGATAACAAAAAACTTTATTAACCTTACAAGTACATTTTCCCTCATTTATTCATACTTAATCAACTTTTATTAAAACGAAAAGCCAACAGAGTACGCATCGCGGTCTTATTAAGTTTAGCTGTTGTTATACACTATAAAGCCCGAAAGCAATAAACACAATGTGCGCGTAAATAAAACTTACTTTGCTTTGCAGATTCACCGTGAATTTAGCATTCAGCCAAACATTGCCTTGGTTTCCATTTTTAGTGAAAATTGTGGTATTTCCATTGTAGACATTGAGGGTATCAATTGTATCTCCATACATGTGATAATAAAACTCCAGGCAGGACAACTTCCCAATGTCGGAGCTCGACACTGCAAATTCCAGTTTGGCGATATCCCCAGTCAGTCGAGGTGTAGATGCTTCGATAAACATGTAGCTCCCTTCAAACACAAACAAATATGGACACCCGAGTTAAACTATTTTTTAAAATAACGCTGAAATTACATGACATTTGGCAACTAGTTGTAAACAAAGTTTCATGTGAAGCACTAACATATATTTAGTGCAGGTTTATTTGCTTATGAAATTGTATCGATTGCCACAGCACATTATAGAGAAGAGAACATTAAATAAACATAAATACAAAAATCCCATGAACCCTTTAAGATCAGAAGAGTCATCTAAAATGCGAAGAAGATAATCTGCCTGCTAACCGACTAACACCACGTAACATAACATTGGTAACATAACATTGGTACCAAAGCGCGCATTATTCATAAAGCAAACATTGTAGCAAATGAGTTAAAGATAAGTGTTGCTACTTACATTTGAAATGTTGTTTTGAGAACTTCAAACTTAGTGTTAACCTTATTTGGGGAGGGGGGGGGGGTAACCCTGTTCGGAGGAATGGCACAAATTTCCATCCAGGTTTGCTTGAGGTTAGCTTTTATTTGTTAGTTAGTGATATAACAAGTTGCTCACCATTTCCGCCATGATCAGAGGTTGGCCCTGTATAACCTGAAGGAGTCGGACCGTTCTGGTTTGTCCAGTCAAAGTCATCCTGATAACTTTGTGACCAGCCAGGACATAAGCCATCGTCAAAGTTGCAGCCTTTGAAACATGGAATTAACATTAATATACTCTTTGACAAAAAAATAAATCTTTTTACAGCTCAATTAATGGCCTATTAGCCCTAAGAAGAACTGCGTCAGCCTTTGAATTGCTGGCGTTGCCAGAGGAGTAGGAAAAGTCTGGTTTGGTCACTTTCAACAGAGACTTTGCCTCACAAGTATGTCATGTGGTCATTTGACTGTAATTTTTGGCAGCTGAACTCAGTTGCTTGTAACCTTGTAACACACTAGCTGTGATCCTGGGCTAGCTAAGATGCCACAGGGAGAGAAAGGGGGAGGCTCGGCAAATAGGCCATTTCCGAGTTACCCTTTGCCTCTGTTTTAAAACGAGACTACCATTCATATGAAAATGAGTTTCACCTAAAGGTTCATTTAAATGCAAATCAAACTCATTTTCATTTGAATGGTTTCGCACTTAGACTCGTTTTGGAACAGGGGCAAAGTGGAACTCAGAAATGGTTTATTGAAAGGCCTTTCTGTCAGCCCACTGAGTACGCTTTGTTGAAACAGGGTAGATATTTAAATATACTTACTGTGCACTGCTTTGGTCAGCTGGCTATAACTGAGTAAAACTAGAGAGAAAAAGACATCCGTATTAAACAGAGTCAGTTAATTAGCCTGTCTTTTTATATTTGTATTAACACTCCTGCGATCGTCCTCCGTCCTCTGAATAGCTCTTTATGAGAGATTTGTATTTTTTTTAAAGGAAAGAATAGATTTCATCACCCTTTAGGTGACCTTTTTGATTGGTAAAGAGCACTGTCAGAAGTGACAGTCTTTCTATGGAAATTCGATAGGGGAATGTATTCTGAAATATCCTGTCAATTTTTGAATCGCACTGAAGTTTTTTTTTTTCATTGTAAATATTCTCACGCAAACTCAATTTTTTTTACTATATGACCGCTATTATCTTCGCTGGCTCGCAGTTGGAGCTTGGGTTGCCTGCTGCGCCAAACTTTAAAATTTTATCTTAGCTACTATATAATACAAAGTTCTTTGAAATAAGCTGAAATTAAGTGGCAGTTTCTCTTAAAGCGGTCCATGGCATTTCGGGTCGGAAAATAGTTTTCCCTCAAACTTTGCCCAGTGAACTATCTTAGGTTGTAAGTAAATGCAACGAATTTAGTTTTTTGAAATACGTTAAAATATATTTTTAAGAGCTCTCAACAGTGAAGGCTGCAAAAGGCCTAATTTTGAGCTTGGCCAGAACGAGAAATTTCATAAGTTGACGAGCTCGCCGCTCAAAAATAACCAAATGCACCAAATTATTATTATTATTCCTAAATTAAGTGGTTCTTCAAAGGTTGGAAACGCATGTTAATTTTGATATATTTTGATTTACGGGTCCGTGAAAATTTAAATATCAGCAACCGTTAGATCGCCTTTTGTAAACATGCAAAAGTATGGTGTCTTCGCCGGCCTTTATTTCACGAGTCCAGACCAGACCATTCTAAATTCCAACTGAATCCTACTAAACAGATGCTAGGAAGCTTAGAAATATAAAAATACCTTGCACTTTTTATCTTCCTTTGCCACAGCGACTTCGAACATTCCGTGCTTATGCGAGTATTTCATACACATTATGCAAATGAGCTTACTTACTCGCATAAGCACGAAATGTTCGAAGTCGCTGTGGCAAAGAAAGATAAAAAGTGCAAGGTATTTTTATATTTCTATGCTTCCTAACATCTGTTTAGTAGGATTCAGTTGCAATTTAGAATAGTCTGGTCTGGACTCGTGAAATAAAGGCTTGCGAAGACACCATACTTTTGCATGTTTACAAAAAGCGATCTAACGGTTGCTGTTATTTAAATTTTTACGTACCCGTAAATTAAAATATATCAAAATTAGCATGCGTTTCCAACCTTTGAAGAACCACTTAACTTTGGAATAATAAATATAATTTGGTGCGTTTGGTTGTTTTTGAGCGGCGAGCTCGTCAACTTATGAAATTTCTCGTTCTGGCCAAGCTCAAAATAGGCCATTTGCAGCCTTCACTTTCGAGAGCTCTAAAAATATATATTTTAACGTATTTCAAAAATTTAAAGTCGTTGCATTTACTTACAACCTAAGATAGTTCACTGGGCAAAGTTTGAGGGAAAACTATTTTCCGACCCGAAATGCGATAGACCGCTTTAAGAGAAACTGCCACTTAATTCTCTTCCGTCAGACTTCTGTACTGTGTGTATTTAAATTTACATAATACTTTTTTCCACTGCTTTCTAAAGTTTTGAGTGAGGCCAATTCTGTTTCAGATAGGCGTGTTCATATATACTATGGACGCATTTTTATAAATCTTATTTCTATCATGTAAGAAGTTTCTATTTCGTGCCACTAAAAAGATCACAGTAGCCTAAAAAGGCTAAATGTGCCACAATCAAGCAAATGCTTGTGAATAAACCGTAAATGTCAAATGTAGTCTCAGCCGATATTGTGACATATTTGTGTGTGATCCACCAAACTGCCTTAAATCAAGATCCTCAGACGTCTAGCTTTTAAACAAAAAGCAACCTGGGGTGATGGTTTTCAGTATTATGATGCTTTCTGCTCTGCAAGCAAGTTTTTCTATACTTCTTTGGCAGAATTGTCAGAATTTAGCAAGCAAAAGGATATTCCACTCCAAATCCAGTTTTTTCTAGAACAAGAACTCGGTCGACAGTGCATGGCAACTCCGTGGGTAAGAAGAGTACTTAAGAGCAATTGAAGATCACTTAGCACTCCAGTGTCAGCTATCGTCAAGTACGGAGTATATATGCTACAAAACTTACCACTTGTAAAAAGCCATATACTGAAAATGGAAAGGTTCTTTCGCCAAGCCATTGGACAGGAAATTTAGCTTGTATGCATGCACTGGATTTATGGCACTGTCTGAAATAGAAGTGAAATAACGAATGCGCGTCACAACAGCGCAAAATAAAAGCCTGTATGAAACAAAAGAAGTTAACTCAAGCAATTAATGAATGCAGACAGGGAAACTTTTGGATTGTAAGTGAAGCGATCAAGCATCCCTGCGCTCTGGATATTTGAGTGGCAATGCAAATCAAAGAAATAACTTTTATTAAGAAAAAAAAGAAGGATGAGGACGACTGACGTCTCTGAAACACTTTCTGACACTTTCTCTCGCTCACTAGGACTTGATCATGTTTCCTGTTTGTTTTGCGTCGTCTAGGAAATGAACCAGGGTGTGACGGTTTTGTTATCATACATTCACAGTTGTGGTCGTGAAGCTCCTATTCATATCAACCGTTACATTAAGAATGTTTTTATTTTCTCTTTTCTCCAAATTAAATGAAAAAAAACCTGTAAAAATTTCCCCTGCACTTGCATCCCTGTCCACGAAAAAAGTCGAAGCATGAAAACGGACATTTAATAAATCATGTAATTAAACTCGCACACAACATAGCCGAGTTCAGGGTAAGTGATAAATGTTTAAATAATTATAGGGATAAGGTATAAAAGCACAATTTTAGTGATAATGAAAATCAAAATAATAGAGATAACAGTTAAGGTAATTTTAAGAATAAGGAATAATTTCCCTCGAAATTATTGGGATAAGGGTTAACGTAAACACCCCCCCTTCCCCCCCACCCCACCCCCCCCCCTCCAATAGGTCATCGTATTCGTAACTCATGAGAAAAGAGGGTAAGTGAGTCTTCTGAAGAAATATAGCATGATATCTGATTTGACTATGTGACTACGTGATGCGGTTCTAGTCAAGACCTACATTTCACCCTTGCTCACCAAGGAAGCTCCAGTTCCTCATGATCAGTGGTTAGAGCATCCGAATAGATCACGCAAGGTCGTGGGTTCAATGCAAACCCAATCTGGAGCTTGGATTTTTTCCGAGTTTCTATTTAATGCAAAAATTTATCTTGAACTCTTGTTTCACCCGCCAATCGTTCTCTGGTTTGCACGTTAATAACAATAGGTGACGACACCAATAACTTTGCTATAGTTATTTAAACTTGAGGTTTTAAATGAACAAATATTAATTTAAACCCTTACATATCTATTTTTCTCATAAATCTAGACCGCTTTTCGTGCTACGTTTTAATATTTGTAGCGAAAACATAACTGCGTCAAAATGACACACTTATTTAAAGTGGTTCTTGGATTAAACATACCGGCATCTAAACACACAACACAGCACGAGGGCTGCCAGCAGATTGTAAACGCGAGCAATACAGAAGTACCAGATGAACCAAAAATTAAAAGTAACTTACCTTGGAAACTCTAGAGAGGGAATAACGTAAAATTATTTCAAAACAATCACTGCCATGATGCTAATTACACATCGAAAGTAGTTCTGTAATGGCGGACTAACTCAACGAACAAACTTTTACCCACTTCTCGAGCGTTGACCAAATTTTCAGATTTTTCGAACACGAGCGAAAGCTTTCAAAAGTTATAATACTGTCGAATTAACATGGAAGTTGACCTAACAATCGGGAAAAACTGCATCGGGACCTCTGTTTGTCAGTGGTTTCCCGTTTGCCTAATGCACAAACACCGGCCATCTTGATGATAATTATGTACAACCTCAACCAAATATGAACATATTGTCAATGACTGTCTGCAAGTGTTCAATAAAAAGATTGCAAAAAGCCTTGACCGTGCTATGTTGCGCTTTAAACTGACAAGAGCACAACATTCTACTGAATTCTAACAGAAGACCTACGAAAATACCAAATGAAAGCAAAGGTTTAAACATTAGGTAGACAGATGGTGTGAAAGTTGGGAATCATGCTTATTTGTGGAAGAGCAATTATATGACTACAGTGATAGGGCAGGGATGAAAATGATGTTGGCAGTGATCATTCACTTTTCGTTCATTTTGTTTTAGGTACATTCCCCCTTTGTTAGTTGTTCATGCCTGTTTATGCTTTTTTGTACAAAATCACAATGCTGCGATTCGTTCTTATTTCTTCCGGTTCCTGCAATCTTTTAAATCCCTCTTACCACCATATCTATTGTCTGCCCTCCGTTTACTTACAGTTTCCTCAACTCCAAAGCTTTAGATCTCTGGTTAACACTTCTACCTTGTTCTAAGTTCTGGCTTTATTTTTTGACGATAGTAGGCTAAGGATTATCTTTATTTGTGCGTATTTTTTTTTCTTTAGAGTCATTGGCGTAGGAAAAATCGCCTTTATTAAAGAGGACGGGCCTTTGACGAAGACATCTGTCACATAATTGCTTTATGCACCCCACGATAAGGATAAGGATATTAGCTGCAATTAAAATGCATATGATGGTTTTTTTTTTTCTACTGTTAGTTTCGACCTGACTCAAATTCACGATTATTCCATCACTTTTTCTCACAAAGTAATTGTTTAGTAATGCGTCGCCTCTAACGTTGAGTGTATAAAGAATAGCTTTTGACAGTACGACATTGACCAATTTGCGTAAGATATGGGACACCCATTGTCAGGATACTGATACCAAATGACGTTGCAGGGGATCAGTCAATCATACAGAAAGCGACATGAGGCACTGAACCCTGTAGTTAATGACAATCTTTGTCTTTTTTTTCTTCTGAAGTTGATTTTTTTTCTTAAGCTGTTTTCTTTTTCTATTTTCGTCTGTCTTTTAGACTCACACAATTGATTCTTACATCGACATATTTATAAATATCTTACCTAAAAAGAAAAAGTTCTTTAACCTTTCTGATCGTAAAAAAAAACTTATCGTAACTTGAAAAGTGTGCTTTAATATTATTAGTATAAAGAATAAATTAAATTTATTCTTTATACTAAAAAGGCTTGGCAAAACGAATCAGTAGCAATTAATTTTTGGTGGCGAATTCAAATAGTTAATGTTCATCGGCTTTTCTTTCTTTCAATGTTTCGCACAATTTCTTACTCGGAGTTCATGCCAGTCTTCCACTTTTTGGCACAAAGAAAGTTGCAAATTATAACTTGATTCAAGATTCTTTGGCTTTCATGAAGTAGCTCGCATAGGTACTCAAATAAACGTTAGAAATACAGATTTTAAGCCATTTTTCCTTATGTAGTTGTATTTAATCTTAACAAAACTCTAGTCGTATAATTTACGTCAGTTTAGTGCGTAAACAGTAGCTCTAGACAATCTGAGATGGGGGCGGGGGTTACATTTTGTGTGCAATATACGAATACCCCGTAACTGTCATTGATAGAATACTGATACCAAATCATTAAGTTGTAGGAGATCAGTAAGTCATACACGACATGAAATAACTGACTTTGCAGCTAATTGTTAATGAAAAAAGGTTTTGGATATACTGATATGATTGTGATCATGATCATTTTGCTAGACTGCGTGATGGTGGTTGCTGTCTGTTAAATTCTTGTCTGTCGTTGACCGTGACGGTGTTTACACTTAATTGCTTTTACATTTTCTGTGTCAATCATTGCAACATAAATTGTGCGAGCCTCAGATTCAATTAGAAACGGATCGATCATGCGCTATTGACAACGACTTGCCGACAGTCGCGAGGCGCGAGGAGCTTGGGGAGGAGGAGGCGAAAAACGGTTCTTCGCCTCAGTCTTCTCCAATGCAAGCTCGGACTCGCGGCTTCGCCGCTTGCTGATGTGCGCTTTAAAACCCAACAAAACCACCAGCTAAGCAGGCTAGGAGCTTTCTCGTGCTCTTTTGCTCTAATAATGACTTCTTATTCGCATAATTTATATTTGACTCTTGAACGTTTTGTGGGAGAAAAAGCTACAAGCTAAAAGAAGAATACAGCCAGTGACTTCACAATGCGGTCAAGAATGGAATTCGACTTCCCGGGAGCGAATGAGAGGCAGCTGTATTCGCAGGCTAACTTGTCAGATCCAGGGCGGTTTGTTACACTGGAGAGACAAGTCACGTTTGGTCAGGCACTGGATTCGACGTGAGTAACGCCAATAAAGGAGCGTTGATCCACCACTTTTATTCCAGATATCGCGTGGTTATTATGTTTGTGTAATGCAAGTGTATGCTGCACTTCTCTAAAGAAACTGGAACTTACTGACAAAGTTAACAGATCTACTAAAAAAAAGCAAATGCTTACCTTTCGGGGCATACCGCTTATCATGGACAGGAAACGCCAAATAGTCAACACAACAGATACATAAAGCTATCTCTCGTGGAAAGACATAGAATACGGAAGGATGGGTTTCTTTTACCCAGCAGAAACAAAAGTAACACTGAAACAGGTAGCGATTAAGCGAACAATTCACACACGAACCGGCAACAAGGGGATAAAAGCATGCGCTAATAGCTCTTATAAACCAGCTGATTATAAGATAAATGCGTCAAATTAGCAAACAAATAAATATATCAGGTTTCCACAAGAAACACAAAGAGACGTAATTTCGAGTAAGACATTTTCAAATCGCGCTTGCGTTTTTGCCTGACACAGACGGTTTGTGTGTTTTCATCTTACAGTAGTAAATGTTTCTCGACATGAATTGAACAAAAATAGGTGTCTTACGTGTAACATGCAATTGTTCGAGGGGTCATTGTGTTTTCCTTCGTAAGTCACGCATTCCATTTAAAAGGGCAAGGGATAAAATTGTAGTTATAGTAGCTCTGGACACGATACATCGGCTTTTTAATAATTTTTTAGGGAACTACTGTTTTTCTAGTTTTCAGTGAGTTTATAATGTGCAGTGCAAGCACGTGTGCAGAAAGAACAAAGATTCGATTTATTTATGTAATAGGGGTTATTAAGTTACCAACACCGATGGTTGTCAAAAGATCCTAATCAGATTACGCAAGGTAACTCCCGTGAACCGTGCATGGCACCCCTCTTTCCGACCCTCTTATCGGAAAGAAGCAATAGAAGTTTGTGAGCTTGTGCCAACACGGATCTGCGAGTGTAAATACGTAGCTGAGCCATTTAAGTCTGATGACGATAAAAGAAGTCAATTTCGTGGAATGCGATTTTTTAGTGTCCAGAGAGGGGTTGTATATTTTAGTAAAATGATCAGCAATGTTTGCGGCTATTGTTCGTTCGAACTATGGAAACCCTGAGAACCTGATGTCAAGAGATGGAACTAAAGCAGCAAGCAGTTGAATTATTGAGCAGAAAAATGTTAATATAATACATAAAATGTTATTAGACCCGACAAGTACGCTGAAAACAAGATCGCGGCCAGACTACTCAAACATGTCCGCATGTCCGATGTTTACTGCTATAATTCTTTCGAACTGTGTTAGAGATAATATCCTGATGTGGAGAGATGGAGTTAACGGCAACACGAGGTTAATTCAATATCGGTTCAAAGGCTATTAAATGACAATTGAAATGTTATTAGACCTGAACAATTGAACAGTAACAAAAAGGCGGCAAGATTAATTAAACATACTAGATGTTTGCGGGCGTAATTCTTTCAAACTTTGGAAGAGATGATTCCGTATTTCAAGAGCTGGAGTTATAAGTAACAGTATTTTTGCTTCATATTATGGCATAAACTGTAGAAATAACACTAAAAATGTTATTAGACCTGAAAAGTTGCAAAAATGGCCGATGTTTACGGTCATAATTCTTTTAAACTGTGCAAGAGATGAAATCCTTATATCAAAAGATGAAGTGACAAGGGAAAAGTAGTTTAACTTAATAATAAGCCTGAGACTGTAGTAATAACACTCACGATGTTATTAGACCCGAAAGGTCGCATCTCGTTACAAGATGGCGGACGTATTAATCAATTATGGCCTATGTTGACGGTCATAATTCTTTTGAACTGTGGGAGAGATGAAATCCTTATATCAAGAGATGAAGTGACAGGAGACAGTAGTTTAACTTAATAATAAGTCTGAGATTGTAGTAATAACACTAACGATGTTATTAGACCCGAAATATCGCTTTTTTTACAAGATGGCGGACGTATCTACAATTATGGCCGATGTTGACGGTCATAATTCTTTTGAACTGTGGCAGAGATGAAATCCTTATATCAAGAGATGAAGTACCAGGGGACAGTACTTAAACTTAACATTAAGCCTGAGATTGTAGACCCGAAATATCGCTTTTTTTACAAGATGGCGGACGTATCTACAATTATGGCCGATGTTGACGGTCATAATTCTTTTGAACTGTGGGAGAGATGAAATCCTTATATCAAGAGATGAAGTAACAGGAGACAGTAGTTTAACTTAATAATAAGTCTGAGATTGTAGTAATAACACTCACGATGTTATTAGACCCGAAAGGTCGCATCTCGTTACAAGATGGCGGACGTATTAATCAATTATGGCCGATGTTGACGGTCATAATTCTTTTGAACTGTGGGAGAGATGAAATCCTTATATCAAGAGATGAAGTAACAGGAGACAGTAGTTTAACTTAATAATAAGTCTGAGATTGTAGTAATAACACTCACGATGTTATTAGACCCGAAAGGTCGCATCTCGTTACAAGATGGCGGACGTATTAATCAATTATGGCCGATGTTTACGGTCATAATTCTTTTGAACTGTGGGAGAGATGAAATCCTTATATCAAGAGATGAAGTAACAGGAGACAGTAGTTTAACTTAATAATAAGTCTGAGATTGTAGTAATAACACTAACGATGTTATTAGACCCGAAAGGTCGCTTTTTTTACAAGATGGCGGACGTATCTACAATTATGGCCGATGTTTACGGTCATAATTCTTTTGAACTGTGGGAGAGATGAAATCCTTATATCAAGAGATGAAGTAACAGGAGACAGTAGTTTAACTTAATAATTAGTCTGAGATTGTAGTAATAACACTTACGATGTTATTAGACCCGAAAGGTCGCATCTCGTTACAAGATGGCGGCCGTATTATTGTACGTTATAAGATATGTGTG
Source organism: Oculina patagonica (assembly GCF_052425735.1). Taxonomy (NCBI): domain Eukaryota; kingdom Metazoa; phylum Cnidaria; class Anthozoa; order Scleractinia; family Oculinidae; genus Oculina; species Oculina patagonica. Next base: position 1,194,855 of record NC_135758.1, on the reverse strand, counting down.
AAGTTTGCGACCATAATCCTTGCGAACTGTGGAGCAAGAGAGATTCTAGTGTCGAGAGATATAGTTGCATGTAGCGGTTGTTTGATTTTATACACAATTAGAAACTAATAATAGATAAAGACAAAAGTTATTAGGCCCGACAAGTTAAATGGCAAAGGCAAATAGCAGAACACTGTCGAACATGGCCAATGTTTGGAGCCATATATTTCTACCGCAAGATTGAGAGATGGGGTTTTGCTGTAAAGAGATGAAATGTATATTAGAGAGGTATTCCATAAAATGTAAAAAAGGAAATAGTGAACGCATTTTTGTAAAGTTATTACCACGTGCATATTCATATTGATGTACGTTTTCGCACTGAGTGTTAGGAATTATTTGAATACAGTTATCGTTGCGCATTTGCGTTGTTTGTTTGCACGTGTGCGCAAATGTTAATTTTAACATTCCTTCTAAGGTGGCAACACATTGGTAACGACAGTTTTTTAAAAACCAAAAGAGAAACGAATTGGCAGTGTTCTTCTAGAGGGCGAATTGGCAGCTGGCGAATTGGCAGTGAATTGGCAGACAACTTCAGCCCGGTAAAAAAAATGGTGTTAGTGGAAGAGAGGAAGAGAGTAGAAGAAGAAAATCGTCGGTCGATTCATGAACAATGCTTAGCCAAAAGAAGTACGGCGTGATAGGAAGCTTAACCGAGATTTTGCGTCACTGCTTCCGCTCCTATAGCCTGAGAACACAGAAGCCCGCAGTACGTCTGTGTTCACGCCACCGCTTTCAGCGTATTCTAACACAGTTACCGACTGCTCAAAGAAATGGATGTGACTTTTCTCCACGGACAACGAATCTTACTTCGTAAGCCTCCAATTTTTAAATTTTATCTTTTGTTAACGGTACTCGTTTTAGGCTTTTTTTCAATCAAGTTCTCTCGTATCCGACTGCAGTGTCAATAAAAACAGAACACTTGCTTGCACACGTCCGTGGCAATGGCGCTCCTGACTGCACTGCCACTGTCAATAGAGTTCTTTCCAAAAAAAACAACTTCGTCTTTTCTAACTTTGCGTAGCGCCGAAGCAAGACTAAAATCCCTTCGAAAAATTATTTTGGGCCCGACCACTTTATAAGCTGAAAGTGTTTCGGGCAAGTTACGTTCCTTATAGCGTAGCTCACAGTTGGCCCTCTGCAATACAATAAGGAGATTGTTATTGGGTATTAAGGTTAAGAGGAAATTAAAGAGAATAGATTGCGTGACAAGTCCAAACTTCAAAGAAAGTCTGCGTTGGAAGCTTTACAAGCCTTCGAGCAAAAGCTCGACGCAATGGCTTGGCAAAAGAAGCTTTGCGTTTTTAATGTGTGGCTTCTCACAGTTGGTAAGTTTTAAATTATGTGTAGCATTACGAAAGAGGTGGCATCACATTCATTGCCTTGTTAAACTTCCCTACTTATACAGGAAATGATCAATGTCGGAGTAATCTCGTTGCAGAAGACAAACTAAGGAATCCAAACTTGTTATTTTGCTTGCTAATATCCTATTTAATAAGTTAAGCGATAACTTGCGATCGGAATACGTGTTTTGCCTTTACTGAAAATGATAGCCGATTTTACAGTTTGAAGCCATCTTCCAGTTGCAGATTTTGACTCTATATACTAAGGGAGTTTGGTATGTTATATGCAAATAAAGCGGTATTCTGGCTCGAGAAAGCTATATTTAAGTATGCCTACCAGAAAATTACTTGACTTAGATACATTTCACAGACTAGCGCAATCTCTTCAATGAAAATACTAATATCAGGCTGAATATGTGTAAAATATTGCGAAAATATGTACAGTAGCTGTAGATAATCATATTAGCAGCATATCAACAAGGGTAGCCATTATACATGTTGGTATGAGAAGGAAATGAACATAGATTTTTAGCTGAAATTAAACAACGTTGTACTTGGCGTATCAAAATCAGTTTATCGTCGAGACCAGTTAATGAGGCAATGGGAATACTTCAAGTGCAGTCCATTCGATTCCTTACACCGTTGATGACAGTACATCGGCCATAGATACGTAATCCTCGAGAATATGAAACTACAAAAGTATTATGGTGCTGTATTTGATTTTGAATTAACCTTACTATCATAAACGTCGAATTCTGAAAGAGCAAGAGACAAATCAGAGAACACTTAAATGATGATGTAATCTCTTGCTTTTATACTAGAGTATACAAAAACACAAGCCAATAAAGAAATTTGTACCATAAGCAAGACAAGTTGCATCGTGTTATCATCGAGTTATCTGCGGAATTAGGAATTCGACACTGCGCAAACATCAGAATTAATTTAGCAGTGGGTGACCTTGAACTCGAAAGAGCACAGTAAAGGAATAAGACAATTAGTACAATTGAAGCCTTGGATTCTATCAAAGCCATCCACAGGCAAGGGAATGGAAGGAAGAGCTCTACCATCGCCTAAAACGTAAATCGGTCAAAACGAAGGCGCTATGAATGGACGTATTGCAAAACAAAGCATTAAAACAAGACATGTTTGGCATTTGGCAAAAAGTACTCAGTCTGTCATAAGCTCAGTGACCTTGCGTCTGTCTACGTCTGCAAAATAAAACAGATGAATCGAAAGATCACGCTTTCTAGCTGGCAGTAAAAACCGACAGGTGCACCCCACATTTAAGAAATCTTTAAGTTAAGGACGTTTTTAAAACGCACTTTTGAAGGGATGAATAATAACAATCATAACAAAATACTTTTCTCCAAGAATTTCACTTCATTGCTGACCAGAGTGCACAGACCATATCCCATTTCAGACCAAATCGTCAAAACATATGCTTTATCCGCAAAAATGCCCCAGTCCATCTCACAACAAAGCCAAGTTTGACAAGCGTGACAAGTCGCTGACAAGTTTTTATTACCAGCGTGGATAGAACAGTAGGAAGTTTATTTAAGTGGTTGTTTAAACTTCCTTATGCTTCTCTTTTAACTGCTTGGTTTCTGTTTAACTGTGATTTCGTTGCAGTATCAAATTTTTTTGTTATACAGACACTACATACTATACTAGCGGAACTGTGTATATGGTAATCACATATAATTAAAACCATTTATTTACGACTATCGCAAATGAATCCCTCATAAAAATGGCACTAAGCGATTTTACCTTAACCCTATTCAGACCGGGGGAGCGGGGCTTTTGAGGCCCGCGCTGACTTTGAACTATAAAACTATATAACTTTTTAAAGATTTAACCAAACGCTGCCAAACTTTCTGAGTTTTCCTAAAATTTATCTGGCAACAATTTGGTAGGGTTGGATGATGTGTCAAGAACTTGACATCACCATGGCAACGGCATTTTGACAGGCATGTTTTCCCAAACTTGTAATTTTACGTGTTTCTGTTAATAAAAATCAACTTAAATGGAATTATTTTTACATTTTTACCGGTTTAAGGCACATTTTTATTTATTTTGAGTACGTTGCAGTGATTTTGGGTGGTTTTCTGGCATTTTGGAAAAATTTTGAAATCCAAGATGGCGGATCCAAGATGACGGCTGTTTTGACATCATGATGTAATTGTCACGTGATGTGACGTCACCATCCCACGTGACGTATACCAAAAGAAAGAGTTTTGGACATACAATACATCCTATAAGTTTCATGGTGATTGCTTAAATATTCTGGAAGTTACATAGGGGGGGCTTCCGAAGTCCCCCCCGGTCTGAGAAGGTCCAAAAAAGCCCGGTCTGAATAGGGTTAAGGTCTCATAAATAGCACAATTTGAGTGATATAAATAAAGCAAAATATGACGGGAGGCAGGTAAAGAGAAATTCGCTTATTCCGATGCTAGATGAATTCCGTTTCGCATTTTTATAGTTGCATTGATATTCTGAGGGAGAGGAAAAGTATTTTTATTTGCAAAGAGGGATAACAGAAAAACATGAGAAGAATGTATGTTAACATTATTTTAATAAACATGGTTTTCTTTTTCCTTTGTAGTTTTATTTTGTTACATCCAGCTGAGCAACGCAGAGCACAGTAAGTATGATTCTAGTACACTTATGCAAATGCTACAGTCTTATTGGCTCAGCTATCGTATACTATCAGCCGTTATAGTTCACCACTAAATTTTCTCCGATTCTGATTGGTTTAAATTGAACACGTGACGCGATAGTGCCCGTCCGCCGGAGGGCACTATCAGCCCATAGTGCCCTCCCGTGAAAAAATGCCCGGATCGATAGTGCCCGCCCGTGACTGTTTTTTGTAAACAAGCTGCCTGCAGACAAAAAAACCCAACCAAATTCACTGCATTTAGTGGGTTTCTAGTCTGGTTTTGTTTCGTTTGTCAAATTTTGGCTTTCAATTGAGTTTTTATCCTCAAAATTAAAATAATTCACGATGCTTGTTTTTGTATGTGCGCGCGGAAGAAAATTTAGTGGTGAACAATAAAGACAATAGAATGTTTCTGTCTCGGAACTATCGGTCTGATAGTTGCCCCTTGGAAATTTGATGTTCTTAAAACTAGCATATTTGCCCTCGAAGCTTCGCTTCTCGGGCTAATATTTGTTTTAAGAACATCAAATTTCCGCGAGGCAACTATCAGCCGATAGTTCCTCGACAGAAACACTCTATTGTTAAATTAGTGTACAGGCGGTCGAAGGTCGTCTTTGAATTGGCGACGATTTCTGTTCTCTCCAACTTTTTAAAGGGAGCTTTTACTCAAATCCCGAGAACAATGCCAGAGGGATATTCACCATTACGAGAATTTAATCCGTCTTAAGCGCAAAGTTTAATACTTATATGTTATTTGCCGGATCAAAAGATTCTTAATGCACATGCTTATAACATATCTAAACACGCCCCAGACATACAGATTCTGACGTTTCCTTTGTTTGTTTTTTCAACATGTAGGACCGAGCTACTATTAGCCAAACTGATGTTTAGTTTCTCAAAATCGTAAAATAAGAGAACTCAAAAGACACAGCAACAGCAACAAAAACTCCACCACCAGAAAAAAACTCTTTGCACAAGAAAGATACTTGTAGCACTTGGTGTAGACTTTTGCCTAAGTTTACCGCCTTTATGTGGTCTTGTTTCAGGGACTGTACAAAGACTGAGAATTATCTGTGTAAATATTACACTGATGTTAAATATGCTTTGTGTAGGTTGCAACTTTGATGATGGCTTGTGTTCTGGCTGGTCACAAAATGATCAGGATAAGTTTGGCTGGGCTAAAGGAGAAGGTCCGACACTTACGCATAATACGGGGCCTTCCGCTGGCCATGGCGGAGATGGTGAGTCACATGACGTCATATGACGTCATAACCATCAAAAATGTGTCATCTCGTAGATCAAGCTAATGGCTTTTTACTTAATGTTAACTAATTTTGCTGTGCATTTATAGAACGAGTGGTGGCCAATCGCTGTCCTTTGTACCACGGTGGTGGAATGAATTTGCGTGTACGTCCGAGGATTAATTAACCAGTCTATTTGGTGGCCCCTCTCTATTAAAGAATACCTTAATGTATAAAATAAACAAATTATATCAAATACTGGGAGCTTGAAAATACAATAGAGAATTAAATTTTTTCAAAACAAAACTTTCAAAACTTGTAAACAAAGGTTTACAAGAACAATTTTGACGATATGTTTTGCACTGGAGACCGGAAATTACCAGGCAAATAATATACATTGATTTCTTTTTTTAAATATCTTTATTAATTTCTTTTTGTTTGTAGGAGGCTACATGTATATCGATGCATATTACGGAAGCTATGGATATAAAGCTGAACTGGATTTTTCCGTGCCGAGTTCTGATATTGGGAAGTTGTCCTGCCTGAAGTTTTATTATCACATGTATGGAGATGATATTAATACTCTCAACGTCTATAACGGTACTACAAGAATTTTCACTAAATGGGGAAACCAAGGCAATAAATGGTTGACCGCAAAAATCACGTTGACTTTGCAAAGCAAAGTAAGTTGTATTTGTAAAAAGTGGTTTTTTATCTTTGAATACATATAATGCAACTCATTACGCTACCATATCGAGGGTTTTGTCGTTAAATTGTTCCCCTGTGATAAGTGAAAATTAATAGAGATTGCTACCAATTTTCTTCGATTGCAATTCTGTAAAAGACCTTGACAGCTGAACACTGTTAGGAAGAAAGAAATTCGTACACCTGTATTCCGGCTCGTTCCACACCACGGTCCAAATGAATCAAATCTCCAGGGGAAGACCAGTCTGGGGGTGGCTCAAACTTTTGTTTGTTTGTTTGTTTTCTTTTGTGACCTGCATGCCTAACCAGTATGATGACTACGTTTATAGCGGAGCTCCAGCGCGCGAAGCACGCCAGCAGAGCACCATGGGTAAGGGAATTTGATAAACGCATGACGCCGAAGAAAATTGGTTATCGAGTTAGCGTACTCTCGAGAGTATTTTCGCAACATTTTAAGAACCAGAAAATTTAGCGTGGAGCTCCGCTTTTAGGCTAGGCTTTATCTATATATTATTTCTTTACGTGCAATCCTAGCTGTGAAATCCGTTTACCGAGCACAACATTACTTGAGTACAACGGTTAACTATTAATAGTTCCATTAACTATTAATAAAACGTTATTTTAAGTTTTGTAATATGCACAAAGAAAACCAAACATAGATACACATTACATGCATGTATTGGCCAACGACGTAAACGTTTATGTTGCTTAAATGTCATTTTTACACGTACTTAGGTTATGTTCGAGGGGATCAGGGGAGATGGCCCAAGAGGCGACATTGCTATTGATGACGTGTCCATTATCGATGGAATCTGTCAAGGTACATCCGGGACTAAGCATACTTGGTTAACTTATGAATAATGAATGACACTAATGAACATTTCAATGAATAATCAGGAGAAGCTGATTAGTATAAGAATCAATGAGTTATCAATGACAAAAACTTTTGCAACTGTTGATTGCCGATAAAATTTCTATCTATGTTAATGATTACTCTAGCATTGATTTCTTATTGACATCATTGAAACAAAATCGATTAGTTAATAGGCAGTTTGAACAACCATTACAGCAATATGAGATGTCTACTGATGTACAAGTCAACATCGTTTGAAACGCAAAATGATATGTTAGCCTGGGTAAACAATAAATATACAAACAATTATAATTATTTTGCCCCTCCTGGCCTCCCCATCCACTAATCAAATCTTGATATTTTTTATAAAGCCCGGACTGAAAAATGATTCCCTATTTAGGGGGAAACAATAACCAATAATCTGGTGAACTGGTAGTTTTTAGTTTCTTTTCTGAAACATTGAAACGTTTGACTGATAGTTCAGTTTTACCAAAACATTTTGTATGCACTGTGATCTAAGCTAACCAATTTAAAAGAACCCTATTAACCCTATTAATAGGAAACAAACTGGACCTATATAAATGAGAGTAAACCTCCCCCCACGGTTTTATAGGTGTTCTAACTTAAGGGATAAGGTGGCACATAAAATACTCACATGTAATCTTTGTTAACAACATTCACTGTAAATGAACTTATGATGGAAACCTTGTTTCTCGTTTAGCCCCAGATAACAACTTTTACTACTTGGCCGACTGTTAAATGCTAAAATGTACAGGTATAGTCGCGTTATTTGAGCTTTAGGAATCCAGTGAAATAAAGGCACAAACGTTCAAGGCAACTCTTATATATAAAAATACTTAGTTTGTAGGCTAATTTCAAATTAAGTCTTTAGAAAAACAAATTCACTGGATTATCCCAGAACTGAGTTATCTGTAACGTTAAAACCACCTGTGCAACTAACAAAGCTTCTTTTTCTTCTTTCCTCTATTTCAAGACTGTTCCAGCACTTTAAATGAGACCTTTGGCCAAATTGAGCTTACAACGACACGTTCCTCTGATCTTCAATGTGACTGGACAATACACAGTGCTGGTATTCACGACGCTGTCGCTTTCATTTTCGTACAAGAAATAAATCTTTACAAATGCAGGTACAGTGATCAACATTTTTTGAAATATGGTTCATCATTTATTTTCAACATTTTATCACAAAAATCTAAACTGAGTAAATGAAAAATACCTAGTTCGTGTTTGCACGAAATGATTTTCGACAAGGGAGTTCGTTGAAGCGGCTTCGAGCGCCAGTAAACCAAACTTGACCCATGCTATACTGCCGAATATGCAGTCTTTTAATGTCTCCTTCCCACATCCAAATCATATATCCTATATATCAGAGATTTGATATTTTATTTTTCTCTAATTTATTTAGCGAATTTGTCAAAATCATCAATGGAAATGGTACTGAAGTACTCTATCACCTTGGTTGTGACACGTTTGCTCCAGAAATTCTAGCAGATGTTCCTTTTGGTCTGTCAAAGAACATTTCCGTTCAAGTGTATTTACAAAGTCGTGGCCGCCGTGTCAAAATGAAATTCGCCATTTTGAAAAAGAGTTTGACGTCAGGTATGCAAGTGACAATCTCTGTATCTTCTGATGTACTGCTGCTAGCAGTATTCTTGCTTCTGCTCTTGCTATGTTTGCAGCGTTTTTCAGGCATTTAAAAAGGTCACTATAAATACGGTTGCGGCCGCAGCTGCGGTCTCGGCTTCAACTTCTACTGTGGCAACAGATACTGCCACTTCTTCTGATGTTAATGATACTGCTGCTGTTGTCACTGCTAATTCTTCTATTGCTGCCTTACTGCTATTAAATGCTGCTTCTACTTCTTCTGTCACGTCTTATATTTATGCTTCTGGTCGGATACATTTGCTATTGCTGCTATTGTAGTTGCTGCTGTCGCTGCTACTGCTTCTATTGCCACCGCAGCAACTTTGACGACTGATGTGGCTACTCTTTCTTCTGCTAGTGCTATTGCTATTGGTTCTGTTGCTATTGGTTCACTACTACGGCTACTGCTGCTTCTGTACCTGGTGCGTTTGGCGCTGGTGCTACTTCTCCTAAGTCTAAACGTTTGTTGAATGAGGATAATAACTTTATTGTATTTATTTTATTTATACAGCCATACCCCTTTGGGGTTGGAATGTAACAATCACCGACCTGGCATCCACCAGCTTTACCCTTCAATGGACGAAGCTAAATACAGTCGTTGACGATAATGCGAGGTTTTACATAGTTGAAATAAAAAGTATCCAAGACTATGTGTTAACCATAGAAACTTTACCAGGAAACACTACAAACGCAGTGATCAAGGGACTGTCGCCTTCTACGAAGTATCGTGTGGGTGTTTTTGGCGTTGATAACACTGGACAGCCCTACAAGAGCTTAGAAAATATAACTACTACTAACAAAGGTACGTGACAATAGCCCCACACTCTCTTCACCTTAGATTGGATGAAAGAGCTAGTGGGAAGTTGAATAGAAAGAAGTAGATATGATGAGCAATATGCTAGGTACCTGTGTTTAACGCAGTCCGAAATTTTTAGCATGATTGTTACTGCTGTTGTAAAGAAAATATATTGATACGTTATCCGGGCGTCTTCTCAAGTCGTCCGTTCACTTTTACACTTTGCACTGAAACTTTGTAAGTTCCATCCTAGCCAAGTTTCATCCTTATCTTTTACATCAGTTAGTGCGTTAGACTTGTAATCGAGCGGTCTGATTTTGAGCCCTGACCTGGTCACTGTGTTTCGTCGTAAGGCACTTCACTCACAGAGTGCTCCTTACTCCTTATATACTGTTGGGGAAACCAAGAAAATAGTGCATGGTAAAAAGCAATGGACAAGCTTACCGACCAGAGCCAGAAGCAATATCACTGAACACTTCATGCTTCGTAATAGGAAATCTTGTTTGCCGGCCACTAGGCCCGTGACAACGTACCTTGTTAACCATTTCGAGTTTTCCCATAATGGACATAAACACTCTAATGAATTAGAATTTCCTCCGTTAAATTAATAAATAATTGAGTTAGAATTCATTGCTTTACTGAACGTTTTTTAATTATTATTTATGTGTGTAGTATTTTGCGGTTCCCGACCAAACACTACTCGGATAGTCGGTGGTACAGAAGCACCTGTCAACAGCTGGCCATGGCAAGTGATGGTGACAAACAATTCAGGATCTCATCTCTGTAGTGGATCGTTAGTGGATCCTTACTGGGTGGTGACAGCAGCTCATTGTATAACAAGAAAGACTCCGTCTAGTATCAAGATAAGGTAACTAAGTATTTGATTTAATTATTAAATATAGAGACGCAAAGAACTCAAAGATTACCATACAAGAAGATAGTTATGATGACAATGATAACGTATAGGAGTGGGAGTAGGAGTAGGTGGAGGAAAAGGAGGAGAAAGAGGAGGAGGAGGACTGCAGGAGAGTATTGAACAACTGAAAATATCTTTCGGTTTATTTGGCTTTAAAACCATTCATTTCATTCGCGTCCAGCAATACATAATGTCGGGTTTTGCAATCAAAACTGCAAAGCAAACTTAATGAAATTGCATTTACCTTTCTATCCGAAGTCGTGTCAGGACACCCAAATAAGCGAGGTGAAAGAGAATAGTTTCAATTGTGGCATGCTTTTTTTCAGATTGGGAGCCCACTACAGAACAAATAGCAGTGTTGGAACAGAGCAGCACTTCGGGGTTGCACAAATCATCATACACGAGAATTACAGCATTCCAAAGTCACTCAGCAATGACATCGCCTTGATTAACCTTGTGAGACCGGCAAAACTTGGTAAAGATGTTGGTCTTGTTTGCTTGCCAGACACTAGCCATCACCTTCCCGTCGACAATCCTAACAAAAATTGCTGGATAACTGGTTGGGGAAATTTATCTTCTAGCGTCTCTTCACCAAATACCCTGATGCAAGCGTCTGTGCCACTGGTGTCAAATTGCACGAGTGCTAAACCGGGCAAAATCGACGATTCGATGCTGTGTGCTGGTCTAGATGAAGATGTTGATGCCTGTGGGGCTGAAAGTGGTGGACCATTGGTGTGTGAGTTTAATGGCACCTGGTATCTTGAGGGAGTTGCCAGCTGGGGTTATGGATGTGCTCAAGCAAATAAATATGGAGTATATGCTAAAGTCCGAAGATTTAAACCATGGCTATCAAAACGTATGTACATGTATGCTGTCGTCCAACCTAGTGTTGTACCACAAAACCAGCCATCTTCCGCATTAGGTATGTATAATCAGTACCAAAGTATAAACACATCTCCTTATCCTTTACTGGTTGGTTTCTTAGTGTAAACAGATCTCGACAAACAAACGTCCCGAGCACATAATGTTTGGATGTAAGAAGTTTGGTCTGTTTGATTGAAGATAATGATGGCTGGAGGTTGTTTTTACAAGTCAGCTTTTGGAAATTATTGTAGTAAAGTATATTCTTTTGCTCAGTAGTTTTTAACGTTTGAACTCTTTTTATGACATTTACCCGACATTGGCTGTTTTCCCATTTTACCTCAACAATCTAAGCTGACCGACTACAGGCAGTTTGCTCAAAATATTATTCGTGTGTGCCATTTGTGTTATTGTATTGTTTGTATTTATCTTTCAAGGCAAAGTAGTAAGAGATTTTTCAACAGTTGAAAACCTAATGTCAACCTAAGACCCATAACCGTTTTACACTGTAAACAATGGCATAATTTTTCTGTAACTATTTCAGTCTGGTGTAATTTTGACCACGGTTTGTGTTCTGGATGGAGTCAATCGTCTTCAGATGATTTTGATTGGACGCTGGCATCTGGTTCCACGCCATCCTCTTCTACGGGTCCAACATCCGGTCAGGGCGGTTCAGGTTAGACGTCCTTGTTTATCCGTTTATGTTTTGTTAGTTTATCACTGTACCCATTAAGAAATATTTGATAATATCGCAGTTTTACTGTATACATGTATTTATATTTTCTATATCCGTAGGTAATTATATGTACATCGAGGCGTCCTACCCTAGAACATCTGGAGAAAAAGCGAAACTTGTGGTCAGTGTTCCAAATAATGGAAATCCATCGTGCCTTTCATTTTACTATCATATGTATGGAGCATCGGCTGGAACTCTCAATGTCTACAGTGGCAATACCAAAGTTTTTTCGGTGTCTGGAAATCAGGGAAACAACTGGTTGATTGTGGAGAAAACCTTACATTTGGTTGGAGCGGTGAGTAGATTCAGCGAAAACAGGAAATAACTTCATGAGATATTTTTTAGCTGAAATTTAAACAAAATGTTTTTTGTTATTTGCTGGGCTCGTGGGGAAGGAAGGCAAGTTCATCCCGACTCTTATAAATGCTAGACATGAGTAAGATTAGCCACAAGATGTTCGGCATTTTAAGGCACCTTTTTGCAGGGACCGCGGAGGGGGGGGGCTTGGGGGCTTTAGCCCCCCCCCCCAATATTTCGAAAAAAAATAAAGACTTACAAAGAGAAGTCTCTAAAGCCCCCCTCCCATTTCAAGTCACTAGTCAGCCCCCCACCCACCCCCCGCCCCCCCCCCCCCCATTGGAAATATGTTCCCCGGTCTCTGCTTTGTCGTGATTTTTTGACGCAACGTCTAATATTTCAATACCAAATTTTCTACATTTACCAAAACATGATTTAAGTGAGAATAATATTTCACAGTTAGTGTATTTGATGCACTGAATTTGTTGTAAAGCCTTAACACCAACGTTGAGGAAATATCTGATTTGACAAGGTGAATCAAAGGTATCTAAATAAAAATTTTGACTAAAGCAATATATCTATTTCTTATTCCGTTTTGTTCCTAATGTATGCGAAAGTAATTCGAAAGAATGATGCAAATTGTGTCAGAAGACCGCTAACTAACATATGTTTTCAGGTTACATTTGAAGGAATAACTGGAGGTTCATATACAGGCGATATCGCCATTGATCAAGTGAAAATTACCGAAAACGAATGTACAGGTAAGCATTTTTAATGGAATAAACAATAGTAAAAAGTGAGAGCACAAAATTTAAGCAACAGTCATAGGATAGGAATAGGTCATTTTCGTGTTACCTTTTGCGTTAGTTTATTTTGCCTCTGACTCCAGCTCGTGTCTCTTTGTAAGAGAATGCAATTATTGGAAACAAATTTTAAAAAATCTCTGAATCGAGACTTGCTTCCGAGAGAGGATAGTGCTCCTGGAAAATGAGATACAAATTAACAGCTTAATTATATAGCTGTCAGTAAATCCTATATTGTCAGCACAGCTATTTTTCCTTAATTTCTGAGAACTGTCCAATTTGGGATTAAATTTGGATAGTTTTAATTAGGACTTTCAGGTAAAATGCACAAACTGTTCAATTTAAGAAAAATTGGACAGTTTTGTCTCAGCCAATCAAATCGAAGAAAACACAACATGTGACGGATATTAGCCAATTAGCACAAAGCATAGCGTCAGCGCTGTAAACTGGTCGCCGATTGTGAGTCGACAATGGCGGAATTTTATAAGGCAAGTTTGCTACGTTTTTCCATTCCTTTTGAGTTTTTTAGCAATGGTAACAACAAAGAGAAATTTTCTACGTTGCCAGAAGAGGAGCTAGCTACACTAAGAAGCAAAAATCAAGAGCAAAACGCCTCCAATAGTACAAAACTTGGGTGAACGTAAATGCAGCAAAGCGAAGCAAGAAATCTGTCAGATATTCATCGCCATGAGCTAGATGAAATTCTTTGTCGTTTTTTGCTGAAATTCGAAAAGAAAAGACGGTGATGAAATACAACGAGATAGTGGAAAGGAATTTGTCAGATTCAAGAAGTTGTAAAGCTCTTCGGACACTTTGTTTACGACTTTCATTGATTGATGCAGTGTTTTCACTCACTTTGTAGCAAGCTTCGCAAACTCGGGTGAATAAAATTGCACTGTTTTGTTGAAGTTTGATTTGTGAAGACAATGCTTTGTGTGAGTTGCATGTGCTGTGTTATACTACTATTGTTGATTCCCGTTCTGGACACAAGTTTATTGTTTACGCTAGATTGACTGACTACAAGCTATATAATTAATATGTAACCGGACTAAAATTAGATTCAAAAAATTCCTCTGACAGCCAAATTGGACTCGGCCTACGGCCTCGTCCAATTTTGGCTGCCCTCGGAATTTTTTTCATCAAATTATTTCCAAATTGGACAGCATGTAGTCCAATTACGTATACAAATTGGTATCCGATTATTTTTAGTTTCTTGTAGCTTTGACGCTGGCTTGGAATCGTGCTTCGGCTGGAGTCAATCCAAGTCAGATGTATTTGATTGGAAAATTAGCTCTGGCCCGACACCACCCTGGTCAACAAGACCATCGTCAGATGTAAGCGGAACTGGTAAGTTGCCTTTGATTTGCAGTCTAGAGCTAAGCAGAGTGCAGATGAACAGAACAGAAGGATTCTCACTTAACCACTGATGAAGGGCTAGGCCCAAAACGTTTGGTTTGTTATGGACTTATCTTGGCACTTTAAATAACATTTATTCTCAATTTTCACAATTACAAGTGCCACACAGCGAACGAAGATTTATTCTTTCAAACTAGGATTATTAAAGTTGTTCATAAAGTATACCATTTAGATCAAGAATAACCTTAATCTGCAAATGTTCAGGATGGGCCAAATTTTGCACCTAAATGTATTATATGCACTCCTTGTAACCGTTGTAAACCGCAAGCACATGATATGTTCTCATTCCATAGGAAAGTATATGTACGTTGATTCCTCTACTCAATCACGTGGCAAAAATGCCAAGCTTCAGCTTGCAGTAACAAGAAGTAACTCATCTTCGTGCTTAACGTTCTACTATCACATGTACGGTTCGGATATGGGAACTTTGATCGTCTTCAATGGAAATGTCAAAATATTTACTAAGTCAGGAAATCAGGGAAACCTTTGGAGAAAAGGAACAAGGACCGTGCATTTGAGCGACGTGGTAAGAATACCTGTATTGGTGCACATTGTAACCCATGTGTGACCAAGCATTGCAAGAATGTTGTCCCCACTGGCCGAGTCAAAGTTGACCTTTGCGAATATTTTTATTGCTTTTTAGCGGAACTCTCGCAATGAGACCACTAATTAATTCCAACTATAATCACCATTTATGTAGCAAAATCTTTTTGTCGTTTGCTTTAGTGATAAATCTAAATGTTTAAATGATTGCCTTATAAATATGTAACAACATTGCGTTTGTTTTCCTAGCTGACATTTGAAGGAATAGTATCGTCATACAGGAGCAGGGCCATTGCCATCGATAACGTCACAGTTAGTAAAGGAGACTGTCCAGGTAAGACTTATTTGGCAACCGCTGACAGCTGATAAGTAGAGTCTGCGTTTGAGTCTAACGACCCATCGGAAAAGCCCTTATCTCTAGGAATATTTTTTCTTTCCCTCCCCCACTAAATGTTTGTTGAAAGTATCCACATCCAATGACATTTTAACAAAGGACTCTTTGGTACTTTGCCTTTATTGTTTCTTCGAGATATTTATAAATTTTAGTTTTTTCGTGGGAGATCACATACCTGCTTTTAAAGTATTTTGCTTCCATTTTTGCTAATCCAGTGACTGCAACCTTGTACCTCGAGTCTTGCGCAAGCTTGACGACGACTGCAACTGTTGAGAGCTTTCCTGCAGGATCAGTTTTGATTGGTTAAAAACAGTAAAAAAAAAACAAAGAGTTGCTGGGCTATGCTTTTGTCGACTTGCAATCAGAACTTTTGAGGGTCCCTCGTTTACTTACCGCTTGTCAGTGAGAACGAAAGCTCTGGGTAGAGAGTGCAAGAGCGGCAAATACTCTGAGACCACAGATCGGTAACCACTTTACAATTTTTAATGATGTAAATATACGAGCATCACGACGGGCTTTTTTTTTCATCTTAGTGCCAATTGCATTTTGCGACTTTGATGAAGGACTTTGTGAAGGCTGGCGGCTGTCTGGTTCTGGTGTCTTTAACTGGACACGTCATAGAGGACCAACACGATCTCCTTCTACAGGTCCATTTGGTGATCACACTAGTGGATCGGGTAAGGGCATGGAATGTTGTCTTCATTTCAATGCAGAGTTTAAAAGGGCTATGTCATGCAATTTTAGGTAATTTCGGCACTCACCAACTGGTCATAGAATTAACTGAAATATTACAATAATGCCTTAAAACTGTAGAAGAATTCGAAAGAAACCTAGAAATGCCTAGGCCCAAAAGGGGCATGGATGGGCAAAATTCGCGAAGACTAAAACTGACTGCGTTCGGGTAAACTTAAAAAACGTCGGCCCGACATTTTTCAAGTTTATCTCAATTTGTATGAAAGTGTCATTTACAATGCTCGAAAATCATCCTTGTCTGTTATGTTGCCATGATTTTATCAGGAAAGACTTTTGCTCTGCCAATTTGAAGTTTAGAGCTCTTAAATCTCGAAAATAGATAAACGTACATAAAATACCGTGACAAAGCCCCCATAACGCGTGAACGGTACAAAAAGGCAGAGTTAGACAGCAGTTTGTGCTTTTCTTCACAGACAAACAAATATTTAATTTCCTCTTGCTGATTTTGGGACGATACATTTAATTATATTTACAGGATACTATATGTACATCGATACGTCTTCGCCCCGAGTCGACGGTGATAACGCAAAGCTTGAGGTATCTGTACTGGCAAATGGAGAAGTGTCTTGTCTCACATTCTATTATCACATGTATGGAGCCACTATGGGAACTCTTACTGTCTTCAGTGGAGACACGGTAGTATTCAACGCGTCAGGAAACCATGGCTACCTCTGGACAAAGGTGGAGAAAACCATTCATTTGGACAAAACTGTAAGTTTAAATAGGTAACATAAAATTATATAGTTTTCCTGGTAATCCGCAGTGGAGCAGTATATTGCCCACATCTTCCCATTTACTTAAAAGAAAGATACGGATACTGCAGAACAACACTCATTGTTGTTTAATGAACCACTGCCATTTGCACATAAATTCTATCTGTTGTCAGAGTACACAGACGTACTAAAAAAGCAAAACAAAACAGTAAACCCTAGAAAACCCGCAGACATGCGCACATGACACGGAGACAGACAGACAAGCATGTAGGCAAGCTTGCAAGAAGTCTGGCACCCTTGCGGGTTGGACATCTCAGTAAAGGTCTTTATTTTGTGTTATTTTGTCGAAAATTCTTTGTTTAGCTGTTTCTGTTGCTTTTTTGCAAAGAGACGAGTTATTTGTTAAGTGTTTGGCCTTTGGTCCTATTTTAAAACTCACTTTTCATTCATCTTGAATTCATCTAGGTTACATTTGAAGGAATAAGAGGAACTTCTTCGACTGGTGACTTAGCCATCGATGATGTCTTGATTACCAATGGAAGCTGCCAGGTGCACACTTCAACTCCAGCGTTTTCCACAGCATCCACATTTGCTCCTTCGTGGTCTTCAGCGTTATCGACGTTTATAGCTTCCACAGCCAAGCCTTCAATGTCTTCAGGTTCATTGTCATTTAAACCTTCCACTGCCAAGCCTTTATTGTCTTCAGGTTCATCGTCATTTAAACCTTCCGCTGCCAAGCCTCTATTGTCCACAGATCTATCCACGTTTTCACCGTCCACAGTAAAGCCGTCCTTGGTTTCCGGTCCATCAAAATTTAAGCTTTCCACTGCCAAGCCTTTATTGCCGTCAGATCTATCCACATTTAACCCATCCACTGCCAAGTTTTCATTATCTTCAGTTGCATCGACGTTCAAGCCTTCTATGGCCAAGCCTTTCTTGTTTTCAGATCCATCCACGTTAAGTCTTTCTACTCGCAAGCCGTCCTTGTCTTCAAATCCATGGGCATTTAAGCCTTCCACTCCGAAGTCTTCACTGTCTTTAGGTCCATCGTCCTTCAAGCCTTCTACTGCCAAGACGACCTTGACTTCCGATTCGTCGATGTTTGATCCTTCCACTCACAAGCCGTCCTTGTCTTTAGGTCCATCGACATCGAATCCTTCAACTGCCAAGCCTTCGTTTTCTTCAGATCTATCCACGTTTTCTCCGTCAACTGTCAAGCCTTCATTGCCTTCTTGGCCATCGTCACTCAAGCCTTCCACGGCCAAGCTGTCCTTGTCTTCAGATCTATCTCCGTTGATTCCTTCCACTGCCAAGCCTTGGATGTTAAATGCTTCCACTCACAATCCGTCCTTGTCTTTAGATCCATCGACATTGAAGCCTTCCACTGCCAAGCTTTCGTTTTCTTCAGACCTATCCACGTTTTCTCCGTCTACTACCAGGCCTTCATTGTCTTCAGGTCCATCAACATTTAAACTTTCCACTTCCACGCCTTCATTGTCTTCAGATCTATTCATTTATACTCTGTCCACTGCCAAGCCGTCTCTTTCTTCATGGCCGTCCCCGTCTTCATGGCCGTCGATACTTATTAACTCTTCCATTGCCAAACCTTCATTATCTTCCGGTCCATCGACATTTAAACCTTCCACTGTCAAGTCTACATTGTCTTCAGGTCCATCGACGTTTAACCTGTCTACCGTCAGGCCTTTACTGTCTTTAGGGCCATCGACATTTGAACCATCCAATGTCAAGGCTTCATTTTCTTCATATCTATCAACCTTTAGTCCGTCCACTGTCAAGCCGTTCTTATCTTCAGGGCCACCGACATTTAAGCTTTCCACTCACAAGCTCTTCTTGTCTTCAGGCCTATCAGCGATTTCTCCGTTCACTGTGAAGCCTTCACTGTCTTCAGGGAAATCGACGTTCAAGCCTTCCACTGCAAAGCCGTCATTGCCTTCATACCTATCCACGTTTACCCTGTCTACTGTCAAGTCTTCATTGTCTTCTGGGCCATCGACATTAAAGCCTTCTATTGCCAAGCCTCTATTGTCTTCAGAACTATCTAAGTTTATTCCTTCCAGTCTCAAGCCGACCTTGTCTTTAGGTGCCTCGATGTTGATCCCTTCCACTCACAAGCCGTCCTTGTCTTCAGGGCCAACGACATTTAAGCTTTTTACTAACAAGCCTTCACTGTCTTCAGATCTATCCACATTTTCACCGTCCACTGCCAAGATTTCATTGTCTTCATATCTATCCACGTTGAGTCCGACAACTGCCAAGCCGCCCTTTTCTTCAGAACCATCGACGTTTAAGTCTTCCACTCACAAACCGTCCTTGTCTTCAGGGCCATCGACATTTACGCCTTCTACTGCCAAGCCTTCATTGTCTTCGTATCTATCCACATTGAGTCCGTCCACTGCCAAGCCGTCTTTTTCTTCAGAACCATCGATGTTTATTCCTTCCACTTACAAACCGTCCTTGTATTTAGGGACATCGACATTCAAGCTTTCCACTCAAACGTTTTCACCGTCTACTGTCAAGCTTTCATTGTTTTTAGAGCCAACAGCATTTAAGTCTTCCACTCAAAAGCCGCCCTTGTCTTCTGGGCCACCGACGTATAAGTCTTCCACTGCCGAGCCTGCATTGGGTTCAGATCTAACCACGTTAAGTTCGCCCACTGCCAAGCCGTCCTTGTCTTTAGTGTCATCGACGTTAAATCCTTTCACTCACAAGTCTTCCTGGTCTTCAGGGCCATTGCCTTCCCTTTCAAGAAGGTCATCCTCTGGTTTTCCAGGTATTGTTTAATTATCTTATCTCTGTAACCATTTCTGCAAAACAAGCAGCCTATAATATTATTTTTTTGTGTTGTATTTCCTCTAAAGATACTAGATAAACTGTCATTTTATCTTCCACTTAAGGTGGTTGGTAACGGGTTTTTGAACTTTTACTTGAATCAAAACTACTAATAAGTATCATTTATATCAGTGGTGAACAAGTTAAAGTCGTTTTCTTGACATGTCAGGTTACTGTAGCAACATAATAAGCTGTTAAAAGCACCTTTAATTTTACCTTTAAGTTCTTCTAACTAAAAATAGCCTGATGGCCCCCATTATTTGTTACCGAATTGTTATTAATATTTTAAGGATACATTTGTAGTATCAATTTACATTCATGGCAAAATTGTCAGTATTTTCACTGCCGTTTTGTTTTCTTATCTTTTTATTAACTAGACAGCACTCCTACCACCAAAACTTTTCAACCAGCTACCTCTGAGACCCCCCTTACACCAAGAACACCATCATTAGAAGAAACCCAAGATTCAATCATGTTGGAAGTTCAAGACCTAGATATCAAAAAGGTACATTTTTTAGTTATCATCATCATAAACATTATCGTGGTCATTGTTATTGTTTTTATTTTCTTGTAACTAAACAATTTTCCAATGAAAGGTTTAATTATGATTGCACAAAATCGAAGATGGTGGATCAAAGATGACGGCTGATCGGAGTTATGTCTTTATTTCTATGTCATATGACATCATCATCACATTCCTAAATTGCAATTGCAATGAATGATAAAAACCATGTCCAAGGTCGACGCTTGTCCCCAATCAATGTTTCTAAATGTAACCTCCTTAACATGATCGACTTATTTCTTGTTTGTTTTCTTGTGTATTAGTGGAACGAAATAGATGATAACTTTAAAAGAGAAGTTGCAAGAATTGCTACAGATTATTGTGCTGCTGACGAAAACCAGTGTCAATTTGCCTCAGTAAGGTAAACAAAACAACAACAGTAAAAAATTGAAGTAGATTACATAAACATACAAACACAAACAACAACAGCTAGCAGGACAATTTCTCAAGCGCATTTTCTCGATTAAATGCACGGCGTCTCAATACGTAGTCTGGTTTCCATATAGAAATTCAAACGTAGAATGAAATATTACTTTTATACAAAAGCATATCACCTGGACTATTAGGCTAAGTGACAGAATTTGTTTTTGAAAATATCACTCCATAGGAAAGGGAGGCACCTCTACCATATTTTCAGGATGTATCAGTAACTAACGTATTTAATTAAAGCTTCGGACTTCAGCGTCAATATTTTGATCTTTATCTCTTATTTCCATTGATTTATGTGTTGTTTGTATTTTTACAGGTCTAATAGCATTTTTTTGTTTGTACTTTTGACAGTTCCCGTCGAAAACGGTCGTCTAACAACATGGTATTTACAAGCGATATGGTTAACATCCTCCCAGGTTACCCAAAGCAGTCGCCTGATAATCCTTCAATAACCTTGTTAGCTTTCTATTTACAACATTCCCAAGGTATCGTTAGCAAAAGCGTCCTGAAAGCAATCGTGGAGAGTGATGTGTCGAGTCTTGAAGGGTCGATCGGTGGAACCATCTTAAGGGTTCAGTCTTCTCCAACCAGGAATGGAAATGGGAAAGATGACGGCAGTGACGAGGAATCAAATCCAATGAGTGCTATTATAGGAGCTGCTGTGGGAGATGGATTACTGTTGGTTATTGTCGGTGCAGCTATTGTGTTTGTTTTCAAAAGACGTAACAGGTAAGCGCATAGTTAATAGAGGGAAATCGCGAGGAAGCCAGACAAACAACAAAAGATCAAGCCAAAAGGCCAAGATTTATGTTGGAAGGTTCAGGACCCTGCACATCTTTTGTTTGCACTCGTGCGCTATGCATGAATTACGTATTCGCAATGTTTGAATTCGTTAGTTGCGTGAACACACACAACCACCTCTTGTATTTTGTCAGGTTTTGTGCACGGTCAACCCTCCAAAATAGCGAACAAAACATACAACAAAAAACTTTGCCGGGCTTTCTTACCATTTTCCTCTATTAACTATGTTAAGTGACACAGAATGTATAAACCAACTGCATCCAATCAGCAAGGGGCATCCAACGCATCATTGCGGTGTTTGGAAGGCCTGTAACCCCTAAGATTTTATTGAGTGAAATGTCACCTCGGATCTTCGTAATATGACGACATGACACCTGAAAGTTATTTTCAGAGAAGTAAAAATGTTGTGTTGGGTGCGGAAAACGCCAACTACGATTTTCGAAAAGGTAACAGCAGCTCGCAAATTCGGGTAATGTGATTTTGTTCCCTAAAAAATTCTGCCACTTTTATATTTAGCTTGAATTATATAAAGATGTAACTGTGTTAGTTTACACAAATAGATACGGAATAAACACAGTACATCGTCACTCCCAGAATCCTTGTTGGCTGCTCCTGAATCAGCTCACTTCAAAATGAACTTGATAGTTTTTTTTGTGATAAAGTAACTAGGTTATATATTTATGTTTAATCATATATGTAGCCGTGAAATCCCCCTTTTCTCGAACAGTTAAGAGGAGAAACGAAGATTAATTCATGAAATCGGGTGCAGTTTTTTGCTTAGTAGAGCAAATTCAACGTAAACGACTTTCCCCTCGAGTTATCGGGAGATTCGAGAAATTCGGGGTTCAATAAATCCGGTTTTCACAGGCTGTATAGTAAAAACGTTTTTTGTAATGGGGAGTATCTCCACTTTTCTCTCGATCATACCGATACTATAACATGGAGTTACCATAGCAACGTACGTGGCGTCAACAAAGTAGTTGTAACAGATTTGAAATCACATAACACCAAATACCTTTTTGTGTAATTGTGTAGATAATCTTGTCCATGTTAATTTTAGTTCTTATTTTCTTACTATATGATGGTTTTCTTTACTTAATGATGGATTCCCAGGTTTCAAGTAATTTTTAAAAAAATTGCAACGTATACTGTTTTGAGTTAATAAAGAAACTTACTTTTCCCCTAAGATTCAAGCGAAATGCAGAAGAGACGGCCAACAATAATTACAACAACAATGCCAACAACAATGATTCTGGAGAGCTCGAGGAGCACTGTTACGCTAACAGTAATGTCCTATATGTATCATCAGATGAGATCTGGAAAAAAGGGACTTGTAAAGCCATTGAAATGAAGCGTACTTGTTCACCTGGTATTGCACCTGACAAAGAGCTCGAGGATCATTGTTACTCGAAAAATAATGTCCTGCATGTATCATCAGATAAGATCTGGAAGAAAGGGAGTTGCAATAACAGTGCCAGCTACAACGATTCTAGAGAGCAAGCTACTGAAATCAAACGCACTATTTTATCTGGCATGGTACCTGTCAGAGAGCTTTACGCAGAAAATAATATTCTGTATGTATCATCAGATGAGATCTGGACTAAAAACGGAAGTGACAACAACGACGCCAACTACAAAGATTCTGGAGAGCAAGCTATTGACATGAAGCATACTTGTTTATCCGGTATTAAACCTGACAAGGGACTCAAGGAGCACTGTCACGCGAAAAATAATGTTCTGTATGTATCAGCAGATGAGATCTGGAAGAAAGAGAGTTGCTGAACATTTTACCATCAAACCATTAGTGGTGATCCAAGAGGATTTGAACAAGAGAAAAACGATCTTTAACGTTCATGTATTTTATCCCTAAGTTAGTATTTATCCTGAATTTTAGGACATAGTTTATTTAATTATTTATTTATTTTTTTTAGTTTAAATCTGTCTTTGGCACGTTCACGGCTACGAGTCTAGAACTCATCCGTGTTATGTGGATAAATCTAATGACTGACTGACTGACTACTTACTTAGGTCTGTATAATGTAAATACGCACAGCAATGCTCTTCTTTGTTCTTCTCTAATTACAGTCGAAGCTCTCGTAAGCGGACACCCTCGGGACGCGAAAACCGTAACTGGAGCTGGCCGCTTACGAGAATGGTTCCCTTAAGCGGCCCCTAGAGATGCAGGTAATAGGTGGCCGCTTACGGGAGCTTGCCCAGCTAACAATAACCGGACGGACGTTGATGACGACAAAATAAACACTGAAATATGGTACTGTTATTACTGTAAAATCATTGTGACGAACGGCGATGTGAAGTTTATTGATAAAAACAAAATACAGAGGTTGTTAACAGGATTTTCTTTGGGGTGTCCGCTTACGGGAGCTTAAAAACAAAGAAAAAGTCTAAGTCGTAATATCTGAAAGTGTACGCGTCCGCTTACGGGAATGTCCGCTTACGAGAATATAAAAATACCGAGTTTGTATGGGAGTTAAAACGGGGTTTTAAACAAGGCGGCCGTAAATAGAGCTGTCCGCTTACGAGAGTGTCCGTAAAGAGCGCTTCGACTGTATGTTCTTTTCGCTTTATACTTTTCAAATGATCTTTTTAACCCTTTTCATGCTAAACCCAGATTTTTCCGGGATTTAGAGGAATGGTCATTCAACCACTTGTGACGTCATAAGTTTGCACGTCAGGAAATTTTGGTGAAATGCAAGTAACACAGGTTGGAAAGATCTTTCCACACGACTGTCCATTTTGAATATCGACTGCATTCTGACAGAGCTGCTTTTAGTGCAAAATTGGTGGTAGAATAGGCCAATATACCAACTGATCAAGGTCTCCTTTCCAGGTTTTTCCATTGATAAAGATCAAAACTGTTCAGGCCAGAAGAAAATATGTACAGAGTACCGAGTAGCGAGAATACGAAGGTAGAGAAAAACGAAAAGGAACGAAGCAAGGGAAAAAATCGGAACAGTTCCGCAAAAAAGTTCAAATTTTGGCTTATCCGCATGCGGCAAAGTAAAATATTGTATGTTTTTACATGGAATCTTTAGCAAAATCTACAGTACGAGGAAGTGCATTTCTAACAAAGATTAAAGAAATTTAGCACCGTGGCGCCAAAACAAATCAATTAATAAAAAAAGTGTTTTCAGTAATTTCAGCATTTAAAGGGTTAAGAAAACAGGTAATTTAACATAGCACTTATACTGCGCCTTTCCATAAAGCGCGAACTCTGCATACACCTGACAGCCTTTAAAAGAGAAACCACACATGGATCAAAATTTACCAATCACAACCGACATGTGTTTCTGAAAGGTCCGCTTACCCGCTTTTAGTGTTAGGTGCATAGCGGCTATCTTTTGACATCCATCTTTGCCGGCTTAGAAGGACAAGCGGCTCTGAGCTTACGCACTCAAATTCTTGCGGCGCGGGCCCTTGTCTCTTTCCTCATACTAAGTAGCAACGGATATGAAATTCATTTGTTGTGGCAAATGTTAAATGCGTATTCATTTAAATGCATTAAGCTTTAGAATATAGCCGCTGTATACGCGCGATGGAATTCTAGCGGGCATTATTTTTATTTATAAAATGGTCGAGGAATTGCGCGCGCTGTGATTGGTCAATTCGAATTCATTATAATCCCATAAAGCACGCTGCATACGTCACGCGCGTGCTTTATTGAGTTATAATGCACGCTGCTTACGTCACGAGTTTAAGCGCGCGCAATTTCTTTAACATTTCATAAAAGAAATAAAAAACGCGCCCGAGTGCATTATTGAGTTATATAAGCACTTGGGAATTTTTAAGAACACTCGAGAAGTGCGAGAAGCACTCGGCTGCGCCTCGTGCTTCTCTATGCACTTCTCTCGTGTTCTTAAAAATTCCCGCGTGCTTATATAACTCAATAATGCACTCGGGCGCGTTTTTTATTTCTTTAAGAACAAAGCTGAAAACTATAGAAGCCCGGTACCCCGGATGTGCGAATTGTTTGTCGAATTTCGCTGAACGCGCGACTTCGTCGACTTCGCCTCTATTATCTTGTTTTGTTGTTTAAATGATGCTTTAAAGCAGCAAGTTTTTATCAGAAACGTTTTACCCGCTTAAATGGAAGTAAGACAGTGCCAAAGGAAGCGACATATGAAGAAAAAATCGTTGAAATTTGTTGTTTTTCTTTGGAGTTGTGTACGCCACTATTTTGCCGTGAACTGCCGAAATTGATTGGAAATTATTTAGCAAAACAAGCCGGACTCTAGAAACTTCTTACCTCTCTTTGAGGTAAGAAACCTTTTTTAGCCACAATCTGAAGACGGAACACTCCACTTTTGTTCTTTTTAAATCGAAATTAGAGGCGAATTTGAAAAACTTGCTGCGAAACGAACGCATGGAAATTTTTCATTTGAATGAAATTGAAGTAGGCTTAAATGCGTAAATATTTCAACTAGATTTGTCGGCTTTGTGAGAATCTTTTGGTAGTCGGAGAAAGGACTATAAATAGGAAATATGAATGAAATGGTATCTTGGTTTATTTATAAAGAAGCCGCCAAATGCAAAGAAAAGAATAAACTAAACTTTCACTTTTACCGATGTTATGTGCGTTTGTTAGTGCCGTGAGCCGCCGTGAGCGGCCGCGAGTCTTGTAAGTTCTGTGCTCTTTTTAATGCTATATTCTAAACCCACTAGAAGATGGTTTTCCTATGTCCTATAAGAAAATAATGCACTTTTGAGGTCTATAAAAGCAGCTGAATGCCCTCGCCTTACGGCTCGGGCATCCACTAGCAGCTTTTATAGACCTCAAGCGTGCATTATTTTCTTATAGAACATGGAAAACCATCTTCTAGTAGGTAAATAGAAATATTTTTCAAAAGCTGAGCAGAAATTCGCTATTATTAAATAGCATCTACAGTGTGGAATTAGAATTATTATTTTTTTATTTTTACAAATACCTTTTTTCCACCAAGTGCGAAAGTAAAACTGCTTTTATTAAAACAACTTTACCAGCTGTTGTGCTAATTTCCTGAAAAAATATATGTATATAGTGCCACAAAGCAAATGAACTTTTCAGGAATTACCTTCCAAATTTTCCAGGGTGTTTATCTTTAAAGAATATTTCTTTTTAAATGTGGCAAGATCAATATGGGAATGTATGTACGAAATTAACTCCAAAATCGTGTCGCTCACATAAAGACGTATATAAAACAAGCTAAGTTTGAATTAAATTCTTGTAAAAGTGACGTGTGGTGTAATAAATATTCAAAATCCTTTATGAGTATTGCTAAATTGTGTATTTGACACCGTGTTAATGGTTCCAGTTTAGATCGGTACTGATCATAATTGAGTATTGGCAAATTGTGACATTTTGAGAGCAGGGGAAGACCTTAACCGCACGTACGGAGGCGGCTGTTTTTTAAAATCAGATAGTACTTGCTCATTCGTAACAAGTCAGTGATGAGAAAAGATTGGTACAAGAATAGTGCCTGGCTGCCCTTAAAACTAAACAGAACGGTAACTGTTTAAGTTCACTCAAACAAGAGGAATCATTATCAGCAGCTGGGCCAAGTCCTCTTTGTAAAAACTTTCATAAAATTATCTTAAAGCGCCTTATCTTAAATTGTGCACTTAAAGACTCCTTAAATTGCGCACTGTTAAACTCGTAAATTGCGCTACTTTTCTTAAATTGCGCACTCTAAGACTCGTAAATTGCTCACGTTAAGACACGTAAATTGCGCACTTTTAGACTCGTAAATTGCGCACTTCTAGACTCGTAAATTGCGCACTTTAAGAGGAGTCTAGATCACGTTTCAGTAAAAAATTAAATAGCCCTGTCACGATTTACGAGGCAAAAAGGGCCTCTCGCGGATCACGAAAAAAACCCTTTACCATCCTCCATTATGTTTCACGAAAAAAATCCCCAGCCATTTCACGATTCATGAGGAAAAAAGGCCTTTCACGGATCACCAAAAAACCCTTCAAAAATTACCGAAGTTTACGAAATTGAAATAGACTGAGATTTTTAGCCATGGTGTTTAATAATGTAATACTTCTAAGTATAAATTCTCTACAGCATTCTCATGCTATTTATCAACGAATGGGGTTATAATTATGCGTGAGCAGCATGGCCCTTACAAAAGCGCATTCTCGAAGACCCAGGCGCAGTTAGTCGGGGTGAAACGAAGTAAACCCTGCAAAAATTGAAGCGACGAAAGTTTTCAAGAGGGGCTTAAAACGACGACGTTCTCGAAAATACCATTATAAGCTGTAGTACAGACCGAGTCAGGCTTGTCATAGCACTTGTTCTTCACACTGTGGTTTCATGGTATATAAATTCCTGTTGCAACAACGACTGATATCTAGGATCAGTTCGCAATGTTCTTAGCTGTGTGGCCGAAGTCAAAGTACTTGACCGATTTCTTCTCCTTTCAGTATTTTCCATGCTCATTGCCGCTTGCCTTTTAAAACAACACAAAGTCAGCACTTGTCTAAACTCGGCAATTCTAAATACATAAACGATTGGATTGATAAAAGAGTTGGAGTAATTTACAAGAGTAATTATGTAATAAAAGTTATCTGCAGAAATCGTGACACCAAATATGTATTCTAAAGCGTCCATGATAATTAAAGGGAGCCACGACAGCAAAGCAAGAACAGACACAAACAGCAAGGTTTTTGTTAAGCGTTTGCTTCGTGAGACTCTGTTTTGCTGTTGGAAAGTGACGCCGCCCTGTTGAAACTTTCTCCAAATGGCGATGTTACAACCGCATATAATGGATGTTACAATCAAACCAAAAGATATCCACGCACACATTTCGGCTTCCGAAGTTAAATATCCCAATCCGGTTTCAACTGCTACTACAATGGCCGTTAGTATCCAAGACATCAAAATAGCAATGCGGTATGTTCTTATTGACAGTGTTCGCTTATACGGCGAGTAAATGACGTAAAATCTCTCACCAGATATCATTACTGCAGAAATTAAAGAAGCGTGCATGAAAAACGTATCAACAACATCGTGAGTGTAATCTAAAGATATAGGCATAATCCCGGTCCACAGATGGAAATTTGTCGCTCCGATGAAAAAAATGTAGCCAGGCAGAGACAACGCTCCTAGCATCAGATCAGCAAACGCCATGTTTATGATTAGAAATAAACTTCTCTTACGTAGTTGCTTGTTAACTGCAAAGAGAACAATCGTGAGCAAGTTTCCAACGACAATAAACAAACTTGTTAAGATAAAAGCGCTACACCATGCGATGCCTTCCGCTTTGGAATAAACAATCACTGATGAACCAGGGAAGTCCGCCAAGCTAGCGTTAGCTGCCGTTGAGTTGTTCATGTCTATATGGCTTTTAGCTGAGCAGTGTTAACTCTTGCACTTCGCCGAAGAGTAGATATCAAGCCCCTTTTTTCCTCCTCCAAGTCAAGGCGATAAGTCAAGGATAGTATGTATGGTCGGTGAATATAAAACAAATATATAACAATTTGGTAATGACTAAGGAGACGATAAGGCCAATTATCATCATATCCAGCTGTTTTTTTCGCCGCGTTTCAACAAACATAAATGGACTTAATGAAGAATCTATGTAAATAAGAGCTATTTGTCATTTCTATCTTTATCAAAGATTGATCTCGCCAGTTGTCCCATGTTTCACCTTGCACCCCTTTTCTTGACAATTTGAGTGTCAAATTACAAGTATGGGCTTGTAGCAAATATTAGGTCATATTAAAAAACTCATTAATAATTCATAAAGAAAATACAAAAGAAATTAATGTTTAATGAGTGTCTTTATATCTGATAAAGACACGGCTAAACTTTACGTCCAATTTTCTGGGCCAAAATAACCCCAAATATAAATATTAGTGCAAGAATGAGTTGATCTACATCAGAAGATTTTTAAGCCGTTCAATAAATTCGCAGTTCGTGTTTTATCAAGTCCAGTCGCCGCCTGGTTAGCTCAGTTGGTAGAGCGCCGGACTGCTGTGCGGGAGGTCGTGGGTTCGAACCCCAGACCGGACCTACACTCAGGGTCTTAAAATAACTGAGGAGAATGTGCTGCCTTTGTAATTACATCTGCAAATGGTTAGACATTCTAGTCTTCTCGGAAAAGGACGATAAACCGTAGGTCCCGTCTCCTGTATCTTCAGTCTTATAACAGGGGACGTTAAAGAACCCACACACTATTTGCAAAGAGTAGGACATGAGGCTCCCGGTGTTGTGGTCTGGCCTTTACAATTGTGTAGTAAAATTGCAGTCCGTGTAAAGCGCATTTGAACATATACATATGAAAAATGCGCTATATAAATACATTATCATTAAAACACTCGGCTGCGCCTCGTGTTTTAAACTTGACAAAACACTGCTGCTCATTTATTAAACATTACTTAACCTGTGGACGAAAAACTTCCTGTCACTTAGGCTAATAATTCGTCCAAAAGAGATCGCCACCTGCCACACTTAGTGTGGAAATGGTTTTTTAATTGCGAATTGGAGGCGCTTTGTCGCGTGTTTAACTAAAAGCAAATTAACAGCAACACGTTTCCACTTCGCAACAGGTGTAAATTCACTGCAATTGTAGCTCTATTGATTACTTCGTTTTCTGAGGTTAATTCCCATTTACCAGCTCGGAAATTATCAATGAAAAAGAAACAATGGCGTCTGATAATGCGTTTTTATTTACAACAAAATGTGATCGATCTCTAAAAACACTTAAATTTTTCCGTGTCGAAGAAACTTTTTTTGACAATAATGATCTAAAAAACATTTACAAACCTGTGATAAACTGTAAAACACCCAAGAATGCTTTACTCTTATATACAAGACTGGTGTTATGTTAATTGTCCCGTAGATTATAGGGTAAATGTTTCGTAATTGAGCGGTGTCTTTAACTTCAATGGCCATGTCGCAGTTCGTATAAATTTTGCGTAATGTCTCTGAAGATGTCTTCTATCGCGAGATTCTTTACCCTTGTGAACTGCAGTTCAGCTAATCTTCCTCTTCAACTCTTCGGTATTGAGGTAAAATTGATGAAATGTGGATATGTTTTGAAGCTGCGTTCGTACGGCCTGCCATTTCCCCTTATTCGTTTTGATTCCAGCAGCGTCATCACAGAGTTGTAAATACGCTCTATAAAATGAAGGGAAAAAAGGCTACGTGAATTACAGCTCACAATGTTTTACTTTACAAACATTGTAAACGGAATGGATAAAGTTCACGCTTTTAAAGAGACTACTGTTATGAACAAATAAAATGTGAGCAATGACGTTTTCTTTAAACAACCACTGCCACGCTTCGGTTCTTGCTCTTCCCGTTTATTTTTCAGTCTTCAATATACCTTAAAATTCTGATAATACTGTGTTGAAACCAATTGTGGAATTGCACGCATTTTAGGCATCCTACTGATGAGCGGTTATGGCAATTGATATTTACAGGAGCGCCATTACGTTCATGTTCTGTCCCCTTAGAATTGTTTTAAAGACATTTTTGGTGGCCTTGTTAACGGAGGGTTTTTTATTTGTGCCGTAAAAAATGTTTGACTTTATATGTGTAATTAAATTGAGGATCAAAAAAGTTTACATGTATAGAAGAAAACCTAACCTAGATATACCGTAAAAGCTCTATTCAGCCGGGCGTGGGGGGTTGGCTATTTCTTTTCAAGACTTTTTGATGGGGGAGGGGAGGGAAGAAACAGGAGATAGGGAGTTTATTTCAAACCATATATCTGTTATACTCGTTCAAAACTAACTAATAAACAAAATCAACGGGGTAAAAATGGAACAAAATTAAAAGAACAGGAATGATTTTGGCCCAATTCATACGTTGAGTTGAATTTCATTGAAGGCACAGAAATCTCGCTGGCATTACTTGATTCGAATATAATGTAGATTTATTAGAAATTTTTTTTTCTTTATAATGATGTTTTTATACCATGTTTAAATAAAGTTTTGATTGATTTGATTGATTGAGCACACCTTAAACCAACGTGTCTTCTTTGCTATTTACATGTTGGCATTGCACTGAATTAAAGTAATTTCATCAAAGAGTTTTCTGTAAGTTTTATTCCCGGTGGTTTTATTACATTCGCGCCGGGTCTGAATTGCGACACATGAATCGAGCAGTACTCACAGATTTAGCGGTGAGCCATGTTGAGTGGTTTCTTCTCATCTTGGTGTTCTGAATATTCTTCAGTTCAGTTTGATACTGCGACCATCGCTGCTGAAGTCTCATCTGTCTGCTCTCTTGGCTGACAAGTCTTAAGAAAAAGGAAACAAAACTAAAAATCAACGAAGGAATGACGTGTTCTCATTGCACGTAATTCTATAAGGCGGACACCTCTCTTAGACGGACAGTTGGTGCTGGGCCCGACAGTGTCCGTCTTTGTGGAGACAGCACGGCCTAGTGGGGAGGGTGCTGGGCTTGTAATCTGGAGGTCCCGGGTTCAAATCCTCCTCCCTGACACTAGATGGATTTGTCTTCGGTGGTCCTGAATTCAACTTCTCCACGCTTTGTAAATAGCCTACTGGTCAGCCTCTTTCCAGTTGGGATTTTAACAAGTTTCCGACAATGTATACCACTGGAACACCAGTTACAGAACCCTATGAAGTTGACTGCAGTATCGATCCCTTAGGAAGTGCGTGCGAATGAGAACGATATTCTGAAATTGGACACCAACAACACAAGTTATATTGCCTGAGTACAGTAAAACCCGCGAGTAAGAACCTACCTGTTTCCAGGTTAGCCTAAACAGGTTCTTACAGAAATGGTAGTTAACACAAATTTAGGTTATCGAGGTTCGTAATAGGTTCTTAATTTCTGAAGAAGTTTATCTTGTTACTAATAAAACTTTCAGTAGTATTCGGCCTATTCCTTGTATAAAATTTGCATGCCCTATAGGTGTTTTCGTAAAAATGCGGCATTAATCATTCTGAACATTATATACAAAAACAGAAATTCCTTGCCCAAACTTATTTTCCCAAACGCAAACATTTTTAACTAATAGGTTCTTATAAAAAGGGGGTCTAATTTGCAAATTTTAGCCTAACAGGTTCTAAAATGTTAGGTTCTTACTCGCAGGCTTTTACTGTATTTTCTAACGTTACAGTAACACGTGAATGTACCTGTCCTGTATGAGAGAATGTAGTCTAGCGTCGATAGTGTTGTTTGGTTTCCATGCTGACACACCAGTGGTCATCTCTTCCTTCCAGTATTTTTTAAGAGTAGGAAAGAGTTGCAGATCATATGAAAATGGCACAGCCGTCTAAAAAAACGACATTGCTATTTTTATCAGTGCACAGGGATAGAATTAAGTAAATGTTACTCAACTTTGAAGTGGAAGTATTTCTAGTCTGAATTCAGAACTCAAATGGACCACTATTTAAAGAGTTAATTGGGTCTTCTTTAGTTAGTGGTGGGGTGGGGGAGAGGCGTCCAAGGAACCAGTACAGACTAAACAACAGCCACGACCAGCTTCTTTATTCTAGTGATAGAGTTAAAAAATTAAATCTATTTATTTAAAGAAACGTTCACAGAGACTAAACACTGAATATACTTGTGTGTTGGTACGGTGTACAAAGCCATCATGTTTTGCCAGATCACCGCTAAGTATTGGATATGTCTCTGGCCGCCAAGTGTAAAGAAGGTGCTTTCCATTCGTTTGCAAGATGTGACCAGACTGCACTTACCTCTATGTCCAGGCTCTCGTTGTTTTCTTCATCTATCTGAGCGCCAATCAGCACCAAGACCTTCCCATCAGCGCAGATGCATGGCAGTTGTGATGAGAGAAGGAAAGGCACAGGCAGCCCAACATGGCAAATTGCTCTGCAACTATTCACATCATACAGTGTTATTCTTCCACTCTTCGTTATGGCGGCAATCTGGATAAAATACAAATAAAAAGGTTAAGTTAGTAGTGAAAAATATGGTTTAGCAGCCACATTTTCTAAAAGAAAAAGCAATGGGATTGTAGTTTCCACTGACCGGTCATATGCTTTCCTTGCGGTGTTATCTCGTATATACACCTGTATCTGATTCGTGGCTAGACAACTGACATGCCAAAATTAAATCAGTGTCCTGGCTTTTTGACTTTCACAGTTAAGCAGTTTCGTATAAATAATGAAAATGCCCGAGATATTGGACAATTTTTCGCTTCTTCTATTCAGATAGCAGTCTTCTAACAAACTGATATTTCAACAAGTTTGGTTAATGACTAATTGTAAGTTATAACATGGAGGAAATGAAGCAAGTCGAGGGTTTCATCTTACCACTTGTGGTGTTTGGGGCATTGTAACAACCTCAGTGATGACTTCAGTGTCTATTGCTGATCTGCAAAACAACAACAACAACAACAAGTTGATCAATTATACTTTTTAACAACTAAGTTAGTGTGCTGGGCTTCGTTTTGAGCTTGGGTCTGGAAAAGACATTGTACTCTCACAGTGCCTCTCTCCATCAGGCTATATAAATGTGTACCAATAAATTAAATGTTTGGGGCAACCCTGTTATGGGACTAGCATCTCATCCAAGGGGGACTTGAAATACTCCATTGTGGTTCTTGATGCAAAACCGCAGATAAGCACCCGCCAGATAGGTCATTAGTCTAGAATGTTGCTTTTGCTTAGAAACTCCGTACATTTGACAGACGAGATACTTCATTCCCTGTGCTAAGCCTGCAGTTTTCGTACTTGTAAGTCTGTCTACAGTTGTACACAAAGAAAACATTTTAGGCCAAATAAAAGTTTGATCAACATTTTTTTCATTTTTCAACAGCCAAAGAAGCATCCCTTTAAGGTCGCGCAGGACCCTTGCTCATTAATAAATTCATAAGCCAAATTTCTTGACGGGGTGCTATCTTGTAATGCTTTAATTCGTTACGTTTTGAACACCGATTCCTCTAAAATTTATCAAGGATATTAAGGGATCATGGAATTACAACATGACTGTCCTTCTACTGAGAGATGACCGTTTACTGTAATGTTACAGGCTCTTAAGAGTTCAACTGCAGATAATGCGATTTTGTGTCCAAGTTTTCGGCTACAACAGCGCACCGAATTAAATGATTATATAACCTAGTGATGTAACCTCTTTTGTGTTATGACAAGAACGAAATTTTCCATTTCAAAAACCGCTAGAAGTTATCTGCTTCTAAGAGAGTAAAAATGTGAAATCTAAACTTTGAAACGTGCTACATGTACCTTCATTTTGAGAACGAAATTTCAAAATTCGGTCTTGTCATAACACAATAGAGTGCACCAAGTTCATGTTCCTCGCGAATCAACTCCTGAAATTCTATAACGGCGAAGAAAACTTGGACACAAAATTGCAGGATTTTCCGCTTCCGAAGACCTGCATGCATGTTTACAACCGACGTGTGCTACATTCACAGCTATGAATCTAATTATGATAATTCGCTTTGTTTCAGCGCACGGCACGCAAAGCTGAGAACAATACCGTGTAATTACTTGTACAAAGAACTTGAAGAAAAACGTTGTCATGAATATTTCGTTTGTTGTCGGCATTAGTCGTCGCAGTTCGTGCATACTCTTTAAATAAATACATACATGTATAATGATCTCAAGGCCCGGGGGGGGGGGGGGTACTCCCTACAATGGCCTATACGGGGAGGCTCCGCCCGAAAGGGGTACCTTTTTCAGGCTCCAGGTATATAAAAGGGTAGGGATTTCACAAGTTTAGGTATATGAAAGGGTAGGAAAATCTGCCATAATGTTATTTTAAAAGGCCTTTATATCATATATTTCGAGCAGACGCAACTTTTGGCTCTATCGTTTTAATTTATTAAGCGCTTCATAAAAATAACAAGAAAACTTCCCGTTTTAGGTAAATGTGATGTCGTGTAGGTATATGAAAGGGGTGCCTTTTTGCAATAAAAGGTATACAAAAGGGGTACCTTTTTCTATCAAAATGGTATATAAAAGGGTAAGGGGTTGGATCTCGGGGCGGAGCCTCCCCGTACAAAACTTTTTTGAGTGCCCCCCCCCCCCCGGGTCTCAAGGGTCCTGCGCGACCTTAAGGTCGCGGGGGATACCTACAGCATGAATAAATTCATGAAGGGAAATTTTGCTTGACCTGCATCTTTTAAAACGCTTATTTCTCAGCTGTTATGGGTGCGATTAAGCTCAAATTTTACAGAGACATAAAGAATTGATGAAAGATTGTGAATGTCGTCTTTTATCTGGTAGATTGCATTTAACGTCGATGTTATAGCCTCGTGAGTGCCAAATTGGGAAAAACATGATTTTGTGGCAGAGTTTGCGGAACGAGTAGAAGACAGCACACTGGGATCTTGTCAAAAACTAATCAGTCAATACCTCTAGAGTGTCATAACAGAAGCGGATTTTTAAATTTAAAGTTTGCCAGCAAATTACGGCGGTTTAAGTGCGCAAATTTGAATTTAATGTCTTCTACCTCTTTCTAAAAGCGCTCTTTTAAAATTCCGCTTCTGTTATGACACACTACAGTATTCATAGTTTACCTATCTGCAGTGGCAAGTCATGAAGTTCTGTATCCGTGCTGTATTCTCTGCCACAAAATTGTCGGAAAAGTCAAAACTTTGAGATTTCCGAAGGTGTCCCGACCTAAATACGATCATTTTGCCAAGGAGAGATGTAATTATGCTAACGTAATGATATTCCACGCTTTTACGGCGAGAACAATGCGTTTTTTAATAGGACACGATTGTTTATGCCGAATATTTTTGTGATTACTCTGAGTTGCAGAAATATTCAAATTTAAATGAAAATAAGCTCAAAGACTTCCTACAATCTATATGAACGTATATCGCTAAGTGTTGTTTAAATTGGTTAAAATATCAAAGAAACAGGATTTTTTTACAAATCACGCGCACGCGTCCATATTTTTATCCAGTCATAAATATCTCGTAAAGTTGTCGATGTCAGTCGTTGTACTTCGTGCATACGCTTTAAATAAATGCATAATGATGAGCCTAAGGTGTCCCCCGCGACCTTAAGCAATTAGTTTCTGTTAAATTGTTTACGTGCAGCAAAATGTATCCAATATCACCATATAACAACTACAATTAACCCTGTAAACTAACCTGTCAACAAGGGGTCTTGCTGGAGGAGAATGAGCAACTCCACATTGCAGAAGGCAAAAGGTTCCATCATCACAACTCACTATCAAGTTTGTATGAGATGATGACATTGAAGTGGATTCACCATCTTCTGTCATGGCAGGGACAACAGCACCGGACAAAAAGCACAGGACAAGTATTTTTCCTTTATCAGTGACAGGGCAGACTGTCAACAGAGTACCTGTAAGAAAAACAAAATGGGCAACAATGTTGAGCAACAAAAACCAGAATCACAGAGCCAGTTACTATATCTATTGGCAAATTATAACCTCTGAAAAGTACAAGGAGCATTGTGTAAGCCAATTAACCTTCAAAATAAGATGCAGCCAACATGGACAACAAAGCCTGAAATTCAAACTTCGGTTAAATCATCAGTACCTGTGTGCTTTAAATGTAACAACAGCTCTTTGTATCTAAATGAAAAGGAGATGTGCAAAACTGAAAATTACAAAAATTACGAAACTGCAGATACACTGAAAGCTTTTGCAGGAAAAAACGTGTTGTTTTCTTTGTGTCAGAGACCTAAGTTGGAAGTGTGTTGTACCCGTTTGTGTTCCATCAACGAAGTGCTGTTGTTTCAACTGTGACTGTTATTTGATAATTTGGTATCTCACCTCTGTAGACATCCCACACAACGACTGTTCCCGTTTTGAGCCCCATGGCCATGAAAGAGCCACATTCACTCACTGCACTGATGTTTATCTGCTCTGAATGTGGCCACACTATGTCTGGCTTGTGCTCTAGATCTGACAAGGAAGCAAAACAGACTTGCATTAACCAACTATTTTTGCTGGGACTTCAGACCTTCCCGCATCTTGTCATGTGACCAACAAGGTCACATAAATGACCTATACGCCACTTAGGTAGGACTCAAACATTTGGCAAGACAAACGTGCACCACTACTGTAGTCCAAATGTTATCATAATATAAGTATCAGTTGTGTAAATTCTTTATTGCTTCCTATGTCTGTATTATCTGTAACTATAGTATGGCTTATACATGGACTTTTACGGTATGCCATTGACTACAGTACCTGCAGAGACATCAGATGAAAGTGTACAGTGCCAATACACGTTCCTTGAATGTGTATTTTACATTGTTTTTCTTGTACATGTAGCATATACTTCAAAGACTATGGTCAACAGGCATTGAAGTGATTTTAAAAAAATGGAAGTAATCGTAAACTTGCTGTGACAAACTCCATACCTTTGGCAGTCTTGACCAGTGAATAAATGAATAACTGAGTTCCTCCAGACCACCATACTGACAAGGAGTTGACCTTATCTGAGGAGAAAGGATTGAATCCTTAAACATGCACATCATGCTCTTGAATAAAAGATACTAAGATCAATCTATCCTGGCTTAGTCAGCCATATAATGAGTTTTGAGAACAAAAGTGATTTTACTCAGGTGCAGAACTGTGACACCAAAGTGAGGTTACCTTAAAAAGATACTTGATGCCCTGTTTATATTGTTTTTATTGCATCAATAAAGATTGATTCCACTTACTTGGTGCAGACTCTAATCCTGAAGGAACTAATCTCCCAGGTGTTAAGAAATGTAATCTAGGGAAGCTGTAAAAAAAGAAAAAAACAAATATATCATTATTTACAACAGCTTGATTGCCTCTACCGACAAGAAGATGCATGTAATACAAACGTTTTTGCATGTATGCTCTCTTAATTTTGAAAGAATGAAAAAACCATTAGTCTGAGAGAATACCTGTACCATAAAGTATGTCTCGCGATGGGCCCAGTTTTGTGAATATTTATACGAAATAACTTCTTAGGCTGTGATATACATAAAATTTTGAATTATAACAACACTACATCTGACATGAATTAAGCCCGATTGAGCAGCAAACCTGCAAGTGCTTCAGAACGCCTTTCCTATCTCTTTCTCCTTAGTTCTTTCATCTCAGGAATTATTTAAAAAAAAATTAAAGCATCAAAAAATAAAACTATGACAGTATTTTAGATCAAGAGTAATGGAAGGGTAATGTTCAAACATGACCATGTAAACTAAGGTATTAATAGTGAATTATAGGAATTCAAGAATTCAAGGGGATTCAATGGCTAATAACCTTGTCAGATCCTCCTCGTCTGTATTCAGATATTGCAGTTCATCCTTGTGAAGCTGATTGAATGCTTTATCACAATTGTCAAAGAACTGCGACATCAACACATGACTGGAACCACTACCAATGACGTTTCCTTCTGAATCAGTAGCTTTTAGAGCTACAGAACAGTTGGTGGCTGAACAAGGGCCAACGGGAGCAGGGGGTCGCACCCGTAATACTGCTGTAGGCTTAGTGAAGGAGACAGCTGAGACGCCAGGCTGGGTCTGACCTCCCTGTGCAGAGCTTGGTCTTGAACCTGGTGGAGACTTACAGAGTTCATAGAAAGGTAAGTAAATAATCCAGGCTTGTTAGGTTAGGTCCTAATAGCTGCAGTGTCAGACAGAAATGTTGATCAGGGCATGATTAACATAATTAATAAAATTGCTAACAACTGGGTAGCATCTTTGATGCTATTAAGTTTGACAGTGCAAATTTACCGACATTCATTAGGCTGCCTTCATTATTGCCTATAATTTTTTCTTTGTTCGTGAGCGGGCTGTATTCTTCAAATCCTGCGATCTGATTGGTTCCGGGAGCGGGTGGTATTCTCCAATCTGGCCCGCTCACAGCGGGCGGTATCCGTTGCGAGATGAGTCGTTGAGTGTGTTTTCCGCGCAAAATCATTTTGCAGCGTTGTACGAACAAAAACATGAAAGATATGCTCTGTAAAATCGAAATAGCTGCTCACCAGTCGTTTATATGAGAAAGGACAAAATAGAAGTGGAATTAAAGGCCTCGAAGTTCTTCCAAAGGCGAGTAAACATTTCTTTATCGACAAAATCGAGTTCTAGTTTCGTAGTTTGTGGTTGTTTGTACATTTCGCAATCATTTTAACGCCATCGCGGTAAGCTGCACCGGTTTTTAACTTCAATTTTGAGTAACAACTGCCTTTTATCTGCCACTTTTTTGCCAAAACAAAACACTAGTTGACATCATTCAAGAAATTAATTAAAAACAGTCAAAAAACAGTCAAAATAATTCTCGCAATATTGTGCCGTACGTCCAAACTACGCATTTCATTCAGTTTCACTTTCGCACTGTTCATCACAAAGAAATTCTGCTGGGAATCAACGCAGAGTTTATTAATTCGTTAAAAACAAGTATGTTTAGCTGTACCGAAACTGTCTTTCAGGAGATAATATTTTTTAGTCCGAGAATTACTATCCTACGAACACAATTCCTTTCAAAACATTCATCGGGAAGCCGAAATCGATTTCAGTTTTGTCAATGATATAAATGCTTTGCCTCGATTTTACATTTATGCCATAAAAATAACAAACAGGCAGCATTTTACACTCTTGCTAATCCGTCGATCGACACAACATTGAAATGACGCGCGTATACAAACAAAGATTTGGTGAAAAAATCTTCCTAGGTTTCTTTTAAAAACAAATAAAGTAGGAAAAAAAACCCGTTATTCACCAACCTTGGTCGGTCCGTATTGGGAAAAACTGTGCCCTCGGGCACAGTTTTTCCCAATACGGACCTCCCGGCTGGTGAATAACCTATATATCTGGATAGACTCGAGTTGGACTCCAGTTGATCTCCATTAGATTTTGTGTAATTTTTGTAACTGACCAAGTGCTTCATAATTGGTAACTTACAGTTCCAGCCACTGGGTCTTGATCCTCTGAGGATTTCAGAAGCTGGTCAGCAGTAGTAGAGTCTTCCACATCCTAGTAAACATTTTGACAGTTCATTACAACGTGGCCATGGTGTGATTTACTCAGGGAGGATCATTGCAGCTATAATAAATTTATGTGCATACCAGGCAGTCTTCTAAACCTCCATACAGACTTTTTTGTTAGTGTTCAAGAAAATGTTTCTTTAAAGGATTAGTCTTTGTGATGATGAAAAAGGTTCAATTTTGAACTCTCTCTACTACTGTTCACAACAACAGATGAGAAAACATTTTCTTCTCAATCTGCCAGTGATCTTCAAGCAATAGTTGATGAATGTGAAAAGCCTAATACTGTAGATAAACATTATTTTTTTGCATTTTGTCAGAATTTATGGGAAATCAAGCAGGCCCTTGCTATCATTTCCTTTCTTTCTCTTTCTGGCATTTGACGCACCCCACTATAAATCAAAGCATGAATAAAATTTGTTAAAAACTGAGCTCTGACCGGTGCTGCTGAATCAACCAATGTAGGTTTCCTTGAGCGAACCACAGCTGTCACTGCTGCTTCCATTTCCTTTACCCAAGTATCCTTAGGAACTTTATAGATCTCCAACCAACTTTCCTTCATGGGTACTGCGTCACAAATAAATGAAAATAAAACAGTTAAACATTACTAACAGTGTATGTCTGAGTAAACAGGTACATGTGCATGTATGAGAGAACATCTCTCAGTTGGAACCCTGAAATCTCCATACTGAAGCGATAGCTACATGTAGTTAAACATGAAAAGATCCTTGTCCCAAATGATGTCTGTCTCAGATAACTGTATATACAGACCTGTGTAGATTTTGGTCTGATGATCAGTCAATGAAAAGCACAGGGAGCAGAGGAGCCAAATTCAACCTTTGCAAATATTAAAATGTTTGATCTATTTTGTAGCGCTTGTCATACGTTATCCAATCTTTTTGTTTACGCGGCGGTTAAGCCAGCGGTAAACTCGTTCAATAGTCTGTTGTGTAATCGCAGCGGTTTTCAGTTCGTTTGTTGCCCAAAGGGCAATGGACAGAAAGCGAAGCTTTCCGAGCAAGGCACGAAGTGCCGAGAAGAAAAAGAGACAAGGGATGAAACATAGTACCACGTGACTCGTTCGATGTGAACCGCAACATACTGGTGACGGAAGTGAAGTGCCGTTTGTCGTATCATCTTTTACTAATTAAAATTTCTGATCTTCATCGAAATGGTTAAACAGCGTTCGAGATACTATTAATGTAAGACCGTATACCGAAAATCAGGCTTATTGTTTGAATCTGTAGCGAGTTATCGGCGATCGAAAATTTGGCTCAAATCTGTTTCATCCCTTGTCTCTTTTCTTAGTGTGTAACGATCTTGTGGTGCCCACGGTCATTGAGCCTGCGGCTACGCTAAGTGCAACAAGATTCCTGCTGGTTTAACCGTCGCGTAAACAAAATGATCAGATAACCAGCAACCAGGACAGGAGAAGCGCTACGAAATAGATCGAACATTTTAATATTTACAAAGGTCGAATTTGGTTCCTCTGCTCCTTGTGTGAAAATATGACAAAGTTTGTTGTCCTCTCCCAATCAGAGCTCGGTTTTAAAACTTTACTTCACAAGCCATGTAGCCCACAACTGCTGGTGCTTACAATAATGTAACTCTGGTTTCTGTGGCTCAAACCACTTTTGTTTCAGTTTCGCTTTTCTCTCTTGGATGGGATGCTACTCCAATTCAGGCTACCCCCTAATATTTTTGCCAAAATTCCCCACTTACAATATTTAATGGTTTTATACTTCTGGGTTGGTTAAGTAGACCACCGTGAGAGTAAATTAAAGTACATGTAGCTTGTTATAAAACATGACACAGTGATCCCAGCCATGACTTGCCCTGACTCACAAGATCCAGAGTCCAATGAGCTACATCATTAAACCAGATCTCCCATTATTTTTTTTAAATTGATTTTAGATACATGTACCTTCCCATCCAACTCCAACATATCCACCATCTTGACTTATTTCAACAAGGGTTGCAACAGTCCCTTCCTTTAAAAAAAGTAATTTAAAGCGACACGGATTGATTAAAAATTTAATTATTCACAATGAGGGCTTTAAACGGGTGTGTGTGTGTGTGTGGGGGGGGGGGGGGGGGGAGGAGAGCTCTTTCTGTACATGTAGGTTTCAAGATAAGGAATTACAGTTTTAATGATTAACAGTGCAGTTTTTAAGCTACT
Source organism: Oculina patagonica (assembly GCF_052425735.1). Classification (NCBI taxonomy): domain Eukaryota; kingdom Metazoa; phylum Cnidaria; class Anthozoa; order Scleractinia; family Oculinidae; genus Oculina; species Oculina patagonica. The sequence continues at coordinate 1,152,402 of NC_135758.1, read as the reverse complement.
TGCTGATAACAAAGGCCTCCAACTCTTGCACAATAATTCATAACTCTGGCTTTAGATCTACACTCCTCTCACAAATAATATTTTTGCATAGTCCAACCTGCCTTGAAAGGCTGGACTAAGCAGACAATGAAAATGTAAAACAAAGTACTTACAAGCAGAAAAATGATGAACTGGAAAATTTGAAGTGTGTAAATTGCACTGCTCTAAAACTAATTTCAAGGAAGGATTTGAAATTTGCAACAACAAAAAAATACAATTATTCACTTTTGAAATACTGGAACCAGTAGTGCGATCAGTAGAAGACATTTCAAGAAGGTTTTTTAAGCCGATCTGTTTTTCTTGTCTAAATTTTTGGCGACATCTGTTCACCTTCATCAGAGTGACTGAAAGTTTGAAATGTTAACCTTTAACTTGTCTGTAAGTTCTATTTTAAAATGAAATAAAAGGAGAAAGTAAAATACATCAATCACAACCTACCTGTTCGTTAAATGATCTTATAAGAAGAACTTTATCACCAGTGAAACAGAACAGCTTAGCAAAACCTAGACAATAGGACAGATTTTAAATAACAGTGTAACGTATAAGGGAGCTACATGTGTATCACGGTATTTACTAATAGTCACGTTTCTGATAAGTAACAAGTATTTTTTTATTGAATGTTTTTTTTTTCTTTAAATAAAGTGACATGTCCTTACGGCAAGTAATAGTACTTGGACTGAGGGGAGTACAGTTCAGGAGTAATCAAAATCTTGCAAGGTCAATTTGAAATTACAAGCATGATTACTCTCTGAATTACTAATCAATTGTATCAATAACAAAATTTGAGGTAAGAAATTCTTTGAGAACCTTTCTATGTGAAAAGGTCAAAGATATGTTCAATCGGTTTTACAAACAGCTGAAACAGTAGAACAACAAGAAAGAACCCATCTATATAAGTCCACGTGATTGACTTACAAATGCCATAATTATGTGTCCAATTACAGGTATCCAATTACAAGAAGTTGTAATTAGACACCCACATGATGGCATGCCAATTTATACACAACAAATAGGTGCATGCAGAACCAATCAAAATCGAAACCTTTGTTATAGACACGATTAGTTTATAAACAGAACATGTAAATTATTTACATTATTATTACATCAAAGCTTACCCTCATTATCCACGGTAGAAATCAGATAAAAACCTTCTTGGAGACAACAAGCTGATATCTGTACAATGTTGTTTCCTGGATCCTCAACCGAAGCAACGGTAGTTCCCAATAAACTGTCTACCACTGCAAGAACATTACTGTAACACAGGAACAAGTAACTCCCATCAGCAACCGTACAAACACAAGCAGTTTTGTTGCAATCAGACAGCTGCTTTGCAAGTTCAAACAACGGTAAAACGGCCTTGGAACGCTTCAAAGCTTTCCGTTCTTCAATGCCTTCAATAATTTCCCAGGCATCGTCGAAAATGCGTTTCACAGTCTTGTCAACAAGTCGGAAAGGCTGAGGCAAGTCGTCGAAAATTTGGTCTGGATCCACGACAAAATTGTCATCGCCCTCATCTTCTGAAGGGGGTGTTGTTGGTCGTTTTGGTTTCCTGACACGCATTTTTGATACTCGAAGGGTTCGAACGTTTTCAATACTTTTAAACAACGCAGTTAAAAAGATATTAAAGTTTCCCCGAGATGTTGTTTTGCCGCCATTTTGGCTTTCCTTGACAACAGCAAGCTAACTCGGATCTAGTCTCCCGCGAAATAATTTGTCCTCGTCCCAGTTTTTCTGTGGAAGGTCAAAGTTCTTTTCTCGATCGTGACTCGTGGAGAAAAGCACCATTTCGAATATCTGTGAATTTCTCTCCGATTCCGCTTGTAAAACAGTGATAACTGCTAAATTTGCTACAATACGACATGGACGTAGTAACAGCAGTGGTGAAATACAATCAACAGACTTTAGGAAGGGATAAACTCTGTAGGTAAGTGAATTTGAGTCAGGCTGGGTTGTTTACGTGGCTTCGATGTTTTTACTAAGTCATTTAATTCTTTAATAATAACTTTAAATTTTGGAATATTTCATTGTATGGAAACGATTTTTTTCGTGTTTTAAACTACAAATTGTATGTTTGTATTGTATTGTTTTGAAACGTTTATTTGCAACTGGGGTTTAGTACTTTCGTGGAATACTTTGAATGTCCTGGGATCAGGAAAACCATGTGATGCGATATATCTACTTGCAATATCAAACTTATTAATTCATGTTACGTGAATCTAACAAAGATCGGTATTTATTGCATGCTGCAGCAAATATCCTTATTGTATTTCGAGGTTTGCAATATAGAGACAAAGCTTCATGTTGGCCCATAGGGTCAATATGTGCTCATATTACTCAGCACTGAGGGGGGTCTGATATTTAGTCATGCAATCTCTGTATCTCTTCTGCATAGTAAATGATGTCACTTGAAAATGTTCAGCCCTAAAATTATAAAAGCCGACTGAGAGTTGATAATTTTGTGAGTTCCTAATAATATAATTATTTAATAATAAATTATTATAATGATTGTACATGAACCCAAAGAAGATTAAGTAATGGTCCGTGTAAGAACTAGGCAAAAGAACAATAGGCTAGTGAAATAGCGGCAGTAAGGCTTCAGGCGCTAATTTCTCTAATCAAATTAAATCTGTACGACCTGATTGGCCCATACGCGAAAAGCGCGAAATTTGAATTTAAAATTTAAATTAAGATAACTCGTAAATCATTCAAACAACATTTTATTTCGGCTACCCATTCAATACATTCAAAACTGTAACATATCTAAAATTTGGACAATTTCTACGTGCCAAAAGGGAGAAAGTTACAATGATATAAAATAACTTTGGGATTAGCTCAGCGATACATCAATCAGCGACCTCGTGAAAAACATTTTGCTCGGATTTCACAAAGGAACTGCCAATTTGTGATCCAAAACAGCAACAATTCACGCGGATATCGGGAACGCGCCAAAGTCGCACGAAATATCACCAACAGCAACAAACATTCTAAATACAGACTGAAAACAAAAATACCTCAGTGAAAACGTTCGATAATGCTTTTCAAAACGAGTCTTCTAATACATCTTATGCTGAAATAATGTCCACCACATCAACAATAATAATAATCGCCGTCTGCCGTGTCCGTTTCCAGGTCGAGTTCATTTCCGAGCCGCGGGAAAGGTTTTGATAAAAACAGACTCCATGTACTCCAAATCGATCCCCCTGGCACACATTTCTTTGAGACTCTACAAAGAACAGATACAAGCGATGACGAGAACGCCGAAATGTTCATTTTTAGCTCATTCTCAAGAATGAGGTATTAGAGTCATACAGATGTTGACGGAAGTTGTTTTGCACGCGTGTGCGTGTACCAAAATTGTGTGGACGGAAGTTGTAGAACGGAAGTAATTTTACATGCTACCCTTCCCCCCTTAGTAACGTCAAAAATAACTTCAATAAAGCTCAGATGCAAATGTGAAAAGAAATGAAATCCTTGTATAGGGTAATAAATAAATTTAGATGAAATCACAATTTCGGAACTGTCTACAATGAACCAAAGATAAAGCTACGTCAACTCTCTTAATTGTAGTAATGCACGACCCGCACGCGTCGTTATTACAAAAATTTATCAAATGTAAATTTTCATTTTTTTCTTTTCTAAGACCCCTCAACATGTCTTCGACCCTGACCCCAATCTGTCTACGTCCAAGAGAAAGTATAAAGAGCGATCTAAAAAATAAAATATTCAATGGAATTTTTTGGTACGTTTGAAGCAGAGTTGGTTTTAGCTGGTGACGTGACGCAGCTGATGTTCACCCGCACGCGACCCTGCACGCATTTCTGTTCGTGCACAATGAACCAAAAATAAAATTACGTCAACTCTCTTTTTAGAAATGCACGATCTGCGCACGTGGCAAAATTAGTATCAAATATCTATTTTTTAGCTCTTTCTAAAAGAATGAGTATTATAGTGGATCAGATGTGGACGGAAGCGGTTGTCGTCCAGCGCGTGGGCAAAAAATGTGTGGACAAAAAATGTGTGGACGGAAGTTGTAGAACGGAAGTAATTTTACATGCTACCCCTCCCCCCTAATGTGAAAAGAAACGAAATCCTTTTATAGTTTAATAAATAAATTCACATCAAAACACAATTTCGGAACTTTTAAAAAGGGAAACGTGTATCAAAAAGTCGAAATGTTGACAACCTGGGGGTTCATTTTATCATGTGCTGACACGTAATCAAGGTTCATTTTAACGTGCGCTGTTACACGCAATGAAGTCCCGCCAGGCAACCGGAAGTAAATTTAATACACTACCCCTCTCCCGTTAGTAAAAGTCAAAAATAAGTTCCATGAAGAAATCTCAATATGGAGTGACGCTTGCCATATAACGTGTTCTAATTAACGTTTATAAAGCTCACTGATAAAAACACGATATCCGAGCAGCACGTTTTTGTCTCCTGTCACGTCATCTCATTTCCCGTGACTCACGTCATCCGTTTAACACGACGTGTTCGTGCGCATCTTTCTCTCAAATTTCATTCGCTGCTCAATCCATGAACAATGATTGTCACTGCCCGGTAGATGCGTGCTGACAGGTTTTCACATGTGTATCTGAGCTTCGTGGAAGATGTGAACTATTTACACACTATCCAGCCAGAAGAAAGCTCGTAACCACAATGTCCACACGTTTTAGCAGTAAAAACATGTTCTTCAAATAACGAAATTATATTTGTCAAGAAGACGAAAAGCTTTGCAGTTTAATTACACAATAGAAATACCAAACGACTGCGATCCTTCTAAGATCGATTAAAGCGATTTATTGGTGAAAAATATTGTGAAAGCCCTTTCCGTGTTTAATTGTTATGTAAATATTCTAGCTTTTCTCTCTATGTTGTTGTTGACTTTGTACATTTTCCATCAATAATAGCGCTAAGAAGAGCAAACAAGACTGGATGTCTTCGGATGTCTCGTGTGTTTGCTGGCACAGAAGGGTAAAGGAATGTGCATGCATGCAAAAACTCCACTGTTTCGCAATTCCTCCCCGCGTAATACTGATTCTCGACCTAGGATCTTCTCTTCTTATCATTTATATTTTTATTTTGCTTATCGTTCCGCGATCCGGAAACGAAATACTATTTCTTTTTTAAATAACTGCTTGTGGACATTTACGTAGCGGGGAATGGGGCCATGTAAAATTACTTCCGGCTGCCTCAATGGACTTGATCGCTTGTGTCAGCGCGTGTTAAAATACGTGAAAATACGTTTAGGGTCCCTTAGGTCTAAACAGCTGGGCAACTTGATTCACGTTGCACCATTTTAAGAAGATGTGAAATTGTGATTTCATTTCTTTTCACATGCGTATCGGATTTTGACTTTACAAGGGACTGTACTTGACTTACTGTACCAGTACATTTTCATTACCCACCACCACTCCCAAACCCTACCCCCCCCCCCCCCCGAAAAAGGCAGAAGAATGAGCTGGCTCTAAGTGCCCTTTGATTGTAAAATGTTTATGCTTTCTTGTCAAGAATCGAAGCGACGGTTCAGCTTTGAACAGCGCTTGTTCTGTAATTCCGGCACCAGACTTGTATGTTCAATTCCTGAAGTGGCGTAGCAGTTGAAAATGAAGCAGCCTAGAAAAATAACAACGTCGAATGAGAGAAGAGTTTTAAAAGACAGACGCGTTTCGAAAGAAACAAACAAGCCAGTTGTAAGAAGTCACACGCGCGGACGTACGCGTGTGAAAATATTTCCACTGCCTTCAGCTTACCTCAATTCAAGTGCTAAATTCGCATCTCGTTTGGAGTGGTATTCTCCCTACAAAAGCATATCTTTTGCTTTCACTTGTTGTGACCAGTTAGACTCCATTTACCAGTGCCACAAAAATTTTCTTCTTGGCAGGCGACAGCAAACAACTGTTCCAGGTCAACATTTCCAAATCCGTCACCCCTCGTGTTGTGGAAAGCAGCAGTCACTCTTGAAGGTCATTTTCATCGATATTTTCGACGATATTTACTTTTCAATTGTAATAAATAATATTTTTGTATTCGAGAAATATATAATAAATAAATTTGGTGAAAAATACGACAAGATTCGCTCATAAAGGACTAGAAAGCTCAGAGCTCCGATCGCAAATCCAACATGGCGTCGCATGAGATCGCGCTTGCTGCATGTTTTGCGTTCTATCTTTTGATTGGCGCATAGAACAATGCTGAAACTTGGCCGTGAGAGGGATAACAGGGGCATGGGGAAAACTACGTGAAAAAATGTTGTTTTTGTCAGGATTTTCTTGTGTTTTGGGGCGATTTTTTGATATTGACCAATCACATGCGTCGATTTAATTGAAATTAATAATTAAGACTTAACACCTTTTAATCGATTTTGCGTTTGGCCTGCCTAGTTTTTACGCGGACCATTACTTAAGATATGGACAGATACAGTAGAATCCCGATTTCTCAAACTTCCAAAGTTGAACTCATGTCTACTTCGCGCAACATGTTGCTGCAACTTGCAACACGTATGGTGATACGCACTATTATACATTAACAAACGGAACAAACGGAAATATCAACTCCGTGATTAAACATCATGCAGAAATCGGCCACGACATACATCCAAGTTACGCCGAAATTCTTGAAACAGGTGTAAGCAGCAAGAACAAAAGACTGTTTCTGGAGTCTTTACATTCTTTCCTCGCCAAAAACACTATAAATGAAAGAGCGCCCTTCCCAAGGCAATACACATCGCTAGTTGCTCCCCAGGGGGGCAACGAATAATAACCTTGCAAAATCCACCATTCTCTGAAGAAGACCGCAGAAGGCGATCGAAAATTTAGAGTATCCTTTTATATTTTTAGATCTGTTTTAAACATTTTTTTTATATTTTAAATTATAACTTAAATTGCAATGGAAATACATGTATGTTACCAGACAATTTGAAAGAAAATGTTGCCCATATTACTGGGCCTTTAGGTTCAAATAATATATTAAAATTTTCCTTGAATTAAATTTTATTTTACCAGGATCATCCAGTATGCATCCAGATTGTCAAGTTATCTTCTTCAACAAGCTGGTACAAGTGCAGATTGGGTGAACAGGGCTAAAACACTTGATAAGCAAGCCAGCACTTCAAGGAAACGTAAGCCGATTCTGTATTGCAGTTATCATATGATTCTTAAACCTTGGGTGGGGGGCTCCCATATGAAACAGACTGGGATGCTTGTCAGAAATTATACCCCTAGAGGAGACCAGTCTGGGTGTGACACTAGCTTTTATCCACCCCTTAAAAATACCAAATTAAAAAAAAAATAGAATTTATATTTCTTTATTTCTTTGCCTTCAAACCTAAATGAGAACCCTTGACAGCAAAAAAGAAAAAAAAAAGCCTGGACGGCAAAAAAATATATATATTAAGTGTTTTGCCCAGGTCACCGTAAATGAGACTAAAAGCCGAAAATGACACCCGTGAGAAGGACAACATGCATCCCTGTCTCTTTCATATGGGAATTCCCCGTTCTTCAATAACTTGATGCAAACTTTTCTTTCTCTTCCATTTTTATACAACATGTAAGAGCAAAGCAAGGCTCTAACCTTTAACCTTAGACATGTAGCTGTACTCTCTGGTGCACCCTAGAAGCTCACCAACAGCCTCACACAGACATGCAGTACATGTGTGATATAGAGCCTGCTCTCCACTAATAACATGTTGCTTACATTTCCAGTCTTTAGGTTGGGAAAGAGCTTGGACATGATGCTGGGAGCCATAAGAGCAAGAGACATCCATCACGACAATGTGTTAAGAGTCCTCATCATGTGCCGCCGCATTACATATGTCATATATTACATCATTGATCACATCACCTGGGCTGCAAGACTGGGACTCTATAAGGCTACCCCAAAAGAGTGGTCAAAATTTCAAGCAAAATTCTGGCTCATCGCTCTCGTGTTCGGCCTTCTTAGAAATCTGTATGACATCTTAAATCTAATTTTTGTTCCAAAGAAGAAACACGATGGTGGAGAGGAAAGCTTTGCACAGGGAAGTTCGGCGGCTACCCGTCTGATGTCCCGCCCTCAAGTTTTGCTAGACACAGTCAAGAATTCAGCCGATTTCCTTTTGCCTTTCAATGTTATGGGCGTGATTGAGTTGAATGTTGGCCTAGCTGGATTGCTTGGATTGATTTCGTCAATTGCTGGTGCTATCCCTGTTTGGAGTCCTAACATGAAGTTGAAGCCTTCTTAGAGTTTAAACAAAAAACAATGCAGCATCCTTACCGGACACAGCTAGGGTATATTTTTGCATATCTTTGTCTACCGCCCCCCCCCCCCCCCCCCATAAGTTGTTTTCGAGTAGTATGTTTAATACTGTTACATGTGTTACATCACTGTCAATAGACATTTACACAAGTATGGAGATTATCTGGAACAGAATTTTTAATGCAAGCAGTTTCACATGCTTCTTTCAGAGAGTAGAACTTGAGCAATAACGTGAGGTAGCAGCTGAAAATTAATGCAGGATAGACTTTATTAGGTTAACGTATTTTATGAGTTAGGAGCCAGGTGCTAATACTTAGGTTTATATGGTTAGGTGTTGTTGGAGATGTTCTTATTCCTTGTAAGGACTTGCACAGGCATCCCCAGGGAAGGGTCCTGGATGCCCCCATCGCAAAGTTTTTTCTAGGAAATTGCTATAAAACAATTTTTCCTGCTTGGAATCTGAGAACTCGCTTGATCTTTGGGGTCACTTACAAATGCAGCAAGACCTTAACATACGCGGTAAGATTCCCCCCCCCCCCCCCCCCCCCCATATTTCGCTGATTGTGAGAAAGCTTTTCTTTCAGAATTGCTTTGCTAAATAAATATCTCACAGTGGCCTACAACCAAAACTGTGAATGTCCCATTTTTGGATATAAAAACCCTCTACCAAAAAGGGGAATTGTTGGCTTGGTAGAAATAACTCACCTGTCTGTTCCAATAAATAATCATTTCTTGCTTTGCAAGTAATATGTAATAAAATTTCTTTTATTTCATACAACAATGACGTACTTTATCCCTACATTTTTACGTAATATTTCAAAAACTCATAATTGCTTGTTATAAATTAACTTTGAGGAAACATCTGCTATTCATTGGCTTATAGCTCAATTAGTTCACATAGTTTGTGCGTTGGGTGGCCAAACGGACTCGCAAGTTTACAAAGTTGCAAAAGACAAAAAGCTATTTCAAGGCGGTAAAATGTAACCAAAATGTAAACCAATCATTTGCAATAAAATTGCGTTGACTTGCGTTGTGTGGCATAAACGGTAGCAGAAATAAAGTTGCGCTGACTTACGTGAAAATTTGAACCCGACGAAAGTAAGCCAACGCATGTCCTGATCAAACAGAGTCACAAGAAGACGCAAGTTGCGACTCCGTTTGGCCAGGACTTGAGGACATGCACTGACTTGGCGTTCACTTTGATCGGGATCAAACGTGTCAGCAAGTAACGCAAGTCAACACAAGTTTTGTTTACTTCAAGTACTAAATTGCAGCGCACGCGGTAGAGAAACTTAGGATCCGTAACAAACTCAAATACAATTCTATAATCTGCTTCATTTTCAAATATATTATACGTAGGTTTTGTTATAAAATGTTATAAATAGCTAAATTAGTTATATAATATTCTAATATTTACACGGGATCAATCGCCATGCCAATTAATTATTCTTTCGTAAAGAAATTACGCAAACAGCAAAATGTCATTTCAATATAAAAACAACGGTGGATTTACCATTTATGAATTCGTAATTAATCTAATCAACAAGAGCAATTAATTTTCACTTGATTGTCGAAAGTAATTGCATTTGCTTTGGCTTTGAATTACAACGCTAAGTCATTTGTTTAGAAAACTCGCGCCATGCACTTTCACAACCAATCAGAAATAAAACCAAAACCAATCGCGACTTACTAACGCACGTTTCCCGCGCTTCGCAACGGCTACATGGGTTTGCTTCGAGGTTTGATTGGTTCACTGGATTGTCTGTGTTCTTTGTGATTGGCCAGAGTAATGGCCATAATATGTAAACAACTGTCAATAGTATGAAATCCAGTAGTCATCTTTGAAACACAAGCTCGTGATCTTCCTCAGTACATTTGTTAGACATTCAACGCCATTCTTTGCAATATTTAGACAAGCCTTTCCAAAATGAAGCCACCGACAGTGGAGGGAGTACAGAAGCACTTCAGCCTAGTCCTGTTCTCCAACAAAGCGAAGAAGGGCTCCACTTCGTTCCTACCACCCATCAATTATTTCAATGTCTCCAAAGCTTGACACGCGTTCACTTTATTGTACCCTGATGACTCCCGCTTTTTCATGGAATTTCCCATTTAACGAAAACCCTTGGATCGAGAATAGCTCGTGAAACAAGGTTCAAGGAAGCTTGCTGTTGACAATAGTCTCTCTAACAGACAACTGTCTCCACTTGACCGTGCCATCTCCTCCACAAGAGAACAATTGACCATTGTGGAGGTTCATGAGTGACACACCCTGTGTTCCGTACTTGAGAAGGTACGCTCCTTTGCCGTGCTCTTTTGGGTAACATTCCAGTTCTTCGTGTACAGACAGGCCCCAGACCTAAGATGAAAATACAATCAATTACAATTTTCTTCCGATGAAACAACTGATGTATCAATAAATCAGTTAAATTGCTTTTTAGTAAGCGTTAGTCCTCTGAATTTCTTCCAGAGGTTTACTAGAGTAAGGAAATGATACTACATGCATCAAGCATAGTAAAACTTTGATCTTACGTTATGGCGGTTACAAGACCCGACTGTAATAGATCGTAGCTACATAAGATACAGAAGTTTAAATTGTCATACTTTTACTGCAGTTCTCGCCGCGTTGTAGCCAAGTCAAGCTATCGTTAATAAAAGGTCAAACGAAGTCACAAGGTTCCAACTATAAGCGACTGGCGACTCCGTTTGGTCAGATTTTGCGCACGAATTGCATTCAAATTGATCAGTATCAAAGTTGTTTACCTCCCAACACAAGTCGCTACAAGTTGATCACAACTAAGCCGTATTTTCAATCCCAGCACGCCAAATTTATTTTTTAGCCGTATTTTACAGCACTTAGCCAGTCTCTAGCATGGAAATGCTTGTTTTATTGGCAACGTGCGTTCACTTGCAAGTAAACTTGCGAATCTGTTTGGTCAGCCAACACAAGCCTGTACGCAAGTTTCTTTTCTAAATCGTGCGACTCCCTCCATTGCGACTTTTTTTTAATAAGCAATTTTTTAGAGACTCATTTCAAGAGTCAATATTGCCTTGTTTAAGATTGTCTCCAACGTGCGTTTGCTCTCCTTTAAAATGCGAATTGAAATGAAATGAACAGGGAATTGTCAAATAGGTCTGTACCTTAATATCGCCATCTTCAGAGCCAGAGATGAAGAATTCCTCATTTTCATCCACCACTATGCTCTTCACTGGAGCATCATGGGCTAAGAATGTGTGACGGAGCTGGCGCTGCCGCAAATCAAATATGCCTTGCTTCAGTCAAGGAACTGAAACAAACTCGTTTAAACCTGAAATTACGCTACTAGATAGACCTCTTATTAAAGGGAATAAACAAAGAAAAGAAGAAGAAAGGTTATTAAAGTAATGAAACACAGCGAAGTACACCTTTGTCAACAAGCTAATGTTTTGGCAACCTGAACAGATGTCCGTTCTCCTCTGTCAACCGTTATCGGTCGATTAACGATCCTACCCATGGGATGGAAGGAAACAGAAGGCGAATAAATGTAATAATAACATTTTATATAATTTTTTTCTTCTTAGTTATTCAAGGATACAAATGTTTCCTTTTCGTCCTCCTGAAATTACAAGCTGTTGGCCAGGAACATAAGCAAGACAAGGCGCTCCGTTTTCATGACAAATAAATGCTGCAGAAAATAAAAAGAAAACACATCCTCTTTATGCAATGGGGTAGTCAAGTTTGCTATCCAGTGAATAAATGCTAACAAAAAAATACTGCACTATCCGCTGGATAACGATTTAGAGCAGTTTTCAATTGAGTGTCGTAAAACCAAAACCAAAGTAATTACTCTGGCCAATCACAAAGGACCCAGACAACCTAGTTAACCAATCAAAACTCGAAGCAAATACACTTAGCCAGCACGAAGTGCGGGAAAACGTGCGCGAGCGAGTCACGATTGATTTTGGTTTTAGTTCTGATTGGCTGAGAAAGTGGCGCGAGATTTTTAAGCCAATCACTAAGCGTAGTAATGTAAAACCAAAGCAAACGCAATTTACTTTCGACACTCAAGTGAAAACCGCTCTAAGAGCGTAGTAAGTTATCCAACAACCCAACACAATTGTAACGATCCCAGCTTGGGCCCCGCTCGATCCGGAGTCCAGTTCACTAAACATAAACCAAGTTAAACCCTGAGAAAAACAAGAAGTTCTCCGGAATCTGATTTGGAAATGAAAGCACTGCTCATTGAAACATTTCTTACCGTGAACAAGCGAACTGTGCTGCGGAACCAGAGTGTCCCAAAGACAGACGTTACTAAAGAGGAGGAAAAAGTTCAAGTTAACCTCACCAATGACAGCTAAGAATATCCATGTCCAGCTTAACCAACAGAAAGTAATTTCACTGCTAGCTCAGTCAACATATCTCAATTGCAAATCAAATAAAAAGTGTTAAGTCATGTGTCAGTCATACAAAGCGTAATTTCACGTTTTATCATTCGACCTGTTATAATTTGGATTTGGCAAAATAGCTTTTGTATTTTTCTAGACAAGCGGCACCCAGCCCAGATAAGCCCTCCGCCCAAACTTATGTCAGCGTGTTACAATTTAGATTCAAAATTGCAATGTTTTATACTTGAATGATAATTAAAACAAATAGGTCATTTCCGAGTTATCCTTTGCCTCTGTTTCAAAACGAGTCTACGTGCGAAACCATTCAAATGAAAATGAGTTTGATTTGCATGAAAATGGACCTGCAGGTTGAACTTATTTTCAAATGAATGGTTTCGCACGTAGACTCGTTTTGAATTAGAGGCAAAGGGTAACTCGGAAATGACCTATTTAAAAATAACCAAGCAAACAGTTATAAATAAACAGTTTACCTTCCATCTGACGAGTGTCCTGCTGTTGCTATAAAACTTGACGAGCCAACGAACGAAAAGTCGTTTGTCTGTTTATTGTGGCACTTAAGGGTCTGTATAAGAAACAAAAACACAATCACCAAAACAAGCAAAACTTCAAACAATTCTTGCTTCCAACGACGACTGCCACTTTTCTAAGTCTGCGTTGTGCTATATAACAAAACACTTACTGACCGATCCCTTGAAAAACCAGTTAATTTTGTTTTCCTTGACATTCTCGTGAAACAAAAGTAACTGTTTCCCTCTTGATCATACATTAATTGTGTAACATGCACGGTGATTCATATACAGTCCTCACCTGGAATGGCTCAGCAGAGGTAGTGGTACTACTGACTTGCCACAGTAGCAGCTGGCCACTCGCATCTGATACTCCAACCTGTTAAATACAAACAGACAACATTAGAACATCACCGACATTTTTTAAAAGCTGTTCTGAGTGCCAATTCCATAAAGTAATGAGAAAGATTTCCTTTGCTTCCGCCAAGATGGTTAGAAAACGGTCAAACTTTGACCAACTGCGATTCGTCTGATAGATAAGATCAAAGTCATCAAACATTTAATAAAACCTACTAAATGAAATACTCAGGGACTAATAACTGCGATAAAGGTCATTTGCTACTAGTGGATATGTTCTCGCACATGGCTGAGGCCTGAGTAAAGGCCATAAGACATCTGTACTATCTGCCATTGCTACAAATGTACCTTGTTTCCATGAGGACTAAACCGTGCCCTGGTCACTCTTTGATAAGACCCAGATGTACGATGTGATGTGATTTCCTGGGCATGACCGAACTCCCACATACGAATACTGCCGTCCTGTGAGCCGGATATGTCTGTACAATGGACAAAAAAATTATTTATTTCATTTAATTATTTATAACAACTTTATTGCAATTAAAAAGAGAAAAAAGGTGTTGGCAGGGAGGAACCCAATCCTCATATAGAGCCGACCCCCTAAAATAACAATAATAATAGTAACATATATAATATAAAATATTTATAAAAAAAAAACTCTTAGATAAAATAAACTTATCATTTCATGTAAGTGTCACTCGATAATTCAGTTTCTTTTAACTGCAAAAGAGTTTAAATAAACTATTATTATTTATTATTTTTAAATATATATACATCTATACAATATTTACAATTAATATAATAAATAAATAATTTGATTTAATGTAATTTAATTTTTAATTTAATTTAATTTTAAATGAAAAACATCAGCCATACGTTCTAAGCTATTCTAGAACAGCGTTACGAAATGATCACACATTATACTTACAGTAAGGAAGATGAGGATGAGAATCCATCCGTTTGACGCCATGAACGGATCTCCTGAAAAGCTGCAATGACAATGAGTGTGGTTAATGTATGCTGCTAAGGGGCCAATCATTATTTAGAGAGGGAGGGCTGGTGCAAAAGGAAGGAGGCTATGTTCAAATTCTCCTTACCCTCCCCTTTTATAAAGCACATTTTTGCTGGCCATCCCCCCTCTTATCCACTCATTCCTTTAAACCTCCCGTGCAAAAATTTATGTGCCCCCTTTTTTCTCTGCATAAAAATATTGACCCTCTCCCTATCCGCACCAGCCCCGCCCTCTAAATAATGACTGGTCCCTAAAGCAATTCGCCTCAGTCATAATTTGTCAGTAAGAGGTAGAGACTCAGCGATCCGTGTAATGATTCTCCTTTAGGAGTTTGCTGGAGAATGGCAAGTTGACACGAAATAAGAATTACACCATTTACATCTGTTTGCAATCTTTTTTTTGTTCAAAATTCTTAAACCTGCACAGCCCAATATCGCTAGACACTGGATGATACGTGTAGTGCCTTGCTAAAGCAAGTTCCAACGCTCTAAGAAATAGTTTAATACTTTCTTTAATGCCGATTTAACTTGTTGAATAAAGAAGAACATGTCTTTTTTCTGGCAAAAAAGGGCAATGTTTACTGTTAAAAGTTGCATCACTTATTACTTAACAAACATTAGACCGAGTATCATACGCTTTGGGATGAGATTTTGAAAAGCAATTGGATAGTAAATGATATCATACCACTGTGCCTGAGTGAAGAGATTGTCCTCCTGGTGTAGTCTTCTGAGGACTAACATTTCCAGCTTGATTGAAATCTGGCTCGTCACTGGTGAAAAAATATAGATAACGATAAGACAGCCTGTTCCAGGCGTTCGGTGGGTAACGGCGCAAATGCCTATAATAGGCTTATTATAAGATAGCTCGAACTCCTGCAAATAACTTCCTTATCAAAAACACAGACACAAAAAACGAAGTTGTGTGAAGAAAGATATGATGTTTTTGTGAGTAAAATGCGCTGGCTCGGGCAATACGCGAATTTCACAAAAGAATTGCCGTTTGTCTCTACCTGATTGGCTGTTTCTTCATTTGACTAGTGAGAGACAAAGACCTCTAAAGAGCACGCCATCACTAGGAAATGATTCAGGTCGAATGCCAGATCTCTCTCCAACATGTTCACAATACGGCCGTCTACTCAGCATCAACCGCGTCTACTATCACATTTGTCAAGATTTAGCAAGAATCTACTCCTCGGCATCTTTTAAAGTTTAAATCAAAGATTTGTTTTGGCCATTTTACAGCAAATATACGGACGTTGCTTTCTAATACAGTAATATTTAAACATGCATCAAAATGTTAAAATAAACACCTTCTTCTCTGCGCGTCATTTTGTTCACGTTCAGCTTCATCATCAGCCCATAACAGTGGCTCAGGACTTAGCACACGAGAAATATCCACTTCTTCTACGTCCTTGAGACTTCCTACTGCGATACAGTTTGGGTTAGCCTGAAATGAGTAAAAAAAAATAGACATCATTGACTTCAATTAAGAAATATAAACAATTTTATCAACTCTATGCCTCCAAAGTTATTAGAACCAATGTTTAAAGTTCTAATTCAAATTCTTTTTTGTCGACAAACTTTCCCCTTTGACACACATTTGTTTAGAAATAAAAGTATTCTCACATTCATCGATTTCCTCTCAAGAACGTGGAGAGCACGAGCAAGATAAAAGCAGCTGCGAACGGACTACAGAGACGTCTGAGCATTGAGCAAACAAATTCCACACTGATGACGCAGGCCAACAGAGATACGTGTAATATCCTGATTGGTCGTTACTTGCACGCGAAAACAAGTAGCCGAGTATCAACCAATCAGAGACTACAAATACCACCTGTACTGCAGCGCAATCAGAATGGCGTTACTCAAGGAACGGCAAGTGATATCTGTTTTGCCAGGCTACAGAAGATATAGTTTTACCTTATTGATGCAAAATGTATTGATACCCTCTGCATCTTTGTAGAGAACTTTCACTGGCTTTGCATCAACTACAGCGTCCACCCGATCAACCTAAAATAAAAAGAAAGAAGACGCTCAGAACGTTTGATAGTTGGGTTAAGGTTTCTTACTACAGTTTTGAGGGGGGAGAAGAGCTCCATTTTTAATTCTTAGTTATCAGGGGCGATTATTTTCCTTTAATTAATGACTGCTATTACCTACAACTATCGTATGCGACATTTGAACAATACGAACGTTAATAAAACAGCCAAAATGAACCTCCGAATGCGGCTTGTGGCTTGTTGCGGTGGCTATGGTAGTGTGGGTGTTGTGATATGTTCATGTTGGAGTGGTGTGTGTTAATTATTGCGGGTTTTGTGGTTAATGTGGTCGCTGTGAGTTTCGTGGTCTCAACGGCCAACATTCAGAAAAAAAAAAACAGGGAAAAAGGGTTTATGAAGAATACCTCTTGTGAAGCTGCCATTTCTCTCTTGAAGATGTTGTGAATGAAGATTTCCTGTATAGCCTCCTGATGTACCAAGGTACGCCACAAACGTTTGACAGGCTCTGCAGAGTGGCGAGTAGACCTAGGACAGTAACAAAACCATCTTAATAAAGCTGGAATCTTCAGACGTCGGCGTCCGTCCGTCCGTCCGTCGGTGCGTGCGTGCGCTTGCTCAATCGTTCATTGGTTTGTCCGCGTGTCCGTTCGTTCGCTTGTTCGCTCGTTAGCTCGTTCGCTAGTTCGATCGTTAAATCGTTCGTTTGTTTGTTAATTTGTTTCAGTGTTTTTTTTTTGTTTGTATGTTCGTTTATTTGTTAGTCTATTTTTTCTCCAGGTGAACGTAAGACATCCAAGACATCCAAGGGCTCTCAAAAACCGGTTTTTAAATTCACGTACCTACGAGAAGAGCAAACTTCCATATTCGTAATAGTGGCAGCCTAAATCACAAATGTGGTAAAAGTACAGCTACAGCAATTTAGTGCCAGCTACAGCAATCTCGTAGCCAAACTAATAATCCCCTAATGACTTGAAATAATCTGTGATTACCTAAAAGGAGTATTTTGTGGATCCATCAGTGCTTTATATCTCATGAGTGCTCGTCCACCTCGTGGAAATCCATCTTGGCTGACAGGAAACTGTGAGATGAGGTCAGGTGGAGGACCTTGGAAACTCTCAAGTTTGTCATGAAAGGTTTGAGTCCAACGTTCAACTGTCTTGAGAGCGGCATGCAGCTGGGGTGACAGGGAAGGCAAATCTGGAACAAAAAGTAATAGTTCTGTAAATGTACAGTACAGACCAGGGCCCAGATGTTCGAGAGGTGGATAATGCTATCCACCGTATAAATCGCTATCCAGTGGATAAACGTTAACAAAACAGATTACACTATCCAGTGGATAACGATTGATCCAGCGGATAGCGTTATCCGCGTGACGAGCCCAAAGAACGTCAACGAAGGAGGACATTTGAACAACTGAGCCCAGTATTTTACTACCAAGGGTTGCTACCATTAAAACTGAACATTAGAACAACTGAAAGTTCATTTTGCAAAATATTGAAAACAAAAATTTTCCAACTTCCATACGTTGCTGAGGACACAATAAACTGTTTACCGTATGGTAAACAACAATCCCGGCCAAAAGCCGCCGTATATTTATTTTTTTGCATACAAATGGTCGCTGTCGTCACCTCCCCCTCCCCACCCCCAACACAATGTGATTTGTTGTCCCATTTTGGACCACGTGATGTTATGCTTGAGAATTATCTGTTTCAAATTTAAACAAATTCACGTAGAAATAAATGAATAACTTCCAGATAAACAAAGGGTCAATTCTCTGGGAACATCTCATGATCTGAAATGGGAAATCTACAAACGTAGCTCAAGTGGTCTACTGCCTTGCCCAAGGACTACGATTATTGACGGATTTCTTCATTGACATGTAAACAAACCTGTTAGCTCAAATCCCACATCAGGGAGGAATGCCTGTAAGTTATGAAGCACTAGTTTGCCTATGGTGTAGTTCATTAGACACCAACTGTATGACTCGTGATCCAAGTGATCTTCAGGTTCAGTTTTCTTTTTCTTTTTCGACGAAAAAATATCCTGCTCGCTCTCAGTGTCACTTTCAAAGATGTCATCATCCTCTTCTTCAGAGTCAGTGACGTCATCTTCTGAATTATAATGTTTCATTCCTTTCTCTCCAACATGTTGAGGCTGAAAGATGCAATATAATAGAAGAAATCAGGCAAAGTTTAGTTACTGGTTCTATACTGCAAAACAAAGATTGTTTTGGAGGTTCTGTCTGGCAAACAGAAACGTCATAGGGTTAACCTCTTGTTTCCCTTTTCGAGATTTGTTTTAAAGTAATTTTTTCTAACTTTACCTCATCTTGAATAAATCTTATGTTACCGGTATGTTATGTGATGTGGTGTGACGTGACGCGATGTGATGTGACATGACGTGATGTGACGTGACGTGACGTGACGTGATAGGATGGAATGGGATGGAATGCAATGTGATGTGATGTCAGGTCATGTTATGTTGTGACTTGTAAGACTAGTGTTGAAGTCAAGCAGAGTTGTCCGTTTAAATAGCTTGTAGTTTATTGTCAGACGAACAAAATTGTAAACAGATCGCATGTCTATTAGCAAAATATGGTCCGTTGTCCGTTATAAGCTGATAACAGATAAGAAGAGAACCATTGGAAAGCTACAAATTCAATATGAGATAGTTCTGTGGGTGATTTTGGTTTCCAAGCAATAAATGCCATTCTGTACCTTGCTGATAAAGTATTCCATGAGAGTACTTCTTGGCGGAATGAACTGTTCAACATAAACAGGTTTGACGTCAGATGTAAGCCACTGAGACATTGTTTCTGTTAAGCTTTGGCCTAACAGCTTGAAGTTCCATCGCTGCCGGGCACCTTGCCAGTACTTGTCACCTCTCCCTCGCCCATCAGGTGGACCAGTGGGAGGACTTCTTGGCTTCTTTTTAGCATCACTCACACTTCCTGCAAGGAGTTCGCAATTTCGTGTTAAGGTCGATTGATACACTTACATTTACCCTGTTTGCATGTTAACAAACGAGACTTTCTTCACGCCATAACTGGCTTTACGCTCGTCAATAAAACAGAGGCAATGTACATATACATTCTTCACGGCCACAAAAGTTGACAGACCGCGTTTTTTATTTTCTGCAGAAGCAAGTCGTACTTTTTTTCTCTTTTTAAATTTACACACATAAACCAACTTCCGTACTTACGTAACAGCAATAGTGGGAAACAGCCATACCATGTTTCCTATTTAAGTAATTTTCCTAGCCCTAACTCGTCCACTTATGTCAAAGATTGAACGCTAGTATTTCAAATAGGTACTTAATATACGACTAGGTTATTTTCCATTTTCATATTTAACAATTATTCCATGAGCGCGCGTTTGATATGATGGTAGATATAATAGCAATATAATAACAATAGCTATTTAATAACAATCTCTTATCCAACAAGCCCGAGTGGAAAAATTGTTTTGTTAAAAACACCCAAAGAATTGCAATATATGAGCTCCCCGCCTGTTCTCGCTAACGCATAGACGTACATATTTGTGGTCCGTGGTATATGAGCATACCATAGCCTGTAAACCAATCAAAACTCAGGAATTACAATATACCATGGCTAGTTTTTAATAATACTTGACAGACGCTATGTGATGCCCATCATAAGGAGCGTGCACCTTTTTAGAGTTTGATTTTGGCCAATTTTGATCTCATCTTAATCTAGCTACTTTCAACGTTTCTTGAATCCCATAATTTCAAACTTGGTGTTTTGAAGTTAATTTAAATTAGCCACGTTGTGTTTAGGTTAAGTTTATTACCGTGGTCAGACGGATGCACATTGGGAGTACAGATACGCCACATAAAGGCACTGACCAACATACAACATCCATCACAAACGCCAGCACCCATAGCAACTACACCTTACACCTACCTGAACTCTGCCGCACAGCACTTCGTAGTCCTCCTCCAAACACCATGCCCCACATCCCTGACTTAAGGGAGTTAACAACCAATCGGTAGAGTTGATTTGGCTGAGAATTGGACCAGGCAAGGGCTAAGAGACTCAGGTACACTGCTACACAAGCTTCTCCCAACAGAATCCGAAGCTTGGTGCTGTTGTCTTTGTGTTCTGTGGCTAGCAGAGAGAGGAGCAAGCGGACACCTGGCCATTTGGATGGCGCACTGGTGGGGCTTGCTGTTTTGCTTGGATCATCCTTGCCGCTTTTTCCTGCAAAAACATATATATCAGGATGTTTTAAATTATATAAAAAGTCTGTTGCCTGACTACCAGATGCCATTCACATTTCTGGAAATAATGAAATGTCCATTGCAAGCTTCTTACTACTTAAAATGGCAAAATAACAGGGCTTTTCAAGAGAAAAAAAGGAACATCTCGTTGCGCTGGACAAGAATATGTCACACCTTAAATGACAGAAATGTTTGTATTGTTTTAAAAGACTTAGCCAATGTGAAAAAGTTTTAGCCACAAACATCCACACCTAGCATTACGCTGCTCAAAAATAGCGAAGTAAAGTTGTCTGACATATAGTTTTTAGTATTTCGCTGAAAAATTGTAGTTAAATTTCGAACGCGTAGACAGATCTAAAAGTTTCTAATGATACCCCAAGCGATTCGTCTTTTTAGATAATGATTCCATGAGACATACGTCTTTCAACCAACAATGGATCGTTTGTCATTTGTGACGAATCCAGTCTCCCCCAAAATAAGGAACACATTTAACCAAAGAGGAACAGTTACGGCTTGCTACCTGTGGCAGGACTTGATGATGGTCTCCTCTTAGAAGTATTTGATCCGCCCAAAGCATCTTTTTCTTGGGTCATTCCTGTCAAACTCTGATAGATACAGTCTGACAATGTCCCCGTCAGGTTGTGTAGCACATTCGCTAAGCGAATAGGATGGCTGGGTGATGGTGGATCGGGCAAACTGTGCAGAAAGATACTTATGGTAAGTTCCTTTAACTCTCATAGTTTATTTAAGTAATCGGGCGGTTTTCGATTTAGTGTCGTAAAACCAAAAGCAACGTTACCACTCTGGCCAATCACAAAGGACACGAGCGAGTCACGATTGCTTTTGGTTTTACCGAGAAAGTGGCGTGAGATTTTTAAACCATCACTAAACGTAGTAATGCAAAACCAAAGCAAATGCGAATAACTTTCGGCACTCAAGTGAAAACCGCTCTAACCCACATTTATGTGGGATTGGGGATGTAAAGGCAGATCGACAGGATGTTCAAAAGGGGAGCAAAATAGAATTGAAATGCAAGGTCTTTGAGTAACTTCCCTGGAATTACTTATCTTCTTACTGTTTCACTCTTAAGGTGTAGGACGAAAGATTGAAGGTGTTGAAGTAATACACTCTAATAATCGCCTAAAAAATGTCAATCCTCCCGAGAATGAGCGATATTCCTGAAAAATAATGTTTTCCCTGATTATCTGAACAATACATCGATACAACATTTGATTTCAGTAATTGTAAGTTTAAAAACTGGCATAATCCTTAATCCAAGGTATAAGAATCATGTTGCCCCTCTTACTATTCACCACAATATACAACATCTACATGGGATGGTGGAAAAGTGTATGTACATTTCTAGCATGATCCGATGAAAACTGAAAATCTGTCTCACCTAAAGACAAATCTAAGAATATCTTGCGTAAGTGACTGTAGGAATCCAAGCGGACTGGCCAGAAATGAGTAAGCAGACACTGAAGCTAGGATGAGAGGTGGAACAGACGGCCCTGCTGACGGTACATACAGCGGAGAAACCAATGAATGCATCTGTTCAACTTCATGCAGCAGCAGCAAAAGTTCCATGTTCATTGCTACAATAAAAGAAAAAGCTAAGTCAAATATGCTTCAATCCATGAGATACTATCTCATGGATTGAAGCATATTTGACTTAATTATAGATGGGGTAGCAGGGGTGGCGTAGTGATGAGAGCGCACACCTCCCGCCATAAATGTGGCACGGGTTCAGATCCTGGACCTGGCGTCACACGTGGGTTGAGTTTTCCTCCCTTCTCAAAAACCAACACTCCTAATCCTTAATCGATCTTCCATCGCTTATGCACTTTATAACGAGTTCTTGAGCGCTCCTGTTTGTCACGTGGGTAAATAAATCACTTACATTTTACAATAGATAGCTTCTGTGTCGTGAAGCAGATAAAAGTACTGCTACTACCCCGGATGGGATGCGCTATTCCAGCGCGGGTTAAGTCTAGTATTTTGTAAGTTTGCCCTAACAATGTGTGAAGTATGATACAGTCACCTTGGTTGAGGAAAGCAACTGAAGTCTGCACATAATGATTTGAAGTTCAACATACTAACGATTTAAGAAATGGCCTCAAATAGCTTGACCTAGTCATGACACTTGTTCTACCAGGATATTATGTCAGATAAGAAGAGAAAACATTACCTGCTAGATCTCCACCGCTGGCCCCATGAAGAGAGCAATAGTTCAGTAAGATTGTGAGTAGTTTCTGGTTCTTCTTCAGCCATTGAATGTGCTTGGCAGAGCGATCAATTTTCAGAGCAATGTAATTTTTATCACCTGTGCTCCCTTCTTGTAGTTCATCTGCTGTGAAATAAAATGTCATGGGCAGTTAGCAAGAGGCAGGGAATACAACAAAAATTAAAAACTTACAGTCCTTAAAGCTAGTTTCAAGTCCGTACTGCGCAGACTCGGGGATTGTTTTCATATTTGTTTTGAATTCATTGATACGTTACACTTCGGTAATAGCGTAAATGAAGGGTTTTAGTCCGTCATTACGGGTTGTCTCGTTCGATGACCTGAAACATCGGTTTGGAATAGCATCGAGGTTCTTCTACTTGTTATTATTGTTTTCCGAGGATATCTAGCGGCTCTGGGAGCGAGAATGGCGCTAATAATAAAGAAAAAGGTAAGTTTATCCTGGATTTTTTTTTTTTTTGTTAGTTAACGTTCTTTCATGTGAGACTTACATAAACATTGCAGGCGGAGATTGCGCAATACAGACTGGAAATCATCTTTGACATAAATGTGCCATTATATTGCTTCTTGATTACGATAATGTGTTCGACATTTCTTTTCTCAATGAGAAGCCAGTCAAAACCAAAACTGTTCCGCAAGGAGGCAGATAAGAATTTAAAGTCTTGAAGCTAGAGATCTCTATCTTTGGACTTTACCAACAGCATCAACTTTTAAGCTTCCTCGCTTTCCATTCTTCTACACACTGGGAATTTGAAACTGAAAACTCACCAGGGCACGGTTGCATAAAGCAATTAAAGATTAAGTGGGATTTTCTGCAGCCATTCCCTATGTTTCATCAGAAGGTCTTCTTGTGAACTATTATGGATAAATCAGCCGAAGGAGGATTCAAGAGTATGGAAAATACAATCCCAGTGCAAAACGATCCTTGCGAACACAGAAACAGTTGCACAAAATCTCATTTTAATCTTAAGTTGCTTTATAAATCCGGCCCCAGAACAGGAAAGCAGCTGGCTCATACCTGATTCAACGTTGATTTCAACAGCAGCCTCTTCTTCATCGTCACTTTCCTCGGCCACACTTCCATAGTCACACATCTTGTGCAGGACCTCGAGCTCTTTCTCTAACCACTTAATGAAAAACGGCCTCAAATCTTCGTCAGCAATCTCACAGCTGGATGGCAGTCCGTGAAGCTCGTTGATCAAGAGTTTGAGCATTGCAGAGAACTTCATCTGCTGCGCTACAACATCTAGATGTCGAGTCTCTTTTGACTTTGCAGTGGGCGATTCACTATTTTGTAACTTAGCAACGTCAACTGAACTGTCGTTTCCAGGCTCTGAGTTCTCATGAATGTCATGGCTACCTTTCGAATTTGATGACTCGTTGAATTCTACGCCATTTATGCCATCCAGCCCAAGCCCACCAAGCTTCTCCGAGACAGGCTGGCTCCAATCAAAACCATTTGAAAGGTCGTCCAATCCACCACCACCAAGCTTAGATGAAACAGGTTTTGACCAATCGAAATCGTCAACACTTCCACCACCAAGATCAGAAGCCAAGGGTTGACTCCAGTCAAAATCAGCAGAGGAATCGCCACCGAGTTTGGACGAAACTGGCTTACTCCAATCAAACTCTTCAGCCTTACCATTAACAGATGCATCAGTGTATGTCCCACTGAATGAAAAGTCGCTTAGTGTGCCGGTACTGATCATGTCTCCAGTAACATCATCAAGAGTGTCACTGCTCTCCTGAACTGCTGATTCACCGTCTGGGTGTTTCTTCTCATCTCGTTCCGACGTGTCGGTCGCAGGTAGTTCCATCAAGACCTGCAAGGCCAAAGCAGGGCACCCAGAGTTCAAATGTGCGTGTGCCGTCTTGAAAAACAGTTGTCTTTCCATTGGAGTAAGAGGCTCGTCAATAATCTCTTCCTCACGAATGCCCCCTATCTGTCTTGAAGGAAGAACCCGCGCACCAGATTTCATCTTGTTTTTGCTGTCGTGTTCATGCATGAACCGTTTTCTTTTGATCAGTGGGTGCCTACGAAGGTAGAGATAGAAGTTGAAAATATCGGGATTGCCACTGGGCGCTAATGGATTGCATTTTCTCTCTTGTGATTTGTGAGTGGTTGGTTCAAATATCAACGTTTCCAGTGCCTGGTTATAGTCCTTCATGATCCAGTAGGCAATGCTTCGAAGAAAGGGATCTGAAATGTCAAAGCAATGCAACAATCACGTCTCAGTTAACAACAAAGGCATTTTAAAACGATATTCTTCTTCTTCGGTATTTTGTATGCCAATGACATCACAGCATTGTATCTCAATCATTTTATTTTTTTTCAAATTTGAATCTTGAACAAAAAAGAGCGAACACTTTCTTAACCTACAGAACAGGTAGTACAGTCCATCAGTGTTTCATTAACACAAGACAGGGCTGTTCAGGGTCAGTCATGCACATCTCAGTGTTTCTCTTTTGCTAAACCAACCACCAAAAAAAACTGCCTGTTCTGCAGGCTAACACTACTTTCTAAACGTCATAAATCTTTAGAGAAATCACAGAAAAACAAAAACATGTGAGAAACATTCTAGACAAAAACTTCTTCAAGCATAACCCAGTTATTAATTGAAGTGACACCATTTTGGTGTCATTGTGGTTGGAAACAATGATTTTCGAGCATTGTAAATGACACTTGCATACAAATTGTGATAAACTTAGAAAAGTCGGGCCGACGTTTTTCAAGTTTACCATTCCTTTTTCATCTTCTCTTGCCCATCCATGCCCCTTTTTGGCCTTTCTGTGTTTCTTTTGAGTTCTTCTACAGTTTTAGGCCGTTATTGTGATATTTCAGTTAACTCTATGAACAGTTGATCAGTGCCGAAATTGCCTAAAATTGCGTGACATAGCCCCTTTTAGTTTCACATAAGCTCTTTTTTTAGACCCTACCCTGTACTGGTTCCTGCGCATTTTCTCCCTGACCCAACAAACACTCCTTTAGTATGCGTGTGTAGAGAGGACCTCCTGAAGTGTCTTCCTCGTACAGCCGAGCAAGGACCAAAGCCAGCTGAAAATCATGCAGTCGGCCAATGCAAACCTGACAAATTAAGCAGGAAAATTGAATACTTAGACGGGTCAGGTAGCAGCTCGCGCAAACTATTACATGAATGGTTCGCAACCCTTTGAGAATAAATGAACAAACAAGGACCAAGGACCAAAGCCCCAGGCTCCAGAGGAAACAGCGACTGCTTTACAAGAGGATCAGTAGAATTACAAGATAACGAGAGATATTCTACTCTACTGGATTTAAAGCTTCCGCACAAAATGCACAAGTCATGTAAAACACACAGGTTATTAGAGAGGTTAAGCATGACCTTTACGGCAAACGGCAAAAATCGAAGTTTTGGTGTTTGATTTTAGCCGTTTGTACAATTTAGGGAAATTGTTTGCATTCACTGTGATTAAGGGATCTTTTTCCTATTTTTTGACTGGCTTTATTTAAGTGCTAAAGAAAAAGCGAGCAAAATCAGAATTATTTTTGCCGTTTGCCGTAAACGTCATGCTTAACCTCTCAAATCTCCCATAACGGGGCTTTCTAGAGGCAGCGTCTAAGGGTACCCTTATGGTAAGTAGCGTGCTACTGGGGGATACAAACGTATGTAAAGCGTTTCTGTACTCAAGATTACAAATGTAAAGTTCATATGACGCTGAGACCAGAACTAAGTGACTAGAAGCCACAGGTTTACACCATCTACCGGTGTTAAATGAAGCATTCCTTTGTTAAAGGGACTATGTCACGGGGATTTCGCAGATTTTTGGTCTAAAATGTTCTGAAATTAGTGGTACGCAACTTAACCCTAAATAAACAATATCATTGAACATCTATAGGAATAAACCTCAATTTGCGGATATAAATCAGGCTACGGCTATAAATATCGATATTTCGAAGACGCGCGAAAACATCTTGAAAACGTTTGCCTTATTTTTCTAAATTGCAATCCGTTTCCATCTTAGCCGTCCACACCCAACGATGCTCGTTAACGATTACAGTGCTCTAATATAGCAATTTTTAATAAAAATGGACTTTTATTTTTAGGTTTCCTGCGACACAAATATAAATTTTGACGGTTCAAAAATCTGGTAAAATCCGTGACATAGTCCCTTTACCAGGACTGTAACGTAGAATCCTGGCCCCAGTCGTTTAAAGGATGGAAAACGCTATCCGCCACATGAATCACCGTCTAATGGATAGCGTATGTTTTTGTCAAGACGTATCTACTCGAAAGCGTTGAACATAGCGTTAACCACATTTTGAACAACTGCGCCCTGAAGTAGAGGTTCTTTTGTAGTTTGTAAAACAAAGCAAGAACAGGTTTTAGGCACCTGCATCGCATCCCACAAGGAGCCTGCCAGGAGAAAAAACGCTGCAGCATGATCAAATCTCTGTTTGCCCAACAGAGAGTAGGCATTTTTAAGAGCTGCCTTACGCCATCGGTCTTGAGTGAAGTCACGAGCAAAGAACTGTGACATCTTGGAATCTCTGACAGTTCTGCAATAAAAAGAAGAAGAGTTAAAATCACAACGCTATAACATGCTCAACTGCCAAAAAAAATTGCTGACAGAAAAATCTCACAAACTTAAAATGAAAACTACAACAAACCTATACAATCCACAAATTACATTCTTCTTTCTCATCGCCAAGTAAAACAGTGCGCAATCAATGGGTTCCTGTTTCTTTGAGAACTGAGCCTTGGCAGTCTGAAAGGAACAAAATTCGCGACATTTAAATAAAGGGTTGTATGTACTTGAGAAACAGCTACGACATGTAACAGAGATGCCAAGTCCGCATGAGAAAAAGAATGTTGTTGGTAAATGACGTTTTGATAACCTGAGTGGAAGTCAGCAGGTTGTCGAAACGTCAGACTAGTCTTATTCAAGAATATTCTAACTTGAACAGGTACACTGCTGTAAAGAGAGTTTTACGATTATTTAGCAACTTATGTAGTCAAATGAAAGCCATAATAAAAAACAGGCTGCAAAAAGACTGGAATCTGTAACATTGGAGAAAGCGCGCCTTTTTTTTTTTCAGATAACCTTCACAGGTTGTTTTATAAAATTTCGATCGGATAACATGCGTTCTGATCGGTTGTAATTTAAGTCGTTTTGCATAAGGCTATGTGAACAATGTTGTGAAAAATTATTGCGTTTTGCTGGCTTTAATTCATAACAAAAATAGAAATAGAAAACGGCCGCTTTGTGTTTGCATAGCTTGATGCAAACACTCGAGATTACTCATGTAAGCCCTACTCTTAGTTATCAGACACAGTCGAACATCTTTAATACGGGCACTAAAAAGACGGGGAAGAGCGTCCGTATTGTGGAGGTATTCGTAGGTAGAATTTATATGAATATTGGTCTCTTTCGAACCAAGAGAACTGTCCGTATTAGGGAGGTGTCCGTATTATAGAGATGTCCATAAGGTGAGGTTCGACTGTAGGAGATTTTCTTTTTGGGGTTAGAGTGATTACCTTCTCGATGAGCCTTCTCAGTGTGTCGTTACTTCTGACCCACCATCCAATGCCGTATTTCCTCAGTTCTGTCCATATGGCTTCACCTCTCAGTACCGGTGGAACCATGGCTAACAGTTCTTCTTCAGATTCAGAATGGAAAGCCCAGCCATAGTATGAAGAGGACAAACCCTACGACAATTCAACACATACCAGAGTTAGTGTCAGCTCAAGGAAGTTGTGTGCCTGCTTAGGGTAGGGGCATGAGTGTCTACTTAGCATTACTGAGTATGGGAAGATGAGTGTATACTTAGGGTATATGAAGACCGGTCGGCTTAGGAAAGTTGTGCAGGGCTGCAAATAACAGTCGGTCATCGGACATTGGCCGACCAAAATGTGCTCATGTCTGACGAAATCCCAAGTGTGATCGGACATGATGTCTGGACAAAATTTTGTGATCGTAAATCATTTTACGCCAACAATGGATAAAATTTAACATTTTGTTCTTGGTGATGTCCGACCAAAATTTTGTTTTGTCCGACCAAGATGGTGTCTTCGTAGGACATATGTCCTTTCAAGTGAAAAAAAATATTTGCAGCCCTGGTTGTGTATTCCGCTCAGGAGAAGTAAATGCCTACTAAGAGATTGCAAGTGTCTGCTTAGAGTTAATGGGTGTGGGAGATCAGTGTCTGCTTGGCATTATACTAGTGAGTGTGCAATTGCAAGATGAGTGTCTGCTCAGCAGAAGTGAGTGTCTGCTTAAAAAAAGTAAGTTGGGGGCTAGGGGAGGTGAGTGTCTACTTAGCATTTCAAGTGTCTGCCTAGGTAAGGTTAGGTGCCTGCTTATGGTAGATGAGTGTCTGTTTAGGGTATCTAAGTGTCTGCTCAGCAGACGTGAATGCCTCCTCAGATAACTTAAGTGTCTGATTAGGAGACGAGTGTTTGATCTGCAGAAGTGGGTGTCCCTAACACTTAGTGTCTGCCTAAAGGAGGCAAGTCTCTGCTCTGGGTAGAAGAGAGTCTAGTCAGGGAAGGCGAGTCTCAGCTGCTCAGCAGAAGAGAATGTTCACCCAGGGAAGGTGAGGTTGAGTGTTAGTAACGGGACTTTCCACATACCTTTTCCTCCAGTACCGCTCTGTGTTTAGGGGGTAGTGACCTCATCAGGCAGGTATGGTGTCTCATGGCAAGTAAAAAGCGCAGTCCACACTCATCAACAGCATCCCCACCACTCCCTGCTGTGGCACCAATGCTTCCTGTTGTAGCATACCCACCCCCTCCCCCACCAGGGCCTCCCATTAGACCGCCAATGCTACTGTAACTTTCATCTGGGGAGAAAAGAAACAGTTTGATCAACTCAGCTTTAATGAATGTGTAATTACGTTACTGGTAGCCATAAGGTAGGGTAAAGTCTGTGTCCGAGCCAAGTGGCCCATACAGCCGGAGCTTATCCTGGTTTCCGTAGCATTAAGCGACTAGGAGTATTGCTACTCCACCCTGGATGGGATGCTAGTCCATCGCAGGGTTACCCCCCAGCAGTAAATTCGCCAGTATCCATTTATACACCTGGGTGGAGAGAGGCACTGTGAGAGTAAAGTGTCTTGCCCAAGAACACAACACAGCGCCCCAGCCAGGCCTCGAACCCGGGCCGTTCGACTCGGAGTCGAGCGCGCTAACCATTAGACCACCGCGTCTCCCACTACTGGTAGCCATATGCACAAAGAAAAAAAGGTGGTGACTACATCTTCATAAACACTTGAAGATCTTACTCTTTTTTTCGCGTTCGTCGAAGGAAAGCTCACATGAATTTTGTGTTGGTGTCCCAGCGTCTCAGGTGCGCACAAAAATTCGAAACTTTTTCTAACATACCGTCCTTCTTTGCAAACTTGACTCCTCTCTCAATAGAGCCAGGACTTTCTTCCAAGTCAAGCTTGGCTGAGGCAAACGTATCTGCCAAGGCTAACAATTCCAGTTGTTCAATACTGGTCAAGCCTGGAAGGGGTTTCTTTGTGAGTTGATAGGAAAGCAATCGAGCCTAAAATATATATAGACAAAAACAGCACAAAGATGAGCAAGAGGCAAAATGCAGTAATACAAAACCCAAATAATAGGCCTTATCACGATTTTCGACGCCATCTTGACGGGTAGGAAAAGCGGGTAGAAATTACAGTGTTTGTATGGGAATCCGACGGCAAATATTTGTTACAAAACTTGAATTCTGGACAACTTATGAATTGTTAAGTTAAGATACTAGGCAAAAGTTTTTATTCGCCGAGTTTGAGGTATGTAACTGGGCTAGTAAGCGTTCAGTTACGTTTTTAATTTCCCATACATTTGTCTATATTTTTTATGAAAATTGACGCGGTTCGCGGGAAAAAATCTTTTGCTAGTATCTTAACAGTAACTATACAATTCATAAGTTATCCAGAACTGCTTCAATTTTAGTAAAAGATATTTGCCGTCGGATTCCTATTTAAACACTGTAATTTCTACCCGCTTTACCTACTCATCAAAATGGCGTCGAAAACCGTGATAAGGTCTATCCCAAACATGCTTTTCAGGTAACTGTATTATACAATCTATGTTCGCACAGTGTCTGCTTGGTTAATTGTCATAATAACAGACTTTTGGCGACATGGATACGGCAATAGGGGAATCGGCAGAGATGGCCACGTGACCATTAGTTTCCCGCCATTTTCACGTCTGTCTTTCTAGTGTTTTCGCGTCTATCAAAATCGTGAGTACGATCTCAATTTTATCGTCGTTCTTAATCTGATATACATCGTATTAGCAAGCGCATATGTGCAAGCTAACGTTGTTTTATTTCATGCAGAACGATATTATGTACGCAATTTGGAAGATGCTGAGTGATTACAAGGCTAACTACTTCATACAAACTGTATCGTACTGTCACACTACTGTCCCACTATTACAAACCTGTGCCAAGCCAAAGTGTACAGGACTCCCAGCCTGTGCCACGTGTGTTGGACTGCTTTTGGTTCTCTTCTTGTCCAAGAATCTGTTGTCCTCATCGTCTGAATCAAAGCTGGAGCCATATCGTGGTGTTTCAAACAGGGCACTGTAATCAGTCTCATCTGCTAAAGTCCCTTGTGTTCCATCTACTGAGTCAGCTAGAAAAACAGTGAGGATCTCTTAGTAAATGCCTGGTCACTAAACAATTGTCAACCTGAATTTCAAACACTCGCAGTATTTGAAGCAACCATACTACATGTATGGATATTTTCCTCAATAATAACTAACTATAATTTTGAATATTTATTTGATGTTAAAATAATAATATATTCTAAAAGCGCTTTACAAGTACAGATAAAATGTTAAAAAATATTTAAACGATAAACTATCAAAGAAATATTTACGTCATTATTAAAAGATCAAATGTTAAAACTGTTAAATTAAATTCTTTCTTGAACGCATTGTGCTTTTTGCTTTTTTGCGCTTGGTTCATTCTCTATTAACATCCAATGAAACAAATTGATATACGGATAATGAGAATTATACTAGGGCCGCCAAGCGGCCTGAAGTAATAATTCGGATTATATAAACAGACGAAGTGAGAAATATATGAGAAAACAAATGGTAGGAATTTCCCAGTTAGTGCTTCAAACCACTTTTTAACGCTAAAAATATAAGCGGTACCCCCTTAAAAGCAAAACAAGGGCCTGGGTCTACCTATAAGGCCCTGGTGCCTAGGTCCCGCGGACCCATGATCCTTCACTGGCTTTTTGACGCCATGGAATAGACAGGCAAAGCAACACCCTATAAATACACCAGGGAAGGGTGAAGGGTGGGAACCTCATATATTTCTCACTTCGTCTGTTTATATAATCCGAATTATTACTTCAGGCCGCTTGGCGGCCCTAGTATAATTCTCATTATATTTCACAGACTCCGTTCGAAATATATGAGAAAACAAATGGTAGTTTTTAACGCCACTTGTATGAGCAATTAAAAAATCATAACACAGCCAGTTTTCATGTAAACTTAAATGAGAGGAAAAACCTCGATGTCAGTGTAGAACGGCTGTTACATCTACCTTGAGGAAAAAAACCTCCATAGCAAGGTTTAAATTAAACATGGGATAACAGTAAAATGTGCTGAATGCAGTTTAAGCACAAGACCAATAGGTCATCTAATGCAAAAAGTAAGTGTGAGAAATATACTGGCGGCTGCTATTGTAGAAGCAACACACACTAGCATAGCTTTAAAATATGACTGTCCATTCCCGCTGCCCACATAAAAATTTTCTAGCCAGCCCACAATGCGTTATAACGGTTTGTGGGGCAGTCTAATTGAAATTAACAACTAAACTGTTGACAGAATGTATGTTCCTAAAAAGATAAAATAACTAAATATCGTTCAAGACATTATTTGTGAGAAAGCTTTTTGCCTTGGTCAAAGACCGGCAAAACATGCTTCAGTAGGTTTGTCTGAATCTGAACCTTAAGGACTGGTGGAGAACCACTTCAGAGTGTTTTGACGACTTCCTTTAGTTGTCGAAGTCAAAGGAAGAATATCGTCCAGGTTTATAAGGACTTGAATAGACTTTCCCTTGAAGAAAGTTGAAAGAGGCTTAATCAATTCTGTAGGGCCAAACACAGGCCGAATGGGCGGGTCTTGAACCCGAACATATCAAATTTTGAAAAACTCGTAACGAGAACTGAAATGAACGAGTCCTTAAAAAATGTACTTGACATAAAAACTCCTGGTAAAAGCGACGCTTTAAAGCAACTGATGTTTTCCGTCTGGAAAGGTTCGGTACAATATTGAACTTCATTTGATCGGGTCTATCACTAGACACATGGGTCCTAGGTTTTTGGTACCAGGAAAAACGAGCTTTCGTGAAAAAAATCGTATCGTGAAAAGGGAAATCTTTCATAAAGATCCTTTTCGTGGTAACCTATGAAGTGCTGGAATAATAAAAGAGCCTCCTGACCCGATATGTGGGTAAAGGTGGAGACGTATAGGGATGGTATATTAAAAACCGAAGGCTCATTTCTGAGAACCCGTAATGATGTGGAGAATACACGGTACGATTATGGGGCGATTTTTAAGTCACAAGGCGCTAGGAGTAATTGTACTGTGCGAGTCTAATTGACTTCACCTTTTGATCGTCGTCAACGCTAATTCTGGCAACTAAGTTTGGAACGGTGCAAATACACATATCAAGTGGATTGATAATAAGTCAAGCTGTCTCCTTGATGTTTGTTACAAAACAAAAGGAACTATATAACTTTGTTTAATAAAGTATTGACTGTATAATGCGCCATATCTTTTCATCTCCCTTTTTTGGTGACAGCTTGAGGGTAGCTTTGCAGCTTTTGTGAAAAGAACACAAAAAGAGCTATAGTTTATAGTTTTTATAGTAATTTTGAACAAATTTACTGTGGTAAAATTAAGTTTCTTTTATCTGTCTGATGTCTCAAAATAGACAGAAAAGCATTTGCTCTGCCAGCAGGTAAAGCTTGCAGCATGGTTACTTTTATTATCACATAAGTTGGAGCTCAATCATTTTCGATACAATCGTGAAGGCCATACATGGGGCCAGTGGCATTCTAGAAGTCAAGGCAAACAATGAACATTGATCCTTGTCCCTTTCTTGGACAGGATATCTCATTCAAAGGGGAACTTGATTTGACAATTGCTGATCAAGTTTTGGGAGCAGATAGTGCATCCACTTCAGGAGTTCCCAATCTTCCATAATAAGAAGATATAGCTTATATATATATATATTTCCAAAAGTTAGTATCCACAAATTTGGGTAAAGAGGATAATGGTTTCCAGGAGGTTGAATTGGAAGTGAGTCGAACAGGCCATTATCATCACTGTAATACTACTCAAAGTTTGCAGCTTCGTCAGTTATGTCTTATCAGACTCTGTTTGTTCCTAAATGGTCTCTACGAGAGTGCCATCACTATAAGACTGCATTAAGTTCCCAGCTTCTTTAGATGTCTATCAGACTAGGTTTGTTCCTTAATAAGCTCGACGGGTGCCTAAAATAGGCTTTACAGATGCCTGAATAGGCTCTATTGGTGCCTCAATGGGCTCTATTGGTGCCTGAATAGGCAATATTGGTGCCTCAATGGGCTCTATTGGTGCCTCAATGGGCAATATTGGTGTCTGAATAGGCAATATTGGTGCCTGAATAGGCAATATTGGTGCCTGAATAGGCTCTATGGGTGCCTAAATAGGCTCCACAGGTGCCCGAACGGGCGCAGCAGAAGTCCAAATGACTTATCGGTCGCCAAAGGTTCGCTGAATTTCTATCCTGACGAGTCATTAGCCATATAAATCGACATATCATCAGACTGAACTTGTTCGCAGCGAGTCTATTCGCTCGTAAAGACTCTCGGGCGAGAGAAGAATCTCCTAAAGAGTATCATCGTCTTCTACGTGAAAGGTCTTTGCGTCGTTTGGCAGGACCATTCATCACGTATTTCAGGCAGACGCCGAAACAGTTTCGGCGGGAAGATGGCGACCAGCAACGAGTCCTTCTACGCGACTTTGTGTTGCCAAATGGATATCTTCAGTGATGCAATATATCTGAAGAGCGACAAAATATCGCTAAAAAGAAACCTACTGTGCCAAAAACACAGAGGAATAGCCTGAAAAGGTAAAAAATTAGCAAAAATACAAGATAAAGGGCAAATACTTACCGTAGGGTTTGAAGCACAAGGAAAAAAAGCCAGTGAAGGATCATGGGTCCGCGGGACCTAGGCACCAGGGCCTTATAGGTAGACCCAGGCCCTTGTTTTGCTTTTAAGGGGGTACCCCTTATATTTTTAGCGTTAAAAAGTGGTTTGAAGCACTAACTGGGAAATTCCTACCATCTGTTTTCTCATATATTTCGAACGGAGTCTGTGAAATATAATGAGAAAAAGAAACCAGCTAAACTAAGACAAAATGTTATCAGAAAAAACAAAAATGATGTACACCGCTGCCAACCCTAGGAATTCTCTCCGTACTCATAAATTCCTGTCACTCACTAGACCACATTTGCGTTACTGGAGGTAGGATTGCGTGACACTCCATTTCCAAAAGAAACCATATCAATTAACAGAAAGGATAATAAGGATGCCAATGTGGTCAGCGCACAGACGAAATACAGGAGGATGCTACAATACCTGTAGTTGCAGATCCACTGCCACTTGTGTCTTTATCAGCAGCAAGGAGAGCATACAATGGTAATGGCGGAACAGACAGTGCTCCTTCTTTCTCGTCTCCCTCCATTCCATTAAGATCTGGCTCACTCGCGCTTGACACGTTCCCAATACTCTTCATACTGCTCATACTGCTGAGGCGGGGCCTGCTGTGCGAGGACTGGTCAAGAGCTTTTGCTGCTGCTTCCATGGCTTCACGTCCAACCACACAGCACACCTGAAAACGCACCATATTTTAAAATGACAAGAAAATACTCAACATAATGTTCGCGAAGAGGATAAAATGTTTAAAAAAAGTTAAAAGGCTATAATTTATAAACAACTAAAAACCAAACGTTTTCAGCTAATGATGACTTTTTAGTCTAGTCTTTTTAGTCTGGTTTTTATTTGTATATATATTATAGTCTTTTAACTTTTTTTAACACAAGAAAATACGTTTTAAAACTACCGTAATTACAACTTGGTTAATAAACAAGAGTTCAACGTAAATGTTTGAAAGCTAACAAAATGTTTTACAGTCAACTCTCTCTAAAACGGACGCCGTTGGCGCCGGCTCCAACTGTTCATCTCAGCGAGGTAGATATCCATCTTTTTAGTTTCAGTAAAATGACCGAAAAACGGTAACACTAGGAGTCCGTCTTATAGAGGTGTCCGTTAGGAGAGGGTTGACTGTAAACGCACCAACAGTCATCAACCAAAACTATGGCCGCTGCAAGTTATTAATAACACAATTATGTATTGTCTAAGCTACAGGGTGTAGGACTGCGCAGGTTCCGATCACATTGTACGTTAATGTTTCTAATTGTAAGATGTAGTCGTAAACGCTTGTCGTAATTCTTACCAAATGATGCAATATAGCTCGGACTCTCCTCAGCTTGCCAAAGTTCATGAGTTCCATCAGATGCTTGGGATGAAACTGTGGTAAAACAGGAGCTATGGTGGCAGCTGCTTCAAACAGACCAATCCCGCTACCTGGAGCCAATGATAGAGGTACAAGTTTGCCTGTCCCACCCCGGGATGCTTCGCTGACTTTCTGCAGAGTTGCCGTAGGAGCAAATGTCATGGTGTCTGAGGGGGAGAGGGTGCCATCCTTCACAGCTTTCCACTGGGAATAGACCTGCATCTCGGTGCCAAGCCCAACCACAAGGACTCCATTGCGGATCCAGGACAACGCTCTGGTCAGCAGCTGCCATTTATTTTCTGATGTTAAATGGACACTGTGAAGAAGCAGCCACGTTTCTTTAGCATTGGAAGAGCTCTCCCCTCTCACAGATGTGTTAGCTATTCTTGACGCACAGCCGAGAATGAACACTTCACTTCCGATACAAACTGTCAGGACATACGAGCCGTCTTCAGCTGACGTCCATTCCAGACGAATCTGTGAGTTATCAGTAGCAAACTTGCAATCAAGTTTTAAAGTATCCTCAAGGACCCAATCCATTCCTCCAGAAGACCCATTCTCCCAAATGCAGACTGACAGGTCAG
The DNA here is from genome assembly GCF_052425735.1 of Oculina patagonica. NCBI lineage: Eukaryota > Metazoa > Cnidaria > Anthozoa > Scleractinia > Oculinidae > Oculina > Oculina patagonica. Next base: position 1,115,238 of record NC_135758.1, on the reverse strand, counting down.
GCTTCTCATCTCCTTGGACTTCAGATTTCCTGCAAAGTGTGGCAATTCTCCCAGTATACGCACAACTAAGAGAAAGCACCTCGCCAGGAGCATCCAATCCCAAAACGCGTCCATCCGACTGTTTCGTTGAATGAGCACGTTTCCGTCCATCTGACAGCCACGAGGTCTCTTCCCACACAAACTGGTTCTCAGAGACAATTTCCCTGCAAGACCAGAACCTAACTTTCCCGTCTGAACAAGACGAGGTGAAGAGATACTGTGCGGGACATGTTGGATTTACTGCAGAGGAAGACATCTTATCTGCCGCCCTTGTGGCTGTGGTGACTGTTGTTCCATTTGGAAGTGGAAGTCTCTGACAGCACACACTCCTTGACACAATACTACTGCTCACGTGCCCTGACTGTGGTAAGTTTAGGGGGCTCGCACTTCGGTTGGACGCGCTACTGCTGCTTCTACTGATAGGCTGTATAACCTCGGGGTATGCTGCTATAGACTCTAAGCCGGTAGATCCCTTGATGTTTACTTCTGGTTTCGTGGCAGTGACCGTGACCTGCCACATGTAAATCATAGACACAATATCCTTGTCTTCACTGACGATGTTTTCTACACCAACAACGTAAAAACTGTCCTCGGATTTATGTGAACTTTGTTGTTGGTCTTCCTCATTTTCACTGCTCTGTTTCTCGTACGAAAAGAAACAAGACGACTTTACAGAGCTCTCAGTGAAAACGTGAAGCAAAAGTGGCTCTCGTAGGACATCTTTAGAATCAGCTAACGAGCAAAGCTTTAGAATACAGCCAGGTGTCGCTCCAGACTGCCGGCTCACTATTGACTCAATGAAGCATTCAATAGGAACTGAGTTACTTGGGCTCTCAAAGTCTAGCGAGTCTAGACTTCCTTCGCTGCCACTGGAGTACAGAGTTGAGCGTGTCCTGGACTTGTTGCTGGAAATGTAGCCTTGCAAAGTTCTGGCATCAAGGATGACTTGGTAAAATCTGTAACAAGTTCCATCTAAGGCCAAGAAACACGCACAAGGGGCCACGGCATGGGGCGGAATTGAGGTGTTACTGTCAAATGAAATCAGTGAGTGTGAGAATAAGGTTGGAACCCAGGCTATGTTCATAAAAGCATTCGGACGCGATGAGTTTACGCGTGTCAACTCCATTACTCCGCCACTCTGTCGTAAGGGCGACACGCTCTCCACCTTCCACACAATAAGTTCATTGCAGTGTACCTTTCGAGATTTGCCTTTGTTGTCATCCAATAGATTTAGCAAATCCATATTATTCCAGCTATCTTCTCCCTTTCGTGCTTCCATCTCATGGCTCGATGTTGAAAGCATCAGAGGTAATTCTGGATGCGCTAAAATGTTAGTAATAGGATACCTATGTCCACACCTGCGTGCGTGATGAGAAACACTAACTACAGTAGAAAATGATGAGTTGTCTGCAAACGCAAGTTGCCAGAGATTCAGCGCGCCATCCCTGTGTGTTGAAATCATGATCGCTGAGGGATGTGTTCCTCCTGTTAAACTGCCATAACTTGATCGGGAAATGTTCAGTGCCATGCCACCAGCTTTCGTTGCTATTCTCTGGCCTGCAGATACAAAGTCGCTCTTATTTAACATGACATTTCTCAGAGCCCTAACTTTGTCCTCCCTAGGGCAATACACAATGAGTTTGTTCAACAGTGAGTTTGCATCGGCGGGAGGAAGGACATTCGGAATTCGCGATAGAAAGCTAACTTGAGGCTGTCTGTACGGAACACCATTCTGAACGTCAAGCCATTCAACAAGCCACACTAACAGTGAGCCATCAACTGGATGGACAGCGAGAAGCGTGTCTGGACTGTTATACCACTCGTGGAGAAGATTTCCAATACAGGATGACACAACTACAGCATAAGTACTTGATTCTTCAATGTCACTTAATGTGTCATCTTGGAGGTGTTTCAAGTAATCCAGAGGAGTTCTGGGTCTTGGTGAAAATGGTACTTTAAATTCTTTAGTCCTCTCTGGAGTATGTTTCTCCTTCTTGCGGGATACAGCAGGTGATGCTTGAAAATAAAAGAAAAAAGAGACTATTTTAGGGGTTGACAAATTGCTTTATCATAAAAACACTATTCAGTTAAGGTAACTGTCTGGTCAAAATTGTCAACATTTCATTTTTTTTTTTTTTTTGCTCTTTAGTTAGAGAAAACACTTTCGTAAATCATTTGTCGGAAGAATAATTGCAAAATCTTAAACAGAACGCGAGATACGCTAGAAAGAGTGTTTCGGGGAAGCTGGTTATGAATAGCAAAAGGTGCCTAAATCCGATATTCCCAGATAGGCACACAGCAGCCTGTTGACAATTTCCCGCAGACAACGTTATCTGGAATCCCGAATTACTGTGGAAATATCGCACGTTTAAGCATGAGAAAATACTTATTTACTTTTAAGACCAAACACAAAGTAGGGATGCCATTTTTTACAAACTGTTCTTTCCTATCTCGTACACAAAAATCTGTAACAATGGACTTTGGATTGCAAATACTCCAATTAATGTAGGTTGCACCAATTATGCAATAAGAAAACTTTACGTTAACAGCTACACTTTTTTCTACCTGTTTTCTAAAGAACACACTCCATTTTAGGGTACAGGGTGGGAAAAAAGGGAGCACCACAGCAGAGACCACCCTCCACATGATCCACTCATTAATTGTCTTTTTGACCTTTCTCGCCCTGTTTACAGTATACTAATGGTGAAACCTAAAAAGTCTAGGAAGTCACTTTCAGTTCACTGTTTGCTGAAAATTATTGAAGGCACCATTTCAATACTTACGCTTGGGAGAATCTAAAACATCATCATCACTCGGCACCAAAAGTTCTGCCTCACTACCACTCATCGAAGAGTCATCACTAACATCAACACTCTGCACTTCCAAAGCAAGCACAGGAGCGCCGAGACAGGACTCGGCTGCCATAGTAAACTGGATCTCCTTGTTGTTCAACCAATGCAGAACAAAACTGCTGTGATTGTTGTTAGAAATGGAATCAAGCGAGGACAGCAGAGGGATATCACTCAAAGCATTCACTGCGGCAGCAATGTGAAATTGCAATGATGACGATAGTTGGTATCTTAGTAGAGGATCAGCTGATGGGTCATCCTTTGTTTGAGATTTTTTCGGCTGCTGGGATAAATGCCACAAGCACTTGTGGTGGTTTTTTGTGGGATGGGAAAGTAAGTCATTGTGGTCACCTTGCTTGATTGACTCGCACCAGATGCGGCAAACATTGTCAGTGCAGGACGTTAGCAGACAGTTAGCCACAGTAGAGCTGATAAAGAAAAATGATGACAACCATAAGTAAAACACCACTTACAGGGATTGAAAAAATCTTGAATTTCAGCTTGGTTGCCCACGGCAGTTATGAGTTTGTCTTAATTTTTTTTTTTTTTTTTTTGCTTTAAAACCATACTTTTGTTGGTAGATGGCTTGACTGCACCCTTGCTATCTGATCAAGTAACCATGAAAAGTTACTTGCCTGACACGTAAAACTAGTTGCCCCCGGATGATGACAGGAATGTAATTCTCTTTTATCCCTGTACTTTACAATATTAAAGCAGCCATCAAAATGAAAGTTAGTTGGTAGGTATATCCTCTATTGTTAACTTCAACATTTTTAAAAGCTAAAATTAATGGAAACTTAAAGGCAATTTTCCACCAAAAAATATTTTAAATTTACATACACAGGCATGTATTTGCTGGTTTTCCTCCAGGAAATTCCAGTCACGGGCCCAGGATGTGCCAGGTACACAAACGTGTAGTCTAAAATACCATTGCTCTGAAACTTGTCCATGTTCTGCAACTCCTCATTCTCATACTGTGGATTGACTAAAAAAATGTCCAGAGGATTTAATAAAATTATAATATGTTCCCACTTAACTCTCAGTGATTGTTTTATGCAAATGGTTAGTCAATAACACAGTACCTTGCACTGGAAGACATGGGGTATTCAGTGCGTGCTGAGTACACATTATGTGCAGAGGGCTGGGTAGCTGTTTAGAACTTTGTACGCATTGCAGACCTAAGATGATACTACCCAGACACTGCACCTCAGCGTTTTTTGTGATACGTTCTTAAGCAAGGCATTTTAACTACAAGCCCCTGCCACAATACATCTCTCCATCCAGATGTGTTTTGGAGTACCAGTGAATTGCTATTAAGGCAACCAGGCAAAATGCTGGGTGGTACACTTTATGGGTGGGGTAGGGGGGTGGAGGCATCACTGAAAAACATCCCCATCATGTTTATAGTGGTAGTAACCCTTTAGACTTTATCTGAGAAAAAGTTTCAGCTGGCTTATTTTTATTAGGCATACGACAATGACCAAGAGCTGTAGTTGTATGTACATCTATTATTACTGAGAAGAACATGACATTTTTATAAAAATTATAAACTTGACAGAATTTCACTCTACCAATAGACACTTACCTTGATTATTATCAAACCACACTTTGACAAGTCGGTCATGCTAAAATAACAGAGAAACTGATTAGTACAGAGGTGTCCACCATTAGCACAGGGATCTAATTACAAAGTCGGGAAAAGAAAGGACAAATAATTATTCCTGTCATTCAAACACAATGTACCTTTCCAACAGAAGAAAAATACTGCCCATCTGGAGAAAACTGGAGAAGGTGGACTGGAACAGAAGGCCTAAATGAAAGAGGAAAGCATAATTAATAATTATTCGATTTTGATTCAGAGCAATAATTTATTTATTAAAGATCAAGTAACTACAGCACAAATTAGTGCAAACTCAAAGGAAGGCCGGAGAACTAGCGGTTCTTGATGGGCATCCAGTCTTTCAGGCAATAGTTGTGCCAGTAAACTGCAGCTCAAATCATGTGCGACGTTTGACTGACTATAAAGTTTTTGTAATGAGTAAAAATAGAATTAAATTGAACTGAATTGACTGGACCTAAACATTTCATGCATTCGTGTAGCTTTCTCTTAAAAAATGAGTACAGCAAATAGCATCTCACCCTGAACATTGTAGCTAAGCATTCTTGAAATTCTTTTGCAAACTTACATATCTGACTGTGATACATATAATCTGTGCCTTTTTTTCCTGTACCTCACACCAAAGTGATGATGATTTTTCGCAATAAAACCAAAATATTGTGTATTTCTCCTTAGTTTATTTCAGATTGCCTTGAATATCTGGTAATGAAATTATTTGGACTTCCCTTCCCTTTATATTATTCTACCTCAAATTGTCAGCTGGTCCTGGGTTCAATTTTATGTTCATATAATTTCTATTCATTATCATATATTACCATGCATACCGTATTTACTCGAATAAGCGCCGCAGCGCTTATTAAATTTTTCGCGCCTCAAGTGCGGCGCTTAATCGAGGGCGGCGCTTATTTGAGGGCGGCGCTTATTTAAAATTTGGACGCCATAAAGAATCTTATATTTTGTAGTTATCGAAAATAGCATCTTTGGATTGTCAGTATTCGTCTCTTGCTGAAGAGAGAAGAGGCGCTAGCTGTTCTGGCAAAGTTCGCGGCCTTCACACATTTACAGAACTGCGTTTTGTAAGAATGTTGGATAGAAAAACTAATGTGCGAGCGGTAAAACAATTACTTCGAACTACAAAACATCACTTTTGATGAAAAGAAATCTTCAAGTTTGTTTTAGAGTTGCTATGTAGTGCTGTTTTTAGTTAAACGGAATTTCTCAAATAAGCGCCGCATCGGGATTGCGGCGCTTATTCGGGGGCGGTGCTTATTAACTTTATTGTCCCAGATGCGGCGCTTATTCGAGGGCGGCGCTTATTCGGGGGCGGCGCTTATTCGAGTAAATAGGGCATGTCAAACCAGAAAAAAGAAAAAACAAATTGTGCCAAAAGAAAAAAAAATCAAATTGCAAGGTATAGTTACATACTTGCATGCCCAAATACATGTCCAGAACACATTCTCCTCTAACAAGTTTCTTTGTTCATGATACTCTTCACAGCTCCACAGCTGAATAAAGTCACCACCCACAAGCAGCCGTTTACCTGGAATATACAATTATACAAGAAATGTCAGTGGTAACTAACATGTATTGCAGAAAAGAAAGCTCAAAATGTTCTCCTGTATTTTTTTTAATTAATTTTTAGTAATATAATGGGAAACTTTAATATTTATTTTTCAAATTGAAAATTATTTTTGACATTCTGTATAGTATGAGTCACTGAACAAAAGGTATACAATGATTTGTTGACATAAGCGACTGACTATCAATTTTGTCGATTGATTTATTACCTGATTGTTTCTTTTTTTAGCCATAAATGCCTACATAATGATTGATTGTTTTATTCATTGTAAATTTAATTAGCATAATTACGGTATAATATTAACATGCAGCAACATGCAGACCCACATGTACATGTATCATTGAATTTTCAGGTTCGCCTTGGTGTAAAAACTAGTGAAATTTTTCTTTGTTTTGAATCAATTGTTTTCCTGCTTTAAATACATTGTTTCTTTATTGTCTTGGTCGTTCTTTGTTTTACATCACTTGTGAGTTTCACAGGTTTTTACACCAAGGATGAGCCAAATTCTCTATAATTACCTTCTCGGTTCCACGACAAACAAGTGATCCTGAAGTTTAGACAAAGTTCTGCTGATTTTTCCCAATGAAAAGGAAAACCCTTAAAAAAAGCAAAAAATATCAATATTCGTTTAACAAAAATAATGGACTGGATGATTAAACATTCAAAAATTAAGTTTTTATCAATTCATCCTTTAAAAAGCCATTAGAAAACACTCACATGATTATTGCTGGATGACGCCGATCTTGCCTCAAATATTATAACTTGCTTCCCATAAGATGCTGCAATCTGTCAAATGAAATTTATTTTGCATAATTTTAACACCACCATTTAAAGAGAGAGAACATTTGTCACTAAAGGATAGCATCCAGGTTGGAACACTGAGGTTTTCCAGGTTGGAAAACTGAGTGTTAAATTAGAAGTGACATTGCTTTGAATATGAACAACAGGAACTAATGTAAGCAGCACTGCATCCTGTACCTTTCCATCAGAATCACAACAGTCAATGCAGCTGACTTCTTTATAGCCGTACAATGAACCAGGGATAATCTGCACTCTGGTAAATCCACTCAACAGAATAACAACATCACAGCCAGATGCATAGGCCTGGCACAAAAAAAAAAGACAACACAATTCAATTGTCATTATAAGTTGCTATTTCGGATAAGCTTCTCTCAGTTCCTTGCCCCCTGGTGGGGGATAGGGCCGGACGGATAAGCTTATCCTGAATCTAAATTGCATTCAGATCACAACTTGATTAATAAGTTTACTTGCACTAGATGAAGATTTCATACACAACGTTAAGACTGACCATTGAAACATTTTATAGCACTCTGATTCAAACTATATCATTGTTTTGTTATAACTTCCTGCGTAATTTGCCAGGAGAATTTCTTTGCCATTAGGAGGCCTTGATCAAAAAACCAGGATCCCAGGCAAAACTAAAGACCTTACCAAATCTGATTTTTAGTAATCTGATATTAAGTAACATCATTCTTTCATTCACTGACATTTTGGTTTTCTTTATTAATTTTTTGTCAGATATCAGTCTACAGCTACTGTAGTTTTAATTTCAGTAAATTGATTAAATGTACTTGTCAGAAAAGGATTACTTCAAAATCGATTGAAAAAACAACACGTCTCAGCGTTTATGCTGAACTTTTGTTTTATATGCTTTAAGCTAAAGGAAAAAATTGGAAAATGTTTTCAAAAATTCTCTGAATAAAGCTCATGTTGTTGAGTTTTATATCGGGAATTGTTATAAATTTCTTTCATTTTAAAAGACAATCTCAAACTAGCTGCAGGGCACAGTGCTATTTTCTTTTATTTATCAGCAGTTGTATTATTCATACGTTTAACATCTGCTGTTATTTGTGTGCATACTGTTTGATCGAAAGTAAGCTTACAAATCACCAAGATCGAATTATTTAATTTGCACTTTACCGTGAACGGGTGATCCTCTACACTTCCAACGTCAATTGCAGCCTTGTCATCGAAAGTGTTCGTTGCTCCAGTTAATACTTGATGGAGTTTCATCCTTTACAGATCAAACCACAGTCTCATCTTTGAGTTAAAAACAATACAAACTCCAGTTCCTGCTCTCACAGGCCGCCATATTTGCCTCGACTTGCGACAGAGACACTCATGGGTTAGTCCGCTGGTCCTTCTAGAAAAAAACCGCGGATTCACATTGTTCAGCGGTTACTCCCATTAGACTACATTCAAGATGGCGGACCGTGAAGACAGCGAAGATGGTTTCGATTTTTTCCGCAATTTAGCTGATGTTCCGTTGAGCCCTCCAGACAAAAGAGACATGTGTGCGAGATGCAAGTAAGTTTAATTTCATCAAGTATACTTTCTGTTCTATTTGCTGATCAAGAACATAAGAAATTCCAACTTCAAACCTTCACGTGACACAAGTTCACACAACTCCCCCATCATTTCGGATCCATACATGTATATGAACGTGAACGCTTATCCGTTAAACGGGGATGCAGTGCACGTAAGCTTGTATTTCAGGTTCCTTTTTCATGTCTTCATAATCCGATGATCGAAAACTTTTAAGGTTTCAATGCAAGTACCTAATTTGTTTTTCAGGAGACCACTTTCAGTGTGTCTGTGCGCTCATTTCCCAAGCAAGTTTCTTCAAATCTCAACAACAATTCACGTATTGCAACATCCTCGTGAGGTTTGTTATAGTTAATGCTCGATTTTTGTTCAAAAGAAATCTGTGTTTACTTCTCATGTAGAAGTGCACTTCCTGCTCATGTTGTGGTTCAATTTTACCCTTGCTACTATTTGCTATTTTTCTTTGTTCTGGTGTTTTTTAATATATGACAATGAATATAAAACAAAGGAAAATACTTGATTGTTCCGATAGGTAAAATTGACCCACAACACTTATGTAGCACACACATCACAAATTTTACCCATACTATTGTTCCTCAAATAAACAATGGCAGGTACAAAAGAATAATAAGGATAGACTGACTTGATGTATAATTCATTTCTTATAAAAAAAAACCTTTAACAAAATGGTAAAGATATTAGTAATGGGAATTGATGTTTTAAGTTTAAAACTGAGTGGATGATGTAGAGAAGAGAAAAAGAAGTTGTATTTTCTCTTTTCTCAGGAGTCTCGGCTTTTGACAACTGTCCCGTTACTGGAGGCATGCTTACCTCCAGAGAAACTTGTCATTCGGCGTGGAAGAAGATTCTATGAAAATAACTGGCCAGATCTTCACAAACTCCTCAACAAGCCTACGACGCTTCTTTTATATCCTGGGCCAACAGGTTTGTAACTCAGAAAAAATTAAGACAGAATTATTCAAACCAGTGCCAAGGTGAAGACTGATAAATAGATATTGCTGGTGCTAGAGTTTGGCCTTATTGACTGAATAGGAAGACCTGACACAGTAAAATTCAGTTTTCTTGGCTCAAGCTACCGGTACATGTTGGTTATGGCTGATGGATCAAGCACGGTGTGGTCCATGGATGTAAAATGACTAAGAGCCAAATATTATCATGCCTGGCCCAACCTAACTCAGACAATAAGTTTGTTATCATACATTCTTTGTTGAGCATGGATTTGTGGAAAAGTTTAGAAAATGGCTGAGTGAAGGATCTAAATTATGCATGCTAAATGAATTGCTGTTGTGAACAGGCCAAATAGCTTTTTTAATCCTGCTCACATCCACCCTTTAGGCCATACATGCGTCAGCTTGTGGTATTGATTTCTACAGGATTGTGGCACACTGCATACTGAGCTGCCAATGACCAGCCTTGATGCAAATATCAAAATTTTATTTGTCTTGTGTATAACCCGCATGCTTTTTTTAATAATAATTATTAATTTTATTGTCTGTTTTCCCTATGCACTGTATCTTGCACAGCTGTAAATATCAAAACACTGGGACCACCTCCCCCTGGAGAACATTATGATATCATTGCCCTTGATGGAACGTGGAGACAAGCAAGAGATATTTTTAATAACAACCCATTCTTATGCCAGGCCAGGCAGGTGAGTTTTAACAGAGAACCATGATGTAATATTTCCCACACTTTGATTTGGTCATAGTAGTTGGACAGTTTTTCCTACACCATGGCAATGTAACTGACTCTCCTCTCAGTACTTGCATGTACGCACTGAAAAATTCTATATGTACAGGCTTTATTACCTCGGTCATTATTGTGTATGATAAGCCACAGTTAGTAAGTTATGTGGAATTCACCATCAAGAGCTGAGGGTTTGTCAAGGCAAGAAGAAGGGTGGTGGTGAGGTGATGAAAATGGTGATCATGATAAGGGATGAGAACCACTGCACATGACAGAGAAGTTACAATGTAAACACCTCACATGATATCCTTTTGCCATATACACTTATCATTGTTTGCAATTTCTTTGGCAAAATAAATAAATAAAAAAAGGCCTCTTAGGTGCCTGCTCAATAAAATATGGTACATGAATTTAATTACAGAAACCAACATCATTGAATTGAAGGCCTGAGAATTTAGCAGTATTTCTCATCTTCTCTTGTGTTACATACGGGTTGTATTTACTTGTTCACAACCTTGAATGTGAGTGTTTATTATGTGCCCGGTTCATGTTGATTTACTGTTCATGTCCACATTTTTTTATGACACAAACAGTAAATATACAGTGTATTCATACATGTGAATGCTGTAGCACGTTCTTTGAAGTACAAATTCTACATACATGTGTACTATTTGATTTAAACATTTGATATAATTATTTCTAGGTTCAGTTAGAACATGACCACATTAGTGAATATGTGATCAGAACTCAGCCCAATAGTAAAAGTTTGTGTACCATTGAAGCCATTGCTTTAGCTTTATCAGCTCTTGAGGATAATGAGGAAATTGCAGAGGTGAGTGGGATGTTTTAAATAAACTGTTGTACAGAACAGCAAATACTACTGGTCTGGGTGCGAGCCCTGGCCGGGGTCACTGTGTTGTATTCTTGGGCAAGACACTTTACTCTCACAGTGCCTCTCTCCACCCAGCTGTATAAATAGGCACTGGCAACTTTACTGCTGGGGTAACCCTGCCATGGACTAGCATCCAGCTATGTCCAGGATTGAACGCTAATGACATGCACGTTCCTCATGACAGGCATCACAAAGTGTCCTCATTTATAAAAGTTCACCAAAACACACCAAATTTTGTCAAATAAGAAGTAATATGGAAATGTCAAATAACACAGTCAAACATGAAGTACTTATTAAACAATACTTGCGTTCAATCCTGGACATAAGTGGTAAGAATGTGAAATGAAAAAACATGTAAAGTGGTCACACTTTTGGGCTCCTTGTTGTAATGTAGCTCAAAATATTTTTTCCCGGCAAAATTAAGTGTGTTTGAGATGGTGTACACAAAAAGTTACACAGTCAACGGGTCAAAGGCTTGGTTTCATTGTAATCCCATTTTGTTTAATTCATCAGGTGTTAATTCGGCCTCTCAGGGCCTTGTGCCAAATTCAATTGAAACATGGTGCTGTGGAACACTTCAATAAGGACCATGAAGATGAAATCATGTTAAGAGCGTAAGTTGAATCACTTCTTGACAATCTTGTGATCAATACAAAGTTTAATCTTTGGAATATTTGGTAGAGCGATGGAATTGTGCTTTATATATCCAGATACATACAGATACAAAGTTAAATTACAAGTATTCAACAACAATGCAAGTTTCTTTTAAAACGTATTGGGGGAGGGAATTTTTTTTTTTCGAAGAGGAACATCAAAATAATATTTTAATAAGAAAGAAAAACGCGGAACAGCTAAATTAAGGCACAAACGAGCAATGGTGATGAAGTTTTGAGAGTTGAGGTAACGCGGATTGCAAAAGACAAACTTGAAAAACGACTACTTAGGCAAATTTTCCAACTTATTTGAGCCATGACTTAGTTAGCTCTGAAACTTAGGATAAAGTCTCCAGCTGAAACGCAGATTTTGAAAAATCATTAAGTTGTAACAGTGCGTAGTTTATGGCTTTTATACTTCAACTCTGTGGCAATGAATGTGAAAAGTTTTCATAAGTTCACGGTGGTTCGAATCCCTTTCTTTGGAAATGCTTCAGTTTTTAAAACTTGTCGTGCAACTGTGGAAACCTCTTTTTCTATTTAATAATTCATGAATCTTTGAAATTCCTTTTCCAGGCAAAGAGAAGCAGAAAGAAGCCGAAAAAGTAAAATGAACGGAGTAATCGAAACGATAACAGACAAGCACGAAGCTAATTGCATACTTGAAAATTCGTGACGTAGTGTTTTAACTCCAAATTTTTAATCGATGTGAATATTTATTTATGGAACAACAAAATATACCAGGATGGTCTGTGGATAAATTTCGATTGTTTTTCGTTTTCGGATTACAGAGCTGTGCTCTAGCAGAGCCCGGGTGCCACAGGCGACTTACTTTTGTCTTTGGGCGACTTGTAGAAGTTCTCGCTATCTGTAAAAAGAAATGTTCAAATGGAAACACGAAAATTTCGCCATTCTACATAAAATTCAGAATTTGTACATGTTGTTTTGTAAAAAAATAGTTAGGAAATGTGCTAAAACATACGTGTGAATTCATTGTACTGCTCAATAAACTTTTTAGTGTGACAACTCTCTTAAGCTTCTAATTATGCTGGTCCTCTAATGTAGCAGTTGCTATTGTTTTTGGAGCTAAGGGCATTTTTCTAGGCCTACTCTGGGACCCAAAATCGCCCAAAGTCGCCCAAAATCGCCCAAAGTCGCCCAAAATCGCCTAAAGTCCCCCCAAATCGCCTTAAGTCGCCCAAAGTCGCTCTAAGTCGCTTCAAATAGTATAGATATTTTTTGTAACAATGCTTTATGGTGTACCATGATGATTCTCATGTACATGTATATCACAACTGTACTTAGGTCGGTCACCTAAAATTGCCTAAAATGTCACCTAAAATTGCCTAAAGTCGCTCAAAATCGCCCGAAGTCGCCTAAAGTCGCCCAAAATCGCCTTAAATCGCCCAAAATCGCCCGTAATTTTGGACAAAATAAGCTAAAATCGCCTAAAGTCGCCCAAAGTTACAGCGACTTTGGGTCCCAGAGTAGGCCTTTTTCTGTTGTTTGTTCTAAACTGTTTTATCGAAGGGTAGCGAGTCATTCATGTGAGACCTTGTGAGGACTGCTTCACGACCAAACTTCCTCGTTACTTGTTTTCCTTCAGTTATTTGCGGAACGTACGTTACAGGATTTTGCAACCACGTATAGTAGATGTGAGATGTTAAATTGGTGTCGAATATTTCTTGCTACGAATAAAACTAAACAATATCGGAGCATGTTATGTTTTTTTATTACTGTTTATTACATCTTAGTAGCACAAAAGCTTATTTTCTCGACCCTCCCTTTCGTTTTGCCCCCAACATTTTTGACAAAATTTATCGCAGACTTCGCGAGCATTCACTCTCTTTTCCTCAGCGCATATTCTACACGAGAGCGTACTGAATCTATAAATTATTAAAAGAAAACCTTTTGGAAAAAAGGAGACAACTCGCAGTCTACTCGTCAAAGAAAACTCCACTTAATTTCGCGACTTAAAAACAGCGTTTGCAATATTCTGTCCACGCGGACACAACAATAGAGTCATTATCCAAGACGAAGGCTGGGAGTTATGTTCGATTACACAAAATTTTCTTTAACCAGCTAGCCAGTTTTGGATCTATTAAACACACTTAAGAGGTGCTTGTCAATTTTACGATACACTTATGCCCGGTTCAATAGCTTCGCAGTAAAAACAGCTTAAAAGATCTATTTGTCAGTGATCGCTTTAGCTCTTGCATTTTGTGCCTTAGCAATTAGTTCTGAAGTTTTTATAATTCCCTTGCTGACCCCAACCCCGATTAAACTCCCAAAGAAGCCCCCAACCATGGCCCCTACTACAGGAACCGGTATGAGCACCTGCCCCACAATGGTCCCCGTGGTGCCTCCGATAAACTGGCACCCCGAGTCACACAACTTTCGCCTGACGGTGGATTTAAACTGCGAATTTGTGATCAAGCCTTTGTCACGCTGTAACTTGGATCGCGTGACACTGCCTGCGGTAAGAGCGATGTCAACCAATACAGATATCGCTATGCCGGCTGCAGCTTGGCCTAACGCCATCGCCGCCGTTTCTATGCCAACCGTTGCCGTGCTTTCCGCTGCTGTTGACGTCACCACAGTCGCTGTCTCGATGATGACTTCCTTTACCGTAATCGCACTGTCAGGGGATTGACCGCTGGCCTTGATAACGTGGGCGCTGATGTCTAGGAGCTCGTCAATGGCTCGAAAAATTGCGTCCATTTTTGCCTGTCTTTCCTTGGAGAAAAAAGGAATATTAAAAAATGCAACGTCAAAAATATCATCGAGGTAGCCAATAACCAGCTCTTCATCAATCTCTAAGGTAATTTCCAGCTTAGGGAATTTCTTCGCAAGAGCCCATATTTCCATATTTGATTCCGCAGCAATATCAGGACCCGGAAGCTGGGAATTTGCAAATGAGAATACATCTAATCGTAGATTTATCAGTATGTAATCTTCATCCTCGTAGATATTTCGAACCGCGTTCGTTTCTTCACAGTTTCGCAGCCATACAAAGGAGGGGTAGTGCGGTCCAAAGTTTTGCTCGAACGACGCGTTCGCTCCTCTTTGCATAACATGCTCCCAAACCAAGGTCAGCCACGCTGAAGTTTGATCGCGGTTTCCATTGAGAAATCCTTGCCAAAGATTTCCGTGAGAATGATCCGAAGATCGAGTATTTATGGTATTTTCCACTGTGGGTTTAATCTTCGTCGTATTCGGCACGATGGCTGCGCGACGCTGTTGTAATAAACGTTGTAGCACACATTCGCTCCATGTTTTGTTTTCGTAAACCAAAACACATCGTGTGCACAACCTAATAACTGCAAATTCATCTTCATCTTTTGGTTCGGCTTGATCAAGGGGTGCTTCAGAATTTGCAGGCGTTGAATCCCGTAGAAGCGCAAAATCTTCCTTTTTCTTTTTCAAGAATGCTATCACTGAATATACCGCTTTCTTCATACGCGAAAACGTCGTCCTTTGCCAAGTTTATTCTAACGAGGTACGATTGTTAAATATGTTGTCATGTTGAAGAGCAGACCAGTATGGTTCCAAAAAAGCACCTGCCTCTCAGCCTACACAGAACCTCGGGAAATGTCATTGTGTTGCAAATGAATATTATATTTTACTTGCGCGTAAAGCAATTGGAGAAATTCTCGTCTATTATTGCTTTGGGTCTCGCAAAAGAGAGAAAAAAACAACAACATTAACGCAGAACAGAATCTGTTTGGCTGGCATATAGATTTCAAGATAAATTCAACATTGAAAATTTATGAAGTTTGTTGATCAATACTGAAACGAATTTTTCGGAATTAATTTTTTATAACATGTCGGTAGATGCGGTATTTGAGTGCGGTGCGATTTTATTAGGACCACTTTAAATGTTTCTTGCTGAGAAATAAATCGCATGTTATTGAAATAAGGAAAAGATTTCGTTCCTGCAAAAATTGCTCAGAAAGAAATATTTTCCAATTCTATAAAATTACGTTTGCGATACATTTTTAATACTTGTAAAGATTGTTTTTCTTTTAGGGTTTTCACCAATCTTGAAGAAGGTAATTCGAATTAAATTTTTAAATGATTCGTGAAAAACTTCTGATTGTATGTATTCTTTTTCCCTAGCCTTAGTCATAACTAGTGATAAATTTCACAAGTCTTTAGAATTATTACAAACGAGCTGCCAAGGTTCAAATTTTAAATGACTATTTGTTAGCTCAAGAAGAAAAGAAGAAAGCAACTAGGAAAAATTATTATGTATTTTCTCCTCGGTTAAGGGATTTCAAATATTTTTTTTTTCAATTTTCCATTTCAGACAAATCCTTTTAATGCACCTGTTTTTATTTTTTTTTTATTTTTAAAAGGTTTATTGTAATTCACAAAATTTGTCAGAAATATTTTGTTTTAAATTTTAATGAAATAGCTGGAAAAGAATATTTCAATTTGTTTCTGAACCCAGCTAAGTGCAGATCCACGTCAATCGATTAAATATCAGTACTTTTCTTGCATTGGGAATAATTTGTTTCTCCTAGATATATACCCTTTCACATTGCCAATAATATTTCAATATTTTATAAAACAGATAAAGATATCACATGAATGGAAATAACGTCACACAAATGTTGAAAATACCAGATTTTTAAATGTTGATAGAAATCAAACCAAAAAAAATTATTGTAAATAAATTAAGGTAAAATTCTCAAACCTTAAAATCGACCATCACAAAACAAATGCGAACAGTTTTGTTGGTTTATTTCTGCTGTATAATAACTGACCAGGCTAACTTTCAAAGGTTCATTTTGTTTGAGGTAGAACGCATAGGTAGAGGCGGGGCTAGATAAGAATTTCTCAAAAATTAAATCTTAAAACGAAGATCAAATTTTTCAATTTTTTCTTAATTCAATCCTTTAGCAAAATGTCTCAGCTAAAATAAGTGGCAGACATCAGGGCCATTTCTAGTTTACCACAAAAACTTGGCAACAACTGGTTGTGTGTCTCTTTACAATTTTTGCAAGACTCAACTCGATAGAAAAATAAACTTCATAAAAACTTGATAAATTTGGTGAACTAAGGCCTTCGTACTATTAAATTTTCTTTAGCTTTGTTATAATACTTGCTGTTTCGAGGTTTGCTGATTTGTGCGAATGAATACCGTGTTTCGAAAACATAAAAATAATAAAATAAAAAAAATAGCAAGGTTAGTTTGAAAGAGAGTTGAAAGAGACTGGACCCAAGAGTGTTGTCATGGTTATATCATGAGTGCATCTTTGAGGAAGGTCACTGTCGAATATCACTCTTATTTATCCTAATTTTGTTACCTTATACTTATTCTTACCAATTTTCGCGAAAATTAATACGCGCGAAATTTAAACACGCGAAAATTAATACCATATTATATGTCAAAACAATAAAAATATTAAATGTTTGGAACTGCAACTATCTACCCTTGAAAATATCTTTCTGTCTTGCTCTCGACTAACACCCTCCCTCCGATTATTGCGGGCTCCTTGTAGTTACATTGAGCCAGACCTTCGTATATTTTCAGTAGTCTTTGACGCTCCTTTAGTGGATGAAGGCGAAAAACACGCGAAAAAAACAGGTTCCGCGCGCTTATGTATCAGTCAATTCTAAGCGAGATCGCCCCCCCCCCCCCCGGCAACCCCCGGGTATTTGACCGCTACTGAGGCCCAGATAGTGGGGAATTTGATCGAACAGAAGCCCGGATGGTCGGGCATTTGACCGTTGACAAAATGTGTCATAAACTATAAAACGCTAGCGAGCTCAAGCACGTGAAGTTAGGGGGGGGGGGGGGGGGGGCAGGTCTAGGGGGGTCTGATGAACCTCCCGCCTCCCGTACCTTTTACTCCCGCCTCTTGCCCCTTTTCGTAGCTGTTCTCTCTTGTTTGTTACATGTCAGCTCATGTCCATTGCGAAATTCAAAATGTTACGAAATTTTACTCGTTTTCTCCTAGTTCCCGCCACCTTAAGAAACCCGCTTCCCGCCCTCTCTCCTCCCGCTTCCCGCCCCTTTTCTCCCGGGCTCCCGCCCCTCTGTCCCCCTCCACAAGTTAGTATTTGGCTACGCCAGAAACTTATGGGTTTTTGGTTACGCTAATGTAATATTCCACAGTAAAGTACCTAGTTTCAATGTATCTATCTTTTCCTACTAAAATTGGCTGATAAATAGGGCCGCAATTTAACGAGAAAACCGACTCACAATGACATTTCAGCCCCGGCCCCGACTGGTGGCGCATTTGACCGTGCAACTGGCCCACATAGTGGGGAATTTGAACAGACATACATTACTTTTCACCTCTCCCATTCCCTAGCCCGTGCGGAACACGAGAGAGTCCTCTGCGGAGGAGAGAGCTCTTTTGCTCTAATTCTTCTAGCCTGCGTCGCAGACGAACAGCAACGCAGGCTATAATTCTTCTTGCAATGGCGAAAATTAATTCTCGCGAAATTCAGCTCCTGAATGTTCGCGAAATTATGTACGCGCAGAAATTACCGGTAGTAAGAATAACGGTATCTTAAATCACTTTGCACATTTGCATAACAAAAACGTGAATATCAAAAGATATTTTAGCCTGCGTGGCAGGCGTAATTTCCCTCTCTCTTCCTAACTCCCCCTCCCTCCCCTTTCGACGCCTGCTACGCAGGCTTAAGATATTTTAAAACCATAGTTAGACTAACTGTGTCAAAACGGAGACAGATTCTTCTTTATTTCTAAAAGCCTAAGCAGCAAAAAAAATTACTTCATATGCACTTTAGATCTGACGACAAAGGAGATACTGTTGGTCATAGACTTTTGTAACATTTGGTGGCTCCTAAAGGAGCCGTTTGTTTTGGCGGGAAACCCACAAAGTGAGTTTACTTGCTGCTGGTGTACTTGGTCACAGCCTTGGTTCCTTCACTGACGGCGTGTTTGGCCAGTTCACCGGGCAGAAGCAGCCTGATGGCGGTCTGGATCTCGCGGGAGCTGATGGTCGATTTCTTGTTGTAGTGGGCAAGTCGGGAGGCTTCGGTAGCGATGCGCTCGAAGATGTCGTTGACGAACGAGTTCATGATGCCCATGGCTTTGCTGGAGATACCAGTGTCAGGGTGAACTTGTTTCAACACCTTGTAGATGTAGATAGCATAACTTTCCTTTCTCTTTCCCCTTCTCTTCTTCTTTCCCTCAGCCGAGGGCTTTGCCTTACCAGCTTTCTTCTCGCCTTTCTTTCCTGCAACTTTGGGTGCCATGTCTGTAGATCAGAATGGATTTGAAGGACGGACGGTACATCCTGTATTTATAATAAAATTTAGAAAAGATCAATTACCATACGGATCGAAATCCTCGATTACTGATTGGTTATCCTAGCATAACTGACCTTCGAGGTCATTATTTTGCATGCGCTTTGTTTATACCCCATGAGGTCTTTGTCTTATGTTATCAAATGCAAAGTTCTGATTGGCGTATTTCGATCCTCTCTACTTGAATAACGGCAAATATAATTCGGGGCGCATTAAGTGTCATTGTCAGAGTAAACCAGGCAATGCCAAAAGATGGGGGTCAGCCGATTTCCCTCATATTTTCAGCATTTAAAACCTATCAGATGAGATTAAGATTGGTGGCATTTAAATGATTTTCTGCCTTTTCAATCTTGAGATTGACCACCCCCCTAGTTTTTGGCACAGAAAGTGCCAAAAATCCTCATAAAAAAGGCCAAATTCTCAGTACAGGAAACAGATCTTGCTTTTGCATTTCGCGCACAAAACTTTTTCTCAAAGTAAATTAACTGGTTGTTGATGTTTTGCATGCTTAGAAACAACTTTCCAGTTCAACTGTAATTTTTACCATATTTTCTAAACTAGGTAGGTAGCTTGTGTCTTGCCACAGAGTGAATTTGGGGGATTTTCAAATTCAATTTTTTCAAAAGTGCGATAGTTTATTTTTTATTAAAAGCCATTTTATAACAGTCCATACCCTTCTTATTCGAAAACAAGAATTTATTGATTGGCACAATAAATTCTTTCTCCACGAATTTAGTTCAAAAATGGCTCTGATCGCTCTTATGGCTATTTTCCCGCCAAAATTAAATCACACTAAAATATCACATAACATCGATACAATTATATTTTGAAATGAAATAGTTGTATTTTAATTCATTGAAAGGAGTAGAAACTTCATTAAATGTGTTAATAATCGATTTCGAATTAACTATGTTAATTAACCCTCGGACGTACAAGGGGGGGGGGGGGAGAGGGTGGATGCCACCCCCCATGAGGTTTTTTCTAAATTTTGAAAAAAAAACGATTTACTCTACAATGCTGAAACTTTCATTAGCTGTTCATTCATCCTTTGCGGAAATTTTGATATGTCAACGTGTGTCCGTGGTGTGTGACGTTGCCATGGCAACGTCATAAATACAAGCAGGTCTTGCCAAAAATCGTCATTTTTACCATTTTTCTTAATTTTTTTTCCAGTTTTTTAAAACAGAAGTGCAAGATGTGTTTATTTTTACATTCCGTAAGCATTCTGGCTTGATTTTGCATCAATTCCCGTTATTTTCTGACTTTCTAAGAAAATGTTGAAATCCAAGATGGCGGATCCAAGATGGCGGCTCTAATGACGTCACAGCCAATTAAAATTATGTCATCTTATAGAGTACGCTGAGGGCTTTCTTCCAAGTTCAAAATAATTTCGCTACGCCTTAATATAACGAAAACTCCGTGGAGGGGTTCCATCCACCCCCCCCCCCCCCCCCCCCTTGTACGATGGTGGGGGTGTGAGTTGGCTTGTACGTCCGAGGGTTAAAGTAATAGATACCGCAGTCCGTGCATAAATTCATGGTGTATTTCCTGCGAAAACTAAGTCGTATCACGTAAGTATTGCTTCGATTTTCATAGTTTAGTTTGGTATGTCTTAAAAGCGAGATTATAAACGTAATATATAAGGCGGTCTTTGTAGTAATGATCCAAGGTACCAAAGAAAGAAACCACGAGTCGAGACGTTATTTCTCACGTTCACAACCCTTCTACCCGAGATGAGACAGCATCATTGAAGCGTGTCACGGCGTGGGAAAACAATATAGCTCCAAATAATTGAAGAAAAATATGACTTTTTACTGAATAATCGAGGCTTTTCGTCTTCAAAATGCAATCATCATCACCACCGCCACCCCCACCATCATCATCATCATCATCATCATCATCATCAACAACAACAACAACAACAACAACATTATCATCATTATCTCCACAGGTGCCCCATGATCTATGATTGTTATTTTATTATAGGAAATGAAAGCTCAGATTTATGAACTTTATGGGCCATATTGCTGAACGTTGTGCTTTTGTGCAAATTTAGATGGGTGTTGGGATTACAGTCGTCTTAAGTGATAAAAACGAGAATACAGTCCTCAACAACATATATCCAAAACAGAGATTTGTGCGTTTATTGGTCAAATGAGAGTACATTAAATAATTAGCACACAATTTCATCAAGAGTGTTACGATAACAGTTGCTCTATAGCCAGATTGTATAAGCAATGGTATAAGGAAAAAATGCTTCCTATTACTAACGATTCTAGCATAAAAATTGCTCAGCTAAACTTCTACCTGTGTACGTCTACTTGGGTCTTGTATGCGTGTTTGTGTCTGTTTTGGTATGAAAAGAACTAAAGACTAACTTGAAAAGAGAGGAGCTCGAATTACAACCAGCGTGACAGTGTTGCATACATTACAAAGGTCATGCAAACACGGCGTGGGTCATTAATCTGTTTGCATTGATCTTTGTGCAGTGATAACAACAGGTATTTTTTCAAGGTCGCCAGTCGCATGCAGTCGCCTGTTACTTCTCTTTTAGTGTTCTGGACAGATGCTCATACCTGCCACTCTATCTACGGATAAGTCAAAGTGACCTGAACTGAATGAAGAAAGCTCCCTCAGTGATTTCTGAACTTCGAGATCGCCATCCTCGCTTGCCACTCACAACAAGACCTCGAGTAGTAGAGTAGTAAGCGAACTGTAACATCTTGTTTACAAGCATCTAACGGTAGAACAGTTGTACTATATTCGAGAAGACTTCAAGGTGATTCTTGTGAAGCTAACGAACAATTCATACTTTATATAAGAGTGTTTGTCCCGAATGAAACGTGATAGTATGAATTGAAACTGACAAAATTCCGTGTCGAACGTGAGAAATAACGTCTCGACTCGTGGTTTCTTTCTTTGGTACCTTGGATCATTACTACAAAGACCGCCTTATATATTACGTTTATAATCTTGCTTTTAAGACATACCAAACTAAACTATGAAAATCGAAGCAATGCTTACGTAATACGACTTAGTTTTCGCAGGAAATACACCATGAATTTATGCACGGACTGCGGTATCTATTACTTTAACCCTCGGACGTACAAGCCAACTCACACCCCCACCATCGTACAAGGGGGGGGGGGGGGGGTGGATGGAACCCTTCCACGGAGTTTTCGTTATATTAAGGCGTAGCGAAATTATTTTGAACTTGGAAGAAAGCCCTCAGCGTACTCTATAAGATGACATAATTTTAATTGGCTGTGACGTCATTAGAGCCGCCATCTTGGATCCGCCATCTTGGATTTCAACATTTTCTTAGAAAGTCAGAAAATAACGGAAATTGATGCAAAATCAAGCCAGAATGCTTACGGAATGTAAAAATAAACACATCTTGCACTTCTGTTTTAAAAAACTGGAAAAAAATTAAGAAAAATGGTAAAAATGACGATTTTTGGCAAGACCTGCTTGTATTTATGACGTTGCCATGGCAACGTCACACACCACGGACACACGTTGACATATCAAAATTTCCGCAAAGGATGAATGAACAGCTAATGAAAGTTTCAGCATTGTAGAGTAAATCGTTTTTTCAAAATTTAGAAAAAACCTCATGGGGGGTGGCATCCACCCTCCCCCCCCCCCCTTGTACGTCCGAGGGTTAATTAACATAGTTAATTCGAAATCAATTATTAAAACATTTACTGAAGTTTCTACTCCTTTCAATGAATTAAAATACAACTATTTCATTTCAAAATATAATTGTATAGACGTTATGTGATATTTTAGTGTGATTTAATTTTGGCGGGAAAATAGCCATAAGAGCGATCAGAGCCATTTTTGAACTAAATTCGTGGAGAAAGAATTTATTGTGACAATCAATAAATTCTTGTTTTCGAATAAGAAGGGTATGGACTGTTATAAAATGGCTTTTAATAAAAAATAAACTATCGCACTTTTGAAAAAATTGAATTTGAAAATCCCCCAAATTCACTCTGTGGCAAGACACAAGCTACCTACCTAGTTTAGAAAATATGGTAAAAATTACAGTTGAACTGGAAAGTTGTTTCTAAGCATGTAAAACATCAACAACCAGTTAATTTACTTTGAGAAAAAGTTTTGTGCACGAAATGCAAAAGGAAGATCTGTTTCCTGTACTGAGAATTTGGCCTTTTTTATGAGGATTTTTGGCACTTTCTGTGTCAAAAACTAGGGGGGTGGTCAATCTCAAGATTGAAAAGGCAGAAAATCATTTAAATGCCACCAATCTTAATCTTATCTGATAGGTTTTAAATGCTGAAAATATGAGGGAAATCGGCTGACCCCCATCTTTTGGCATTGCCTGGTTTACTCTGACAATGACACTTAATGTATTTCAATCTCTAAGAATTTGTCTTCGTGAGTCGTTTTCAATCATGTCTGGTCGCGGTAAAGGAAAAGCAAAGGGAACCAAGTCCAAGACCCGCTCATCCCGAGCAGGGCTTCAGTTCCCAGTTGGTCGTATCCACCGTCTTCTCCGTAAAGGCAACTACGGTGAGCGTGTTGGCGCCGGTGCTCCAGTGTACTTGGCTGCGGTGCTCGAGTATTTGAGCGCTGAGATCCTCGAGTTGGCGGGCAACGCCGCTCGTGACAACAAGAAGACAAGAATCATCCCCCGTCACCTTCAGCTGGCTGTCCGTAATGACGAGGAGTTGAACAAACTGCTCGCCGGCGTCACCATCGCACAGGGAGGTGTTCTTCCTAACATCCAGGCTGTACTTCTGCCCAAGAAGACCGAGAAGAAAGCCAAAGCTTAAAGAGCTTTGAACCATAAAAACGGCTCCTTTAGGAGCCACCAAATATTATAAAAGTCATGACCAGCAATTTTCTTAAATATTTTACATACCCTTGCAAAATACTAGAGTGATTATTAGTTAACTTATTTTCAGTTATAAAATTCCGCCAAAAAAACGCGCGCGCGAAATTTGAACCGCGTGAATCGAAAAGATTTCCGCGAAAGAAATGGCCAAAACTCTACTCTTTAGCACGCGCCGAGACTAAAAAGGATTTGAAGCAGCCAAGTATATTTTCAGTTATAAAACGCAGTCAAAAAGCGTAGCCTTATTCCTTTATGAAATTGTAGTTTTAAAGATGCAAATTTAGAAAGTAATCAACCAGTCCTTTTGTTTGCAAACGCATAATTACGCGCGCGCTTCCATTAGCGAAAGTGCGCCAAAATTCGACTTCGCATCCTTTGTTTTCACAGTTGCGCACTCGTACTACCCGTTTCCTATAGAAGAAAATGGGTCGTAATTCAGCTCACATAGTCTGTGGGATTTCTTACGAGTGCTTTTGTCTTATGCATAGCTATAATGTTAAATGCGAAGACTCGATTTTCCCTAGCCGCATGCGAAGAGAAGGTATTGTGATAAAGCGCGCGCGAAATCGCGGCAGCTCAAAACCTCGGAAGAATACAAAAGCACTAGAACTTCACCCGATCTTTGATGGAAAGATGATCGAAAAGCTCCCACATTTTGGGGAAAGTAAGCCTTGAAGCAATTTTATTTCCGATTGCGCAAAGAGCATGGACTTGAACTATTGAAAAAGTCTATTTATTCTGTCTGACGTTACTACATGTATCTGAGTTCATAAAGAAACATTTATTGATCAAGACTTTTGAGAGATTTGGTGGCTCCTAAAGGAGCCGTTTGTTTGTGTTGGCAGTGAAGTCTAACCGCCAAATCCGTACAGAGTACGGCCTTGTCGTTTCAGAGCGTACACCACATCCATGGCTGTCACAGTCTTTCTCTTGGCGTGCTCAGTGTACGTCACAGCATCACGGATCACGTTCTCAAGGAAAACTTTGAGAACACCACGAGTCTCCTCGTAGATCAGGCCAGAGATTCGCTTGACACCGCCACGGCGAGCAAGACGACGGATGGCTGGCTTGGTGATGCCTTGGATGTTGTCACGAAGAATTTTTCGGTGACGCTTGGCGCCTCCTTTTCCTAGACCTTTGCCTCCTTTTCCGCGACCAGACATGTTGATTGCTACTTGTGTAACTGAGATATGAGTAACTTGAGCAGTTTATTCGTTTTTATACGGTGAAGAATGACCTCTCAGAAAACACTACATTAACATCTGTTCCTATTGGTTGATTGCATACAACAGAGCCAAGGGTCAAGTTAATATTCTTAATATTACCATAAAATATGTTCACGTTACACGAGCGAGCACTTTCTGTAAAGAAAACAATATTCCCTAAATTTGAGAAACATTCAGAAAAACTTTTAAACGAAATATTTTTTTCACCTTTCTATCTTTTTGAAATGATTTTTCCGTAGCAGAGCAATGCAAAAAAGCCTGAAAAAATATTCAAAGCTTGTTCGGATCGAAATACAGCCACAGAACCGTGAAATTATTTACTGGTTTTTCTTGCTAAGCCAATCAAATCACTTCGTTGTTAACCAATCAGGAACAAGCCCGCCAGGTATAAATCCATTTGTAAAATGATTTTGCTATAATCGGTTATCTTTCTCGTTTACGAAGATGGCGCGTACGAAGCAAACTGCACGTAAATCAACTGGTGGCAAAGCTCCACGAAAACAGCTCGCCACAAAGGCAGCTCGTAAGAGCGCTCCTGCCACTGGCGGAGTCAAAAAACCTCATCGTTACAGGCCTGGTACAGTCGCTCTTCGTGAGATCCGTCGTTACCAGAAATCCACCGAGCTGCTGATCCGCAAGCTGCCCTTCCAGCGTCTTGTGCGAGAAATCGCTCAAGATTTCAAGACTGATCTGCGTTTCCAGAGCTCCGCTGTGATGGCTCTTCAAGAGGCTAGCGAGGCTTACCTCGTTGGTCTGTTTGAAGACACCAACTTGTGCGCCATCCACGCCAAGCGCGTCACCATCATGCCCAAGGACATTCAGTTGGCCCGCCGAATCCGCGGAGAGCGAGCATAAGTGGATCACATCCCTCACAAAACAAACGGCTCCTTTAGGAGCCACCACATTAATAAAAGCAATGACCAATCGAACTTTAACGATATTTTCAACCCCAATGACATAATCCAGAAAAAAATCAAGTTCGATTCATAAGGTTCCGTAGTGACGGTCACCCTTTCCCGAAATTTTGCGCGCGACACAAAGATAGCGAATTACTGATCGCTACATATGAAAATCACGCAGTTTACAGCTTCAGTTCAATTCCAAATACACTTCTTTGTTTCCGACCTTCAAAAACATGCCCCTTGCTTCTTTTAAACGATACAGGAGTCTATTTTAAATTTGCGAGGTTTTAGTGAAGGCATGGAGTATCCAGACATTGTTGTTCGCTACAGCTACAACCTGAACGAAATATACCCATATACACTACATGCATGAAACTATATCTACTTGATGATTCAAAGTTGTAGGCACGATTGATAAAAATATAACGAATAAAATAATGCTATATTCGTGTAATTTATGCGTGTTATCATATGTGTCTACCAAAGTCAGTTTTGCGATCAACACGAACTCTAGAGAGCGGCAAGCGAGTCAGTTCGATCGATGACATGCGGCGCAGAACTGCTTCATAGTTATGTTTTTTTTTAATAATATCAAACCTGGAATCCTCTGTCAATGCTTCCCAAAAGAATCAGTATAAAAGCTTCTAGAGATGTTTTGTTGTTTTGATAATTTATACGCGGTTTTGTTGCAATATGGCGCGCGTCCCGCACGTGGTCGCAGTTTACAGTTATTCTGATTTATTGTCCTGAATAAAACTTTTAACTCTTTCTGTTTCTAATTTCCACCATAAAAGAAAAATTTATATCTCTACATGCAGAAGCTTCTGATACATGTTATGGAATTAACCAAGAATCATTCCTTGATTATATTGGCATTGGAATTTAACCCGGGGGGGGGGGGGATCCCATATTAAAGGGACGGGGATGCTCGTCGGAAATTTTGAAAAGAACCCCTAAAAGAGACCAATCTGGGTGTGGCTCAAGCCTTTCTTGACCCCTAAAAGATACCAAAAAACTAAGAATGGAGTTTATATTTGTATATTTCTTCGTGTGTAACCCTAAACGAGACCATTATGGCTAAAAATATTGGCGTTTTGGGCGTTTTTCCCCGGAACACCCTAAGCGAGACCAGAAGTCCGAAATTTACACCCCTAAGCGAGACGACGAGCATCCCCGTCACTTTCATATGCGAGTCCCCCCCCCCGGGGAATTTAATCCGTTGTTTGGCCGCGCTTTTGCACATATTCAATCAATTCACTGAGTTTACTGATTGAGAATACTTCTGCTTCTGGAACCACACACCTAACGAGTTTAGGACGCTTATGGTGCGTACGTAATTCTAACTGCGAAGGAGCGCCGCTTTTGACAAATAAATTTAGAATTTAGTTTGCGCGATGCGGTAGTGTTTACAATCTGTATCGTGTATCAATGTTTTATTCGATAAAGCCCGACAAAATGAAATGTATGGTAAAATTATCAACCTCAGCTCTTTGTTACACTCGAATACCCTCATATCTCCGAAAAACATTTCTTTTACACCATAAAGCGCACATGCGTGATCCGTTTCTAGGTAAGTTGGTCGGAATATCAAACAGTGATCTACCGGAATGGCGTACTGAAGGAGTCTGTCCTTGTTGTTCAAATTTTAAAGACATTTAACCTTTGAAGATTAGCAGAAGGTCTAATTTTATCGAAGAAACGTAAGGTTCAGGTTTTGTTCTTTCTAGGCATTTTCGATATCTTGAAGGATAACAATCAAAACTAGAGTTATTTAGCTTTTAAGTCGAAATGTTCTTTAGAATTTTACAGGTTTATGAACTTTTAAGCTTAAAATTTCGTCCTTTTACGATCTTTATCCCAAAACTGTTTACATCTTCAACTTACAAAATATCACAACTACAAATTAGCAAACTAAGTTTTAATCAATCTTATTGTTATAACATTTTATTTGTGCAAATCGCTGGGCAAACTAGCACAGAATTTGGGGACGCCATTTTCAAGCGCTGTTTCCTCAGTGGTCCGCACCAAGCGCACTTTACTGGCGCAAACATTCGAAGGAGCATTTCAGTCTTCAGTTCCGAAGTGATCGCAAGTCGATTCGACGTTCTAAAATTGCAACATGTCCGAAGCAGCAAAGTCTCCAGCGAAAAAGAAGCCGGCAGCGCCTAAAAAGCCAGCCGATCATCCACCTTATTTTGATATGATCAAAGCTGCAGTTATAGCATTGAAGGAGCGTAACGGTTCTTCCCGCCAAGCCATCGAGAAATACATCAAAGCCAACTACAAGGTTGGTGAGGTCGGCACGCACTTGAAGCTGGCTTTGAAGAGAGCCGCCGCTAGCGGAAAACTTGTGCACACCAAGGGAGTTGGTGCTTCAGGCTCCTTCAAGGTTCCCAAGGAGGAAAAGAAGGAGAAGAAACCGAAGAAGAAGCCCGCTGCAAAGAAGCCCGCCGCCAAACCAAAGAAGCCCGCCGCCAAGAAGGCAGCAAAGAAACCAGCGGCAAAGAAGGCTGCAAAGAAACCCGCGGCCAAAAAACCGGCAGCAAAGAAACCCGCAGCTAAGAAGCCAGCAGCAAAGAAGCCCGCAGCTAAAAAGCCAGCAGCGAAGAAGCCCGCCGCTAAGAAGCCCGCCAAGAAAGCGGCCAAGAAACCCGCGGCGAAAAAGACCGCCAAGAAGCCCGCAGCCAAGAAGTGAGGCTATCCTTCACCGAGCAAAAACGGCTCCTTTAGGAGCCACCACATGAAATAAAAGAGCAATTATCAACAGAGTACACATTCCTCAAAATATTTCAATATTTTGGATCTTGTCACATGCTTACTAAGGTCTTCTAAAGCTATAACATCGCTACGTCGTTCTCTCTCAACCTTCTTACACACAACATACTCGTGGATTACAGGTTTTATTTGAATCGTTCAATTAACGAACGAGTTTACTTCCTAATGATTTCTTGTATTTTGATAAAACCAGGAGCCCATAAAAAACACAAGTCTGTGTGACTCGCGTGAGCAAAGGTCAGGCTAAATGACAGATTGTTGATGTCTTGGGAATACAGTTTCACGTTTTGTCCCTGAGTGCCAGAGGCTTTTCTTGCGTGGCTAAGTGGTCACATTAATCCGCCAAGCGCGAGAATAATCCACTGGTACCCAAGATAATGTTTAGCAGGAATTACGGTCAAATCACAGGGTTCCCAAGCTCAAAATTCGTCTTTTTGATGTGTTTTTGAGCCTTTCGGGCGGCCGACTCTACATACGTGGTGTATGCGACAGCTTGTGTATATAGAGAAATGTATGGGAAAATCACGGGTTCTCTAAAATCGGGTAAATAAATATATAATTTTGAAATAAAGTTTACCTACCTCAAATGTGTCGCTTACTTGTGTCTTGTGCCGAATTTGGAGCCATTCCGACGCCATTTAGCGAAATTATTCGAAGTCGTTGTCTCTCCTTCTAAAAAGAAGGAAGAGACAACGATTTTAGAGAACCCGTGATTTTCCCATACATTTCTCTATATACACAAGCTGTCGCATACACCACGTATGTAGAGTCGGCCGCCCGAAAGGCTCAAAAACACATCAAAAAACGAATTTTGAGCTTGGGAAGCCTGTGGTCAAATAAGTCTGAATAAGTCTAAAATCCACAGATTTTACCCCTTAAAAGATACGACGAGCACCCCCTTCGTTTTTAAAAGGGTGTCCCCCATTGATTTCGTTAAGGTGGTTTTCACTGTCACGCCGCGAAAAATAAATCCAAAACTATTGGGTCAATAAAATCAAGACTATCACAGGTTGTAGAAAACTACTAAATAAACTTTTTGTACAAGTATCAGGTCAGTATGTCGTTCCGTACTCGAGTTATCCGTCAAAATGTTTCACGCAAATTTAGAGAGCACAGTATGGAAACTCCATGCTGGAGTCCAACTGGTTGGACTCCAACATGGCCTCCGGAAATCAATGAAAACATCAGGCATTAAATTTTGCTACAAAAAGCGGTCAGATCACCCTCATGAACAAGTAAACATTCACATAAACACTTCTAGCAAAACCTCAACTGTTCAGATTGTTAAAAATCACAAAATAAGGCACTTTTTAAAGAGAACGTGACAGCCTTCTGGCGGCCATCTTGGATCTCGTGTGGCGTGAAACTCCGAACTTCAAAATGCTCTATCTTAAAGACGGCGATTGCTATCGAGCTAAAACCCTTCAAAATGATATATATCAAGGGCGTCTAAAATAGCCAGTGAAGGATAAAAACTCAGGGGTCTTGAGATTCTAGATTTTAGAATTTTGATGACGTCACGTGAAAACCAAGAATAAGCGTGTGCGCGCGAAACCCAGTCCCGGAACGAAAAAAACTGGAGAAGAAAAGGTGGAGAGTCTCAAAACTAGTTTGGATTATTTCTCGTGCGCAAGCTAAGGACCGACTTCGGGGCTGAACGCCCCCGGGAGGGGACTCCCATATTAAAGGGACGGGCATGCTCGTCGGAAATTTTGAAAATAACCCCTAAAAGAGACCAATCTGGGCGTGGCTGAAGCTGTTTTAGACCCCTAAAAGATACTGAAATTAGATCTGTGACATTTGTACTTCCTTTTAGATTTTAATACTTTTTTATTTCCCATTTTTAACCTTAGTTAGTAGTATTTTAATTCTTGTCCTAGTTTTTAATCTTAGTTAGCATACAACATTGGTTTTGTCTTTTTATTGTATTTTAGATTTTAATGTATTTTAATGTTTAACATTTATTTTCTCAGAGGACCCTCCTGAAAACCACCCCCTAGGTGATTGGAGGCCTCCTCTTAAAATATTATTTATTATTATTACTTATTATTATTATTATTAAATTCTGAAAATAAATTGATATTCGTATATCTACGTGTGTAACCATAAACGAGACCATGACGGCTAAATAAAAATATGCCATTTTGCCCAGAACACCCTAAGCGAGACCCAAAGTCCGAAATTTATACCAATAAGCAAGACGACGAGAATCCCCGTCCCTTTTTGTCTCGTGTTACGTCACGGTCACGTCGTGAACGACGTGACCGTGACGTAACACGAGATTATCCGAGGGGACTTGGTAGCTCAGGATAGTGCTTTGTGTAAGACCTCTCGTAAGGTAACGAAGTGATAAAGTAGCAAGGAAACAAGGTAAGAAATAGACATATTTACATAGATACATTTTGCTGATAAGATGCATCGGGATGCTGTTCTTCGTATTGCGCGTTTTCTCTTGTCGAGTTTTAAACGTGCTTATTTACACGTGTGAGACATGGTGTAAATGTTTGGATTACTAAGGTATGTGAATAATGTAATATATTACATGAAGTATCATCTTTAGTAATACCGCCAAATCTGATAAGGAGATTTTATCTCACGTATGTTGCTTAAATAGGTAGTTTTTTACATGGAAAATGAATTTATCTTTACGGTAGGTTTGTGTTTTGATATTATATTTGCGGTGGGTATTGTTAAAGTATGCGGCTGGCTGAAAAGCTGTTGTTAAATTTCTGTTTGCGTTACAAGAAAGCCATTTTGGTGGGTGTTAGGGTCGAGGGTTGTTGAGGTCAGAGCAGTTTTCAGATATGTCAAATGATGTGTCAAAAGGAGAATATTAAGTGAAGTTACCACGCAAACAAAAATATTGATGTGGTATCTCATCTTCGGCTTTGTTCGTTTCTTTAAACTTTATTCAGTAAAGAATAGGAAGGGCGTATTATGAATAGTGTAGAAACAGAATAAAAGGATTAAGGGAAGTGCGATTATCGTTATCTGAGAAACAGGAAATTAATTTGCTTTGCTTTGTTAATTGTATACGCTTTCCAGAACGTGATATGATATTTTGAAGACACTAAGGTCACAAAGTCAAATTCATAATTCCTTTTTGTTTGTTTTTCTTAGGGCCGGGTCGCACTAAAAAAAATTTGGAAGAATTTGTTTACTTTGCGGTGAAAATCTATCAACACGCGAGATTTTTAAGTGCGACCTCCACTTAAAAAAAAAGGCGAACCGATTTTCCAAAATTTTGTCTTTAATAACAAAGGAAGCCGTCTCCAGTGATAACAGAACCTGTCAGGGAAATGACATTGAAGGTCATGATCGCACGCAATCACAAAGCGCGGGAACTTCGCTAGAACACTCGATCATGGATGGAGGTGGCTTTTTTCTCAGTTCAACACCATTTTATCCGGTTACTTTTTTGATCATCAGCAGCAGCAGCAACAGCAGTTTGGCCCTTTTATGAATGAACTGCATTCGCAGTTAAACGTGGGTGAAGGCAGTCAAAGCAGGCCAGGGAGCGCATCGAGCAATATAACGAGCTCCCCGACGAGTCCCGTTGCTGTTGCAAGTACATCCCGACGTTACTAATCGAACCAAATCGAACGTTCGATTAATCGAACTTACTCGAACTGAATCGAACTGTAATCACGCGATTAGGTTCGATTAAGTTCGGTAATCGAACAGAATCGAACTCTCACAAAAAATTTTGAGTAATCGAACTAAATCGAACGTTCGATTAAGTTCGATTAGGCTCGATTAAGTTCGACTGGGTTCGATTTGAAAATCATGGAAAATGGATGTTGATTAAAAAACAACGGTCGTAAAATTCACGGTCTAATTACATTTGGCTGCAAATGGCGGTATGTTCCCAATAAACGGGTGTGAATACGAGTGTCACAGGCGCGGTTGTTTAGCCCAGAACAACGAATAAATAAACAGAAAGGAAATTGATGTCAATTTTATTACTGTTTGTCGCTTATTACCGCAGCTGACGGTTTTGTTGGGGAGCGAGTGAGCGGCAAGGTCGCTAGAAACAATCGGCAAAGTGAAAGAAGGCGAGTCTTCGCAGTAATCTCCCACGCGTGCTTTCCGACGAAATCGCCAGCTACGCAGACTACTTGGGACTCCATAGGTTGATAACATGAAATAGAACTAGAGTGAAGGAGGATTTATTTTCTATTGTCTGTTGAACTTTGCGTTTCGGGTTTTTTTGCCGAAAGTCCATAAATAAAAAATTTATTCATTTATTACTGTTACTTAGACAGACTGTTCAATTATCTGGTTGTATGAGGGTGAATTTAAGATTTGTCTTTTGTGTTCGATTAAGTTCGATTTGGTTCGATTAGTTCGGAAATCGAACGGAATCGAACTCTCTCACACAAAGTTTTGGGTTCGATTCTGTTCGATTATCGAACTAATCGAACCGAATCGTTCGATTAAGTTCGATTCAGTTCGATCAAGTTCGATTACCGAACTGTTCGATTAGTAACGTCGGGAAGTACATCTACAGCATCTTCTCCCGAATCCGGACCGGCAAAGAGAACTTACGACAAATGGGTCCGACGATGATCAGAAAATGCTAATTCGTCTTTGGGCTGATAATTTCAATCGCCTGAAGAGCAGAGAAGCACGAAAGGTCTGGGATGAAATGAGGCGAGCACTGAACTCGAAATTTGGCACGAAGAGGACCAGGGATAAAGTCTTTTAAGCGTCAAGCAATCAAATTCATTTCCGGTTGTCACTTGCGAAGCCGGACCAAGATATATTAAGTGATAATACACAATACATCTTGCAACAGTATCAACAAAATGCAAGTAATCAACGTTTTCACGGAACATATATCTTGTTTGTCCTTCCACGGCGTAAATTTCGAGAGTTTAAAGCGTATTTTACAAATAGACTTGAGCAAAAACAAACTAAACTAGCAAAACATGTGGCAAAGAAGTGTGAAACAAACAGGAAACCACGCAGCGCAGACTATAAATGCAATGACCTCTAGACATTTCCTTGGCCACAATCTTACGGCTCTATTTAATACATAATGCCTCCAGATAAAACAGATCCCCATTAGAAAGAAGTGAGAAGCAAATTACGTCGAAAAACCTTCTCAGGAAACTAATTTGCTTTGCTTTTCACCACTTCGGCTTTAGATTTCAAGTGTAGTGTCAGGTGACGTTCTTGTTAAACAAAGACTGAACGTTCGGGCAACATCTGTCGAAGATACTGTGTAGTGGGTAGTCGGGGGGTAGTGTACAATCGGGTCGAGGGTTGTTGGCGCCAGAGCACTTTTCAGATATGTCAAATGATGTGTCAAAAGGAGAATATTAAGTGAAGTTATCACGCAAACAGAAAAATTGAAGTGGTATCTCATTTTGCGTTTTGGTAGGTTGTTTAAACTTCATTCAGGCCATAATAGGAAAGCAGTATATTGAATACGCGGTAGATACAGAATAAAACCATTAAGGGAAGTGCGAATATCGTTATCTGGAAGTAGGTAATTAAGTATGTAATTAGCAAATCATTTGATAGTGCGTTTTGCAGTTGTTGAATACCTTAGAAATCATTGCGAAGATTTTGTTGAGTTTTTGGAAGGACAGTTGGACAGGTTTGACTATTTGAGTAGAATGTGAAGAAAGGGCACATGGTGCGATGCTGGTATAGCACAAGCTGTTGCAAATGCTTGAGAATGAAATTTGAGAAATAATATTGTAGAATCCGGAGATGGTTTTTCTGAGCTTATATGATTGTTAGCAACGGGTGCTACTTTACTGATCTGTAACACGAGACAGCCCAACGGGCACTTTGATTTATGGTAGTCCCTCCCGGGTGAAGGCCAAAAGAAGCAAACAAAGCTTTCAAAAGTCATTTCTCAGTTGTTGTTTATATTGGTTTCACTTTTTACTTATTAGAGCTTTTGAGCTGGGGGGGGGGGGGGTACTCCCTATAATGCCCTATACGGGGAGGCTCCGCCCGAAAGGGGTACCTTTTTCAGGCTTCAGGTATATAAAAGGGTAGGGATTTCACGAGTTTAAGTATATGAAAGGGTATGGAAATCTGTCATTTGGCTATTTAAAAGGGCCTTTAATAAAAATATTTCGAACAGACGCAATTATGGCTGTATTATTTTAATTTATTAAGCGCTACATAAAAATGACAAGAAAACGTCCTATTTTAAGTTCACGCCATGTCTCTTAGGTATATGAAAGGGGTACCTTTTTCAGTTTAAGGTATACGAAAGGGGTACAATTTCTGTCAAAAATGGTATATAAAAGGGTAAGGGGTTAGAACTTGGGGCGGAATCTCCCCGTATAAAATATTTTTGAGTACCCCCCCCGGGGGGGGGGCTTTGTGGGTGATTGGAAATCGGTCACTTCTTTTCGCGGCTAACAAGTAGTGAATTTACTGGAAAAAGGGAATGCCGAGCGCCTTGTGCAAATCACGATTTATAAAAATCAAATAATAACTAGTTTGGTTGGAGACAATGATATAGCTTTCGCGGTACTAGTATGTTGTACAAAATAGAGATTTCATTGTCCAACGTAATTTTTTTTTCTATCGATTATAGGATACGAGGTAAAAAAATTCTACTGTTGAAATCCGAGTTATTTATCTAGGCTGGAAAACCTGTAATTTTTGTTTTGTTTTGTTTTTTTGTTGTTTTGTTTGTTTGTTTGTTTGCTTTTCTTTATGCATTTGTCTGCAAGACGCGTACGGAGCTGATATCTACGCATTTATTTTTAAGTGTTTAAAAAAATCCCGTAAATTTCACTGTTCAAGTCGGTCGATAATAGAGTGAAAGGTCTTTATATCAAATCTGTTTGGTAAAATCTGCATGTGTTTCTATAGCTAAAAAAAAAAAACAAAGAAAAATATATTATATTTATAGATTTAGCAATTGTAGTCAAATGGTATTCTTTTAAATACAAGTCATTTGTGTTTGTTGTTAAAAAACGCTGAGTTTCTGAAGTCTTCATTTGATCTATAAGAGAGACCAGTGAAGCTTATGCCACTCAGCGATTGGCTTGTGTGGAGATAGTACCACTGCTTTCCAGTGCACCAATTCCGACTGCAACGGCGCGTCTATTCCCAGTCTCACGTGACCTAAGACCTCGTTTCCACGTATAAAATCATGCTGAAAGACAGTGAACTGAACTCCAAAGTTCTCAAGCGTACATGAGCTGTTTGTGGCGACTTCAAAGCTGAATTCTTCATTAAAAACCAGGTTCTTCTTTTTAGTTTTGGTTTGAAGTTTCTGGAGGATTTCACCCTTGTGCGTGAGTTCCACGGCGACAGAAGGACCTCCAAGAAAAAGAAGGAAATACAATTTAATTTAACTGCAGCACTAGTTGTTATATAGCTAGACCTTTACTGCGACAGCACCTGCTCTTATTGGCTACTTCGAGGACACGTGACATCTAACGATAAAAATGTTTACCGCCAAAAGTCACTGAGCGAGCAATATTGCAATAGCCACAGTGTAACGTGCATTGTTACCCGCGAATAACGTTTACCGACGACCGCCGTTCTTCTAAATTAAAGTCGTCGTAGTGCTATATAACAAATCACTTAATGACAAACTGTGAAAAAGAAGTTTACAATTTTGCCTGTGCTAATATAGGACTTTATTATTCCACTATTGCGCCATTTTACCATATAAGGGCAAAAGAACGCGCAAAATATGCCACGTTGTGGGCAAAAATACGGTCGGACAAACTTACGAAATACGGACCCAAACTTAGTGGAAAAAATAGTCCGCGCGTATTATATGTTAAACCATCAAATAAGGTGTATGTATTCTTAGCAGAACAGAGTAATACGGGTTCAAAGCATTAATAGTTATTTACTTTTGATTGACTTTGGAAGATCTCTTAACTTCATGATGGTGACCTTGAGGTGCGAGGAGGTAGCTTCGTGACACAGAGATACCTGCAGTTCACCAGCGCACTCACGTGACTAAAATAAACAAAACAGTTTGTCGTTTAGAATCATAAATCAAACAACCCACCAACGCAGGCAGTTATCTAATTGGTAGACTTTACTTTGGCGCAAAACCCTACCTAATTAACGACGCACCCTTAACCTGCACCCAGGAACCCTTAGTTTAGAAAGATTTCCCCAGAACTGCTCTCCTCGCAGCTGCGCCCATAAACGCAACGAAAATCCTTTAATACGCAAACGGTTGACGCTCCTTATATTACGACCGCTGCCCCCATCTCAGTTCTTGACAATCAGTACTTTCGATTCTAGTATCTCTCTTTCAAGGAAAAAAGTGCGTTTTATTTGAGAGCTCCTCAGTTATTTTCGCTGGCAGCATAAGATGTATTGAAAAATGTTTTCATAAGTAATAAGACAAAAAAGCCAACACGTTTTCTCAGAAAGCCAACAACCTGGTGGTTGTGTGAAGGACTTCTCTCTTGTAACCCACCCAGTGATGTATGCTAACTTCGTACTACTGAAGAAGATCTTTACTGAACATTGTCTTGCCGCTACACACATTTCTTGCTCCTTCTTTCTCTCAGCATTCGCACTTGGGATTTTCACTTTCCGGACCTCATTAATTTGCTATTGGCTTTTACAATTTGTTTCTAGACCTACTACAACTCTAAGCACGTAATGCGGACCCAATTCACCTGTTTTCGTCCAGCTTTCTCAACCAAGTCTCGAGTAACATTTTCTCCACACATGATAGTTTCGTCGGATAGTGAAATCAATGCTTCTCCAACTGGTTCACACCTCGAAACGCCAAGGCGGTCCAGGAGCTTGATCTTCAAATGCGCCTGTTTTAACTCCGACAAATAAATATTTTCGAAAACGAATTTTTCATCAAATATCGGGTTACAGGTCTTCTTGTGAACTTTGCTTTGAACTCGCTGGTGTTTAGACGGCGATTTGAACGACAGCCGCGCAAATGCATCCAGCAGGCGACCATGCCTGATTGGGAGCTCTGTGGCATTGATTAAATGCACCTCAAGCTTGTGCTGGTCTGCTTGGTACGTCATCTTAAAGATCACATTGCCAGGTTTTTGCGGCGCAAGAGACTTTTTCCTCGCTGGCTTGTTGGCGTAGGTCATTTTACTTGTGCTGTGCCGCCTCTTTTTTTCCATCTTTGGCCGTGGCGCGTTTGTGTCTATTGTGGACACAACTGATTTGCGCATGTGCGGCATAGGATCAGGAAGTGTCGAGTCGCTATCTAAGGATTCGCGTGATAAGCTATTGACGCTCTCAGACCTGGTGCGAAGACCGATGGACCCTGATCGCGGTCTTGAATATGAACTTGCTGCGGAATAACACCTCCGAGATAATGATTCGTCTGTGGAAAGAAGAAAAACAGAGCGAAATTTCCGATTTAGTGCCCGGGCGGTAAAATAAATTTCCTTAGAGCCTAAGGAAGCGGCCGGACGCTTCATTTTTGGAGTTAGGGCAATATTCGAGACGGGACGTTTCAAATTAACTCTTAATTTAAGATTAATTTGGTACACTGGGCACTAGCATTGGAAGATAATTTCAAGTTATTGAAGTAAGAAAGATGGAAGCAAGTTTTTGTAAAGTGGGCTTATCTGGGGGACATTAATTGAGGTGGGCTCTTATTGGAAAGAAAGCGTTAAATCGAATCATTATGAAACATTTAAAAGATTTTAACTCACCTGTTTTGAGTCCAGACTTTTCAGCTGACTCACGTTTCGTCGCGTCACCATCCAGGGATTCACGTGACAGACTATTAGCGCTCTCAGACCGGGTGCGAAGACCAATGGAATCTTTGAGTGGTCTTGAATAAGAGCTAGCAGCAGAGAAACACCTCCGCGATAGTGATTCGTCTGTTGAAGGAGGAAAACGAAACATTTTTTTTAATTCTATGCTTCTTAAAAGCACTTGTTAAAGCTAACGTGTCTTCAGTCAGTCGGAGTCAGGGCTTAACGCGGGAAGCACGTTTTTGCGCCCTTGAGAAAATTTTCCCGCCATTTGATTTCTGAACCAATCAAATCGCTGCGTTGCCTCCAATGACGCAGGGCTGTTTATGCCTACTTTGGGAAGATTTTTCCACAACGATTTAGGGCGGAAGAGGACAGACATGTCATTGAGAACTTTGATTTTGTAGTCGATGAAATTTTTCTAAAATGGCCTTAGAATCTAAAAGGGCTCAAGGGAGCTGGACTATCTCAGGATGGAGATAAAAAACCTCGAGGGAGAAATCAGAGTTCAAGTGACGAAATTGGCAAAATTATAGATGTTACGTTTTGAATCATGTTTTAAAGGAGCCGTTTCCTAAACGATTCTCTCATAATTAAGACTGAAAGAGTAATGTTTCAAATAAAACACTGAAGCTTTTCAGTGTTACCTCCTTCATCAAAGAATAATGACTCTCCTCTATTTGTTCTCTGTGGCTTACTAAGGACGGTTACCCGCTGACCATATCTATCCAGTACACATGACGCTGAGTTTAGCCTTTTGAGAGGAGGATGAATCTTCGGTTCCTGAAGAAAAAAAAAACACTATTGTTAAACAATTTTTCGTCGAGCCTACTTATGAATTGTCGTGAACTGAGATTACTACTCTGAATGTGATCAGAAAAAACAGACAATTGAAAATCATACCTCATAGGCCAAATGAAGGATTGAACTCAAATTTTGAATTTTGATTTTAAAGGGGCTATGTCAACAATCCGTTTTAATCTTCGCGATTTTTGCCCATCCATGCCCTTTTTTGGCCTTTCTGTGTTTCTTTTGAGTTCTTCTACAGTTTTAAGCCGTTATTGGGATATCGAGTTTAGACCAATTTGAATGAACCCACGGTTCACAATGATCAGAATTACCTTTTTTTTCGTTTCATAACTGATATTCATCGATTAATTTGTATGTCATACCAATTTAAGTTGACACGGGCGCATCCAGGATTTTTGAAAGGGCTGGGGGAGGGGGGGGGGGTTGACTGTAAGCAAATATTCTGTTTACTATGTTACTGATATTATTATTTTTTCGGGTTTCACTTGGAGGGAAGATAAACGTTAGCAAATATTTCAAATTTATTTAAGCTAAAATTATCAACCATTTTTGAGTCTAATGCTTGCGTGCGCTTTGCGCATGCGCATTAGACTCTTTGTTATATGAAAAAAGCTGTTAGCAATCCCAAGGGAATGGTTCGGGATCGATAATCGTTCGCTGTAATGTAGAAAACAATGATCAGCTGCAAGAACGGACTCCGTACGGACACGCACGATTAGTTTCAATTAAAAACAGCCAATCAGCGACACGTGTTCCCACGCATAATTAAAAGTTCTTTCTCAAGTCACGATTATTCAACACTTGAACAGGACGTAATAATTTTCCAGTTAAGACATTTGTAAGCTTTTTGTGAAAATAAATCTTCGTTTTCAGTTCAGTTAAGCACTTGTGTTTTCGTCTTGCTTAAAAAGCAAGACGTCTTTGAGAAAAAATATTTCGACGGCGACTCGCGTTTATTTACACAATGCGACCAAATATTTATTTTGTTTTAAAAAATAGAAAACTTTACCTCGTATTTTGTATTTAAGTCATTCGAATTTTGACCAATTTTTTCTTTACAGTGCAAACAAAAACCTTCAAAAATAAAAGATGTACATGGATAAATGTAAATCAAGTTACGCGACTAAATCAAAATGCGTTTGTTTGGCCGCTTTGCAGTATAACACTGTCCCGGCGTTTGCCATACACTGAAATCGAATTTCATGCTTTTACGACTCTCAGAGATCTTAAGTTCTTCTTACAGCTAGAAAAATCATAAAATGGTTACATTGATATGGAAGTGATGATTCGCGAAATTTGTACATCATGATAAACAGTCTTCGCTCCTGTGTATGGTAGCTCGATAATAATTGCCTAGTTTCCAGCGTTCAAAAGGTCATCATTATATTGACGTGAGCATTTACACCCGTTTTTAGGAAAATCTGTCACTAAGTGCTTACAGTACAATGGAGTAACAGTCACTATTTCAAGTGCTTTTATTGCAAAATCTGTTTCAAGAGTCATCATCAAAATGGTGAAAAATCTGAAAGAAAACGATGTGAAGTTCTTCAACCCTTGTTGTAATGAACATGCTTTTTGTAAATCGTCACGCAATCTTGTCCAAATGTTTAATCGTTTCTGCTTTTACGGACAATACGGAAGAAGTAACATCAACTCCTGTTCATACTTTAAATTTTGTGAAGCATATAACATTTATGACTGTTTCGTTTTCATCCATAATCATCCACGATGCCCCTAGCTTGCTATAAGCATTTTAAATTAAACTCCCGAACACAAACCTCTAACCAATTTTAACCGGCTTACGAAAACCGCGCAATCTGTATCACTATGCCATACGGCATTAGACTCATGTCACCCTTGGTGACCTATTTTTTATACTTTACAAGGTGTCATAGTCCTTATTTCTATTTCAAAATGTAATTGTTATTGTTCTGGTGGATCAAGGGAGGTGACAAGACACCCAGCTGCAGTCCTCCTTCCATGGATCCGCGCTAGCAAGAATCGCTAAATATAGCAGTTTGCGGTATTCATCTCACCTTCCAGTTTTTGTCTGATCACAGCTAACTGATCCTCGGTTGATGTTTCAATTTCAGCCTCGGGTTTATTCTTAAAATATTTATTAAATTTTGCAAATTCAGCCTTGATGTCCCAGTTTAAAAAAAATTCTTAAGAAAAAAAAGAATGCATTCTTCTCACCTTCCGCGTTGTTTGATTTTTTGTCTGATCACAACTAACATCCTCAGTTGATGTTCCACTGACGTAACAATTCATAAGCGCACTGTCAAATATATCATCTTCCTCTTCCTCCTCGAGTCTATCTTGAAGCAACAGCGGGATAAAATCAACTGGCTGCGAGGACAGCACCAACTGATGTACTGCTCCTTCAGATAAACGCAACTCTTTCTTGTGTTGTCTTTTCCAGTTCAAA
The DNA here is from genome assembly GCF_052425735.1 of Oculina patagonica. NCBI lineage: Eukaryota > Metazoa > Cnidaria > Anthozoa > Scleractinia > Oculinidae > Oculina > Oculina patagonica. The sequence continues at coordinate 1,073,577 of NC_135758.1, read as the reverse complement.
TAGCACTTTACCACGATGACTGCTACGACTACCGCAAGGACAGTTGACGCTAGACTAATGGATAAAACGATGCCTAAAGTCCCTGTCGACAAGAGAAAATTAAGAAAATAATTCTTTGGTACAGTTACTCTTGCGATAATAAGTTCCTTGTTTCGTTTAGAACCCTCTCCCCCCCCCCCCCCCCACCCCCTGGGTTTTATGTCCTCGCGGCTTTGGCAGGTAAGTTGCTACGCAACAAAAATGTCATGACAGCAGCAGGTTCACGTGACAACTCACGTGACTGCAACCAGTCTCCCTCTTTTCGTAAGATACCAAAACTGGAGACTGCGTGATCCGTGACGCCAACAACTTTTGTCGTTCTTAAATTATTGTCTGGTTAGACAGAAAATAATTTAACAATTAGGCTAAGAGCTCGAGGTTTCTTTTATCGGCTGACAGTTGGCGAGAGGACACACCTCTGCAACACAGAAATGAAAAAAAAAAAAACAAACATATACCCGATGATAGTCGGTTTTGAATTTAACTTAAAAAGACTATTCCTGAACTGTTTTAGAACCCTTCCACCCACCCCCCACCCCCCCCCCCCCCTTATCATTGTTGGGACCTCATGTTACAACCCTGTGTGCGGAAGGTTGCTAGAAGCTCAACATTGAATACGGAAAGGGAGGGATGGAGAACACTTTTTTATGTGGTTGTAGCAGGAGATTAGATTCGCTGGAATGCGGAAATATTGAAATTGAAAAAGTGAAGTTCGCCGATCGGAGTTTTCTCTTTTTCCATCTGGCTGCCTTACGCAGCCAAACTAGTATAATATGTTTTGCAAATTAAACGTCAGAAATTCACTAGTCAGTACAAACAGAAATAAGAGCGAATTCAAGAATCAACACAAATTTAAATTTCGGAACATTTGGTAGTCAAGTCATGATGTACAGAAAACTTCTTGCAAATCTCTCTCAAACTGTAACCTAAGATCAGCCAAGACAAGTTTCCGCGTGTTTTGTGGTGTTGTGAAATGCTATTGTTGACATTGTTCATGCGAGCTGCAGTCGCTAAAACCGGTTCACAGGTCACAAAAAAGACGTGTCGCAAGCGCTGAAACGATACTCTGAAAAACCTTGTACAGTACTTCCTTGTCTTTTAAATGCACGTATTTTGTCTTTAAAGGGATCGGCAAAATGACAAAGGAAATATAAAGAGAAAATTTTTGCAGTTTTCAAACCTTTTTGTCTAGCGTGTCGACATTTGACTGGTTTGAATGTGACATGTCAACATTTAACTGGTTTAAATCCAGTATGTCAACACTTGACTGGGTTCTTTCTAATATAGATCACTGCGCACTTCGTGCGATGTAAATTACTGACTCATAATGAACAGCTTAAAAAGCAATTTTTCCTTCAGTTTCTTCATTCTTCAGATCTATCTATCTTTTAACCTTGAATTTTGACAGGTATCATGCGACAGTTTGCTTAATTGAGCATTCAAAATGTAAAGTATGCCGCACTTTATAATTTAACATTCACCGTGACGTCACAATACGCTACCGACTTGCCCCGTGCAGATTTCTCTCCCTAGCGCTTTAAATTGTAAATATATTAAATTCAGCTAAAAACTGCTTCTACTCTTTCTCTTAGAATAAAAAAACTCTTTGGTTTGATAAGTGGCTAGGACTACTCGATAAATGAAGCCTTTCTTTTATGATCCAGTGATTCAGTGTAATGCCCTCAAAAATATGACAATCGTTTCCTTATGGGTCCATTGCTTGTAAAAGTTTCCTTTTCACAATCTGAACCTAGAGATTTGCAAAGAAAACTAACAACTATGTTGTACAAGGTCCAAATCAAAAGCTAAAACTTTGAATAAGCTCCAAAAATGTTTGGCAAAATTTAAGCCGAAGGTAGAGTATTATGCGACTCAAGTTATCACTTGTCTCCACGCGTTAGCAAGTGCCAAATTTCCCTCTGTGAGAGAAATAAAAGAAGTATTCTACGTACCTTGCATTTTCATGTGATTATTTACTCCATCCAGAAACTTCTAACGAAGCTAGTTGATGTCAGAAAGTATCTCGTCTTTACCATATGTAGAAAACCGTAGGTTTTTCTCCGTAGTCGTATATTAGTGGTGTAACCAATGTATTGTTCTATAATTGTGACCTTTGGCGGGAATTTTCCGTGCTCCAATGCTCTTTGAAGCCTTTTAAATCTAATCCACAATAATTCCGAATTTCCCAATATTAAATGTCGGTAAAATCTTACCCCTTATTCAACAAAATTGATATTCGCGATGCGAGATACAGTACACAGACATCTCAAGACGCTGTTTGCTTCATAATGCTTGAAGAGCTCCGCATTCTCATGATTAGTTATTTTTGTTTCTTATCATTACGTGACCAAGTACATACGTCGTTCAATCTATTTCCGTTTTAGCAATAAGCTCCGATTGCAGGGAATGCAAAACACTTGATCCTCAAACAAGAAACGACACTTTTCACTCTACACTTCAAGAATAAGATATTTCATTGTTTTGACGAATTGAAAAATAAAACTGGTTGACATGTCGTGGGAAATGGTACAATTAAAAGCTTTCAAAATGCTATCGTGTTTTTAATTTTAGCCAGATCTCATCACATTACGTTCAAAGTCCTAAATGTTTGGGTATCATAACCTTGAAGCAAATTGATGCCTCATTAGCTATCTAAACAGTTCCTAATCTCTTTATGCACGCCTAGCGGTACTCGCGCGCGCGAATTGATCACGATTGGGTTCTTTGATGACCATATAGGGACACCATTCATAAGATCGAGGATGGTATCTTTAAAATTGAAACCATACGAAGAAGACGTACGTGTTGATGCCACTATTATTCAACTCGTCAAATTTTGAATTAAAAAAGAATGTACGTTCCTGAAATGGTTTTACTGGCAAGCCTTTGTTTCTGTCAAAGTGTAAATTTTAAAATGGTGCGTCATTCTGAAGCTCACATGTAAACATGCGCGGGAAGTGGAAACGAGCGAGAAGGGCAGCAGAGAGGGTGAGTGGGAAGAAAATGAAAAATCCAATTTTATGCGTCTTTCGTCTTTTGGAAAGCGGAGCTTCGTATACGGAACTTGTTTCGAAATTTATAGAAGTTAACGATGAGAGCAATCAGTTAAGTTCGCTATTTTTTCTAGGGGAGAGAGACAGCCTTGCTTTGAGGCCAAGTACATGTGTATCTTTTCGTATTTCTTGATAACATCAACTGTCATTTGCGTTTACCTTATGAAATTACCATATCAAGTTTAGTTTATTCTATATATTGAGCCAGAGGATCACAAAGTCAATACAATTAATAGAGGCAAAGTTTCAAAATTTTATTCGTGACATGTTGTTATCCTTGTTAAATTTCAGCTTGCTAAAAATGCTCCAACAATTACAACTGCGAGCGAAACTTCTGATTGTATTCCCTCTTTTTTGGCTGTATTCATTTTTCAGTGTCAATAAATAGCTTCTGATTTGTTAGTGGCTCTTTAGTAGCAGTCGTTTTTGCGTGACTAGACTGCGTTACACAGGAAGTGGGTCAGACATCTCGTTAAACATTAAAAGCGAACATGAAACTTCGTGTTTCGGATATTAGGGTGACTGGGGTGAAAACACTTTGAGCGGGACCTCAGCAAACGGTTTTTATCCACAGCTAGGCGGAAACAATTTATAGTCCAGATTTTCTGAAATATTGTCAAACTCACACTGAAATTATTTTTACGTGGCAAAAAATCTCAACAAATCGACGATTTGGGTAAAAAGAAGAACAGTCACGCTGGAGATTCACGCTACAATTCAAAATGGCTCAGAGTTTCAATTTTAAACCGATGAACAGCGAACTGGCAAGATCATAGCGGTGAGCAGTTGTAAATTTATGTATCCGTTTTGCTGGTAGTTCATGGAAGCCTTAGTGGAAATTTTCACTGGAATAGGAAGCGCCATATAGCTCTGGAAATTTGGCGCGCGTAACGTATTTTTCTTCTCTAACGGACAAGTCACTGATCGACGCGGGAGATATGAAATCTTCGCCGTCTATAGCTGCGTCAATTGGCCTAGGAATTTTAATTTTCCTTCTTCTGCTTTCTATCGTGGGAATCATTTTTCTCAGACGATATTTGAAGACACTGAATGGTTCAAAACCATCTCGAAAGCTAGGAACTGCCATCACGCCGAAAGAGCCACCGGAGTTCGTAATCCCGCCGTACACGCTAATTACAGAAGAAAGCGATGGAGGAGAAACTATAAGCGACAATGGTGACGCCAAAACAGACGAGGACGCGGGAAGTGTTTCTCCTCCTGCATTTAGACGAGCTATTTCAATGCCACCGCCTTCGGGTTATTTAGGCACTAAACAAGGACTTTCTCGCGCTGAGGAAGGCGGAGGGTCACCGGGACTAACAACAAAGGAATACAGACCACAGTATCGGAGAGCGGTGTCCCAATTCGCACCATACTCGGCTCAAACGAAGAGAGAGCCGGCGAGAAAGACTTCTGTTGCGCCGTACGGAAAGCTGGAGGTTTCGTTACAGTTTGTGACCACCAAAAATTTGCTGATTGTTCAGGTAATGTTTGCATATTAAATCTCGGTGTAAATAACGTTTTTGACAGTTGAATATTGTTTAAATGTTCGACAGTTCGTTTTTTTTTAAGAAGCACGCTATGAGGATAGTAAAAAACTTATTATTTGCTTTATTTTTATTGTTTTTTTTTTTTATTTATTTTTAATGCGCTTTAAAAGTTCATTTCCTTATGATTTCGCTTCCTGCTATATGATCTCGGTTATTTTCTTTATTTTTATTATTATTTTTTTAATTTTTAATGCGCCTTAAAAATTCCTTTCCTTATGAATTTCCCTTCCTGCTATATGATCTCGGCTTAAGTTGTATCGTGACTTTTTTTGTTTACTACCTTTTGTTTGTACAGTGGTTTGATCCTTGTTTAGTAATCTTCTGTAATCTTATTTTTCTCGCCAAAAACGAAATATTCGTACCCTTGAGGAACACAGGTGTAAATGTTTGCGCAAAAAGATTTGCTCCGTAAGTTGGTAGGCCTATCCTTGGCACAGAAAACTACAAGTTTTTTTGAGGGGAGGGAGGATTAAAATCGCACTTCTCTACGACTAAGCGTTTTAAAATTTTTCACCAAGCCCTCCCCTCCCGTAATGTAACTTTAAGAGAGAAGTGAGGCTTTTTATTTTCATTCTACGTCAAAGAAAAACGTCATCTAGGAGATAACACTTATCGAAGAGTAGGTTATTACGGGTCGAAAAGTAACCCTACCCACCCTCCAGCTACAACCCTCCTACTCCTCCCCGGCCCTGTTTTCTCTCGTGACGGATAATGCTTGCTGTTACAAGCTTAAGAATCTAGAAGGACACGAGGATACCTTATTACATGAAATTTTCGCGACACGTTTATTTCGCGATTTTGTGGTGCGCATATTTCGCGACACTTTAATTTCGCGATCGATTGCGAAAATTTCGTATGTTGAATCACTTTATTTTCGCGTTTTTGAGTAAAACATAATTTACATTTCCTTGGAAATATTATTAAACATGCCCTTGAATAAATAAAACAATAACGTCAAAACTTACAAAACGCAAGTCCGTGAGTTATTTTCTTCAGTCAATTGACGACAACATCCATTTACATAAAGATTCCTTCCTTCAGTGGTACTAAACATATTCTTTCTTGATTATTGACGTACTGTGAGTCACTTAATTTTCGCGTCATGTTATGTTCGCGACACTTATTTTTCGCGTCACTTTAATTTTGCGAATTTTTTGGAATCGCGAAATTCGGGAAATTAACGTGTCGCGAAAATTTCATGTAATAAGGTACTCGGGCAAAAAACCAGAGCGATTTCTTTCCTAAGAATTCCTACATTAGTAACAACAGGAAAAGTAAAGGGTTATTTCATTCATTCATTCATTCATTCATTCATTCATTTCATTATTTTATTTTTATTTTTTTCCAGGTAAACGGCGCTTTTGATTTGCCTCATGTGCGCCTTTCCGGGATTTCCACTCCTTACGTCCGTGTACATCTGTTACCAGGGCAACGCCACAAGGACACCAGGTCAAATTTCTTGAATCTTGGAACAAATCGGATATGCATGTTTGATCAAATTACATTAGAAGAAGCACAAAGGTGAGACACTCTACCTCAGCTGAAATCTGCAATGTACTTTTAAGTTCGGGGGAGGGGGGGGGGGGGGGCACTAGAAAAAAAAAACAACTTTCAAAAAGATAAGAAAAAAGTGGGGTGACATTTCTTGTTATTGTTACTCGGCTATTTTAACAGGTATTTGCAAAAACAAATATCTATACACAGTGAGTTACAAACATATTTTTACTATATTTAATGACTATCCCCTACAATGATATACTCACTTGCACACTCTTTTACACAACGATCCGTTTCTACTTATAACTATTTTCAGTTAAAGGGGCTCTATGACTGGAACTTTGCTGCAGTTTCAGTCAAAACGGGTGCTAAAATTATGACTAGGTACCACGGCTCATAAACAACATCTCCCTATAACACGAAGATCAAGATAATGAATTGTTGAAGGGAGAACAATTTGTGATAATTATGTTTTGACGATTTCACTACACTAGACTAGTATATAGCAGCATTTAGTAAAACTAAACTGTTATTTTTAGGCTTTCATTGGTGTGCATATGTCTTTTAGCTTTTAACTCATTATAGTGACTCCAGCGACTTCACTCACAAACTGGAGCTTAATTATCAGTGTTTTTTTATCCCTTAGTTCCACTCTAAAGTTTGTGGTCCTCGACTATGACAAGTTTTCTCGGAGTGAGTTTGTTGCTGAGGTAATGTTATCACTTCTTGATGTGGACATTACGGAAGGAACGACACTGTCGCTTCACTTAAACTCCAAGACAATCTCCGACGTAAGTACAGAGAACACTCAATAACCGACCTGTCATGTCTGTTTTTAGTAACTTTGTTTTGTCATATTTCTTGGGGCGCATGTGTTCTTTGTTACCATAGCAACATTTGTGTTTGATGGGCATTTGCGATACTGCAGTGTGACTACTATAGCCAGGGAATGACCACAAAACCAAGCGCGAATTTTAAAGCGAAACAGAGGATTTCGACTTAACTTCAAGTTAAAACGTTCAAAGAAATAGTGTTGGAATTCTCATGTTACAGTTTGCAAGCTCGCTGATGGTTTGCTGTCCACCGATATAGTAGTTGTTACAACAACAATAACAACAACAGTAAACTTTATTTCACTCAATAATTGTGACAATGCTCCTTTTAACAACATTGTTTAGACGTATTCTCGTGTTCCGTGCTCAAAGATTCAAGATGATTCCTCGCTTTTTGCTCATTTTTCCGTCCTATCTCATAATCAAAAGAAAGTACCCTCATTCATCTTATTATTGTTGTTTGCTTGTTTTCAGTCAGATGAGCGAGGTTCTTTGACGCTTTCGTTATGTCAGCAGCCCACCGCCGGCCATTTGCACGTGATCATTATGAAAGCAACTGGACTCCCTCCCCCAAAGTCAGACGCACCTGGAGGTCTTGGTAAGTGGGTTTGCACTTTATTTTTAACGTTTAATCGATCTTCAGTCTGCTTAAAGAAGCGGTGTCACGATATTTTAAGCCATATTTTCTGATTACCTCCAAATTGAAGGAAACTTCAAAATAAAAAATATAAATAATAAATAATACTAAAAAGCATCAAAAGAGTAATAAAAACGCGAAAATAACCAAGGATGGTTTCGACTGATGAAGATTAAGACAGATAACGAACAACAAACTTGAAAAAACTTGCCAAATTTTTCAAGATGCGTTCTCCATGACGTAGCTCAGTTAAATTTCAGGTCTCGATACACATTACAAAAAAAATTCCAAAAGAGTCTCAGTTTACTTTCGAAGTCATTCGTTTGGTTTTGAACAGCTTTTTAATCAAAATGTCGTATAACCAAAACCACATCAATAACAATGGTCAAACACAAGAAAAATAACAAACACAAGGAACAAGTAAGAGTTTGTAGCAAATACACGTAACCAGCGCCAAGCTCGTAAAAACGCGCGTCACTAAGTCGTGACGCGAGATTTGAATACCAATCACACTGAAAGTGCATAGCAAAGCAATAACAAACATTTTCAACCGGTAGAATATGCAACCAGTGTAAAGTGGGGATAAAATGGCGAACCCAATTCATGATTGGCTTTGTTTGCTCTTTTGAGCAGATACCTTCGAACCACGCTTTATAACGCGTTTTACATTTTTTTGCTAGATACCTTTGTAAAAGTTCTTTACTATGTCCAAGGCAAAGTGGTAGAACGCAAAAAGACCAAGGTGGTTAAGAAATCGACTTCACCAGTTTTCAACGAAGCCTTTGTCTTGGAAATACGAGAGGAGGACTTGAAGCGCTCGAGTATCATGTGTGAAGTGTGCAGAGGTGATACAGTGTTAAAAACAGAAAGGATTGGTCACATTACTGTGGGATTGGAATCGTTTGGCACAGAAGTACGACACTGGAATGACATGATCATGTCGCCTTTAAAGAGAATCACGGAAACTCATTTTCTGCATGCTTAGCGTAAAAACATTACTCTTGTATAAACTGCAGCCGACGCCTTACTTACAGGTTTCGCATGACTCGCTCTCATACCAGGAGTCTAAGGACTTCTTGGTCAGTGGATTTTGTCCTGCTGCAACCGCTGACTGAGGAACCCGAAGGCTCATAACCTGACTGAAAACCGCACAGCGCAGCGGTACCAAGCGCAAAACTTCAAAGCTGCCGCTTTCAATCGCCTTCAAGTTTTTAAAGTTTGAAAGAAAATGTTATAAAAAAAAACGTCGAAGATAAAACGAGGCGACAAAACTGATGGATAACAATGATAAAGTTTTTTGTTTACGTTTTCAGTAAAAGTGTTATTTTTTGTGTTTGAATGTAATAGTATAGTGGCAGTTTTGTCGGGAACTGCAAATGGGCCGTGCGTCTGACCGTTGTTTTTCTCTGGGAACAGTCGATATTGTGTCTCTCGGATTTCTCAATTTACATCACTATCAAAACAAAGACAGAACGATTCGAGAATGAATTTTAATGTTCCTTGGTAATTTCCTTTTTTAATTAACGTAATTCTAATTCCAAATCTATTCAATATAAATTTTATTAAAACTATGGACTACGAAATGATCATAAATTCTAATTCTTAAAATAGCAAGTATAAAAATCTGGAAAAATTTCGAATAGAGTTTTTAAGTATTTATTTTAATGCATAGTTATAAAAGTAATATATTGCTTAGGATTTCTACGAAATTGGTCAACTAATAAGCATTAATTACTAAAATTATAGGTACAAAATCGTAAATTCTGAAGTAGCTTTTTAATTACAACGATTCCTATTGTGTATGATTGTAACAATATGAAAATATTTCCTTCAAAGCTTATTTTGTTGCCAAATTTTTTAATATGTAATCCTTAGTTCATGTCTATCGTATTTCTTTCATGATCGTTTTTCTCTTTTATTTAAAAAAATATATATTTCATATTACCGTCTTTAATATTAAAGATTTTTCCCCTTTATTCATTTAATTGATGTTAGTTGTTACAGTGGACAACGTATAGAGATATAATTTGGTGAAATTGACTTTGTCGAAAAAGTTTTTCCGTGTATTGTCGTAAGCTACAACCAAAGTATTTATCTCAGCATTCAGAGTCAACTACCGCGGCTATAAAATGTTCAATCAATACTCACAGCAGCGAACCAGTGACAAGCGCGGGAAAACATGACACAGCCATGGCAAGCGCGGGTAAACATGATGTAACCGGTGGAAAACGCGGGTAAACATGATGCAACCGGTGGAAAGCGCGGGAAAACATGATGCAACCGGTGGAAAGCGCGTGAAAACATGATGCAACCGGTGGAAAGCGCGGAAAAACATGACACAACCATGGCAAGCGCGGGAAAACATGACACAACCATGGCAAGCGCGGGAAAACATGATGCAGCCGGTGGAAAACGCGTGTAAACTGTGTATTTTGCACGAGCCCGGTGCAGCCACGGTTCTGCTGCGGTACTCTCATGACAAACTTGCAGGCTTTATGATGGGAAACTGAGATGCAACTCAAACTGGGCCAATTCAAAACCTAACGCCCTGTCCACATTAACCTGTGCGAATTTGAAAACGGAGAAATTTGAAAACGCCGTATAAAATGTTTTCCGTCCACATTAACCCGGGTTAATCAGAAAATGATACGCTTAATGGCACGCAGAGTTGCAACGCATGCACAGAGCTAATGTAAATTTAATTAAACCTTTGGTTTTGACAGAGATCACATGACTATTTGACGTCAGCGTTTTTAAAAAGTCCCGATTTCGCCGTCCACCGGCTTCATCACCTAGCCGGCGTTTTTGAATTTACCCACTTTGGAGAGCGTTTTTGAAAATTACGGTTTTCGGTGAGCAAAAAACCCGTTTCAATGAGGAAGGTTTTCCTATCCGGAGAAAAAAAGATGCGTTTTCAAATTTTCCCGGGTTGGTGTGGAAATGGCCTTAATTTTGACTTCTACTACGCTGTAGTGATTATGCCACAGTTTACCAATCATACCACAGCAGTACCATTCATATTCATTGTGTTCATGTTACCATTGGGAAACACCGCAGCGGGCCAATTGTTTGGCGAACTTACAGCAGTGCTGGTAATAACAAGCATCTCATTCAAAGCACTTTCCACTGTGTTTCCCAAACCGATGGACGGAAAGAACAGCCCCTCGACCGTCCCAGGCCGAATCAGCCTCAGGGAGGGAAGCCTGAGCAGGAGTTTCCCAAAACGCGTTGGTTGGTTAGGGTACTGGGTACGAATGTAATCCTCCAATGCACACTGGGTACGTTCTTGAAGGCCTTCTACGTGAGTACAGTTTGAGAGTCCTTGAGAATCTGAAAAAGAAAAAGAACTTTACGTCATTCTATCAACAGCTAATTGCCTCCTCGGGTTTTGGCCCAGAGGCCAAAACCCGAGGAGGCACCCTAGGAGTCCCCGGGTGTATACATACAAGGACAAAGAATATTTGTTGAAAAAGTAAGAAATGTGTTTGTAATGGGCGAAGGGTTCTCGATTTGACAAAACTAGGCGCGCACGGTCGTGACGGGTAATATTTTAGCAAGCGCGCACGGTGGTGTTGGGTACTTGCAACCAAGAGGTCGCGTTTCGTCACCTTCGAGCTTCGCCATCTTCTAGCAGCATTTCGTTTTCCGGTTTTGGTTTACGCGTGTTCACAGATTTGTTCGAGCGGTTTCTCTGCTTTAAGTGATATTTGAAGCAGTTGTTAGTAATACGTCGAAAGATTTCGAGCAATTGGTTTCGTGTTCTTGGCTACGTGTGTTCCAAGAGCTGGTTCGAGCGTCAACGTTTGCTTTCGGGGGTTTGTATCGTATACGAGTAATAAACAAAAATGTAATACAAAGGTAATTCGTTTCGCTAACAAACTGTCAGATTATTTGATCCAAAGAGCGGGTTGAATAAGAATCAAAAATTGTTTTCTCGAATCTTTGAACTGTGCCATATTTTGTTACTCGCGGAAATTTTAGGCTTTTTGGCCTGGAAATTATTGTTAGTATAAAAGTTAATTTTGAATGTTATAAGCCAGGAAATAAGCTTGCGTGTTGTCACCACGAATAATGTGTTGTGTGTATTTCCGCTAGGTTAATATTTCCGCGCGCTAGGTAATATATTCGACTTAAACTTGTGAATTAATATTTTTAGGATGCAACGGTGTCACACAACAAGAAATTCCGCAGCAAACAATGTCATGACGACAAAAGACTCCACTAATCCTTGATTATTGCTGTAAAACAAATTATAAAAAGGCGGGGGCAGCTTTATAGTGAGAACTATTACTAGTATATAATTTAATCCGTATTCACCACCTGCAAAGAAAAAGCTTGAAGATGTAAATATTTTTTTAATAATATAGCTCCCATGTAAGGCGTGCGGTGATGCGACAGCTTAATGGTAGCGGGTTGAACTTCAGATTGAACGGTCCGGGTTCGAGCCCTGGTCGCTTTAATGTTTTTTTTTCCTCTCTTGGGCAAGAAACTTCTTTCTTACAGTCTCTCTTTCCACCCTGGAGTGTGAGCTGTAAATGCAAGCTGACGAAACGCAGGATGATAACCCCGCGATAGACTAGCATCCCATCCTGGGGAGAAGCAATTCTCCTAGTCCCTTTATGCTGTAGAAACCGGATTTTTAAAGCCGTCAGCCCCTTTTATCTTGTGTTTGAGATAGACATTATTATACCTTCTATAGTGCAATGAACGTACCAGAATGCATACAGTGTATGGCACCAGCGTGGAACCGTTTGGGACCGAATCTCGGAGGGCTTTCGATTGGAAGTTGGGAACATCTTCGCCATCCCTCGAAGTCTTATTGTTAAATAGAAGAAAAAATCACTACTTACCTGGATTAAATAGAATAATAGCCTTAAGACAACAGAACTCAGCAGAGTCTATATGCAGATTCTTAAGCTTTTCAACTTGTTCTTCAAATAATCTGAGATTTTCTGCCGAATCAAATGCCATTGGTCCGTTGCTACTCACTGTTAACAACTCGGTGCTTGATGGAGGTGTCAGCGCGGCTATGGTCAGCGGTTGCGCCATGTGAAAAGGCGAACAGTGCTGGGCAGCGTTTAATATGAACAATTCACTCCAACACGAGCGTAGCAGGATGGACTGATCGGGAAGTGAGAATTCTGAGAAAAACGGAATGTTCTTCGCCCATTCTGCTATGGAAACCAGTAGTCTTGCAGCTAGTTCAGACGCGCTTTCCAGTCCCGCAATGTTAGCGGGAATCCCGAGGGACTGTTGGTAGCGTGCGATCGTATCGGCGCGTAGTAACAGAGTGATGTAGCTCGAGTAGAAGGACTGAGGATTGCGCATGTCTCCTAGACCCATCTGAAGAGAATTCGCAGCGTCGGATTGTGTTGTTGAGATACGACCTTTCTGGACGGCTGTTAACAAAAGAAAAAGAAATTACGAATCAGCGAGTGTTTGTGCGTATTCTGAATAGCGAAGCGCGCGAGTGACGTCACGACTCAGACAAGACTCAGACAAACAAACCGAAATGGCGGACGATTTTCCTTTTAAAAACACTTTCTATAATAGCCTGTGTTCCTAAATAGCATTCATAAAAGGAAAACTTCGCCTTGAATTTTTCTATTTCTCTCAAAACACGCCGATGTTTTCTAAGCAGTCGTGGGGGTTGAATTCATTCACATTATTTAAACACCTCGCGCGCTTCGCTATCCACCACAAAATAAGCAGTGAAAATAAACATGGGATAAATAACGAGGGGTTGAGGCGAGACAAAAAGGCAGGGTGAGTGGGTGGAGGGGGAGGGGGTAAGATTTCCCTTGTTCATTCATTCCTTATCGCAGTAATTTAGAATGCATTAAACAGCCCAGTATAAATCCCCGTACTCCTTTCTAGCAACAAAACCTATCATTATTTTAAATGCCATAAAAACAACTCTTTTATCTTTTAATTATAATGGGGGTTATGGCTCCTAACAAGAACTACGGATGCTGGAAGAAAATCATAGAACTGTCCTTGTTAGGCAACAAAAGTAATAAACTGAACGCCGGTTAGCTCTTTGACAGAAACGCTTCTTCTTAGTTCCTTTCCCCCTGGTGGGGGATAGGGCCGGAAAGAAACGCTACTTGAAATTAATGTATATTCCTTTTATACTGAAAGAACTAAATAACGAGTGTACAGTCAACTCTCTCTAAGACGGACACCGTCGGGACCGGCCCCAACTGTCCGTCTTAGAGAGGTGCCCGCCTTATAGAGAGTCGAAGTAACGTGACACCAGAAATTTTGAGACGATAAAGGTAAACGGCTATGCACAACGAATACACGTCTGTTTTGAGACGCTTACGTTAGCAAAACATATAAAGTGGAACAAAAATAATACAGTTGACTCCCGATAACTCGAACCTTCAAGGGAAATTGAAAATGGTTCGAGTTATCGGGAGTTCGAGTTATCGGGAATCGAAAACAAATTACCGGAAATAAGGAAAAAAGGGTGTTTACTGATTTTCTATTCATAGAACAGTGTAGAACAGTGTAAATTTTAAATAAACAAATTTATTTAGAGTATAGGTAAGCCGAAAAAGAAAAGAACAACATATTTCTAAATCATTGTCAGGTATACATCAGTTGCTGCGAACTTTGTTTCGAAGAGAACAACGCTAATGCTATAGGCTACTGCTACGGAGTTTATTCGATTTACTTTTCGAGAAAAAGTCAGTTAATTCGCCCTGGCGATAATCTTTTAAAGTTTTCTAAGGTGGGGTTTGGAAGAATCGGTATCAACCTCCACACCCGGGCCTCCACAAACGAAGTGAACGTCTGTAGCACGTCAATGGCGTGGCACAGTACGTGTTTTGAGGGGCGTTCTAACTCGTGTACGTTTTTATTTCAAAATAATTTCAACGTTTTGGACTACAGCACACTGTTTGTTTTGACTTGTCATGTATTGACAGACATGGTTCGAGTTATCGAGGGTAAAATTATATAGAAAATGATCTGAAGGGAAACGAAAGTTGGTTCGAGTTAGAGGGAGATTCGAGTTATTGCGGGTTCGAGTTACCGAGGGTAAAATTACAGTAAATGTATAACGGAAATCCAGGGGAAATCGATTTTGGTTCGAGTAAGCGCGAGGTTCGAGTTAGCGAGGGTTCGAGTTATCGGGAGTCGACTTTAATCCAGAAGTTAACACCCTCCCTGGAAAGTTAAGGTTTATACGCCGCTTATGGATTTATTGATTTGATAATTGGTCTTCACTGAGTTTCCTATCTTGAAATTTTTTTCGACTTGTTTGTTAATCACAAACAGTAATACTGTAAGTAGAAAACTAAATCTTTGGTGCCCATACGCCTAAGCAGGGAAGTAATGCGTTTTAGCGGATTGTTTTTGGTAAGTTTGGTATTCTAAAGGCGCTGACGTACTATGCTATATGTCGATAACAAGTTTTAAAGTATTGTTCACTAAAAAATAACTTTTTGAGCGTGTCCGTTGGAGGTTTCAAAGTGTCCGTTGTCCGTCTTACAGAGAGTTTTCTTACAGAAAAATGACTGAAAAACGGCAGGGACCATGACCAGGTGTCCGTCTTATGGAGGTGTCCGTCTTACAGAGGTGTCCGTTAAGAGAGAGTTGACTGTATCCATTCTTTTAAGATATTGTTGTTAGCCACCTCTTCAATAATAAGGGCGCTTTCCATTTGACAGAACTGACCGGCCGGGCCGGTAGTTTTGAATGTAAAATGTGCCGCCTTTTCCACAGGATTTTCCAACAAATTCATTATAACAATGTATAATATTCATGTATTGACTGATTTGACAGGACAAAATCTGACTAACAACGGAATCCTGTTCTCGAATATACCGGTCTCGCCGCCCAGTTCTGACTGATGGAGAGCGCCCTAAGTTGGTTGCAAAGTTACGTACAAGCCGACACAGACAAATGAAGAAAACTACCTGGTTTCTTACTTCTGCCAACCGAAAAAAATTTTGGAAGCAAACTCACTGATAGAAAAAAATCTATAATAAAAATCGTGGTAATGACATACGTACCATCCCTTCTCATGCCAACCTTCATGCACTTCTTTAGCCTGCAGTACTGACAATGATTCCTGTGTTGAATATCCACCGGGCAATTCTTGTATCCCCTGCACGTGTAAGACAGATTGCGTCGAATGCTTCGCTTGAAAAAGCTCTTGCATCCTTCACAAGTAAAAACACCGTAATGCTTTCCAGATGATTTATCGCCACAAACGACGCATTCGATGGACGGTTTTGGCGTTCTGGGTCTTTCGTCGTTTTCCGAACAGTCTTCTGGCGAATAAAACTCACTTTCGAGAAGAACGGGTGAATGGGCGTCCACGTTGGTAAATTGCGCGCACGAGTTTGGCGTCTGCGGCAGGCCGGCCAAGTCATTTATGCTTACCTCAATAGCCGATGTCGCTTCATCGGTAAAAGAGTTCATAATAAACTTGAACTAGCTAGGGGTTACAGAACGGCCAGCTGGAGGGGTTGATCCCTCACTTAATACAAACAACAATGTCTATTGTTGGGCCATAGAGGGGAATAGCCAGTTAAGAACAAAAGCAATTAGTCGCCTTTGTGTCAATTATGTAATATTTATGAAGCTACCCGTTATAGCTAACAAAGTTAGTGTTCCATCTGAAGCTTGAAGACAGCTTTAGCAGTCAATGGTAAATCAAATTAACATTTCTGGGAACTTATTAAGTTCAATACAAGTTACGATTTTTATTTAAGTGATTTTATTCTTCACTTTGTTTTGTATTTGAATATTTTTAAGAATTCTTTACTAAACTAGAAAACTGCCATTTTACAAGACTAAGTCGATCCAACGCGAGAAAGCATAAACATTCTTCGCTAAAAGACCCATTAAAAACAAATTTTCGAAAGCTATACACAAATTACTCAGTATGCCGTCAGTTCAACAGAGTCAAGAAGGATCGACTCGACTTGTTTCAGATTCAAGTGAAGTCAAACTGCTTAGGACCAAAGGGCAACGAAAATGAATTGCTCACAAAGAATTTAAAAGTAATTCAAAGTAGTGCAACATACATGAAGGCCAATTCAACTTGAGCCCGTTGATGTTGTTGAAAAACTATTAAACACCTTTCCTTTCTCCGATCCTTCAATATTTTTCCAGTTTACAAGGGAAAATGTATAAATATTTTGTCTCTGTAGGTGTTCCCACGTCAAGGTAAAATACTGGTACCTAAATGTTTAATTGTGTCTAAACAATTCGTAGGAGGTTGCGGCTAGATTAAGTGAATCTCCGTTGAATGCAAGCGTATAAAATTGGCTGACTGATATGTCATATGAAGAATATAGATTGAAATATTACAACAGCGAAGAATAGAACTAAGACATAGTTATATTCGCTCTGAGACCGGTTACGTTGCATTAGAATGGGTTCTGTTTTGAACGGGGTTCTGTTTGTTGTGCCCGTGATTCAGTGTGATGAACCGTGAAACTTTGTTATTTTTGAGAAACGAGCCGTGTTCTTCTTTAATCCGGTGTTCTTATTTTCGATGGACCCGAAGAATAAGAAACGTTATATATTCTAGTTTGTCCAGGGAAAACCATGTATATGAAAAATGCCAAAAAATTTAAATTGACTCTGACTAATAAAAGCGAACGAAATAGCTTATTTTAGCCTTATGTCTAAACCAGCGTTTTGCAACATGTAACTGACGTTTTTATTATGGTTTTGTTTTCAACAAAGGCGTATGTGTATCTGGTGGCATGTTTGTTTGTCTTATTCCTGTCTTAAGAATTCTAAGAATTGTATTAGTCTGGTTGTCTATTGTATTTTGACTTCACCGATTCTTAACAATAGAGTTTCGAAACATTCACAGGAACGACATCGAAAATGAACTCCACAAGAAAAAATCAGTGTTAAATTGAACAACGATGATCTGTGTTATTGTTTTTAAACGGCAGGAACCTTTCTACTAAACAGGAAAACTGGGAAAAAATTTAAAGAACTGAGAATATCAATTTTAAACGACTGAATTGAATTGCAGGCCTTGGTAGAGCTGTGTGGCGGGAATTTCCATAATAGCTTCCGATCAAATCCCAGAAACAGATCGAAAACAGAAGTGATTTAGCCTTAACCTTGTTGACAGCGAAACAAAAGTTTTTTCTTCTGAATTTTTCCCGTGAATAAAAGTGTTTTGATCAACTTTGGCCAACGAAGCCAATGAAAAGTCGACTCGACTTTTTATTGGCTTTGTTGGTTTACAAAGGTCAGTGAAAAAGACGAGCAGTTTCTTTTTTTCTTTGTCCGTCGAGCGTAAAGCGAAAAAAACCGCTAGTGGAAAAATGGCCGCACGTAATCTGGGGAAAAGACGCTCTTTTCTTCGCGCGTTTCGCACCCAGATGTCGCGCGGCCATTTTTCCACTTCAGTGTTTTTTTTGTTTGTTTTCTTGTTTTTGTTTGTTTGTTTTTTTTTTCTCAATTCACGCTCTACTAACTAAAAGGAGTATTTTAAAGGACTATAATCAAACTCGGACTCCTAACAGGAGTCAAACCTATGACGTTCCGATTGGTACTTCGAAAATTTCTAAACTTCCGCTCTGAGGGATTTTGCTTTTTTTCCCCTCAGGAAATAAATTAACATAACATTTCCTTTAAAGTACTTTTAACCGCGGCCCGAACGTTCTTCAGTCGCCATGAAAACAGTAACGGGTTTAGTGAGGAGTTGATGTAGGCAATTGTCCACGAAACTTCAAATGCAAGCTTTGCTGGTAACGGAGCATCCATTCCGCCTTGAATAGAAACATTTACGGCAGTGGCCAGGTATGGTACATAACATACTAAACAAACTAAATATAGGTAGAAAATGTTAACAAAAGAACGTTTAAATCCAGTTGTCATGTTATTTGGTGAGCCAGTATAAAAGGCGGTTAGCTGATTCCAGACTTGAATCTGATGACGTCGCACCACACGGTAGATTTTGAAATACAGCACTGCATTCACGAGGAGGCACAGAAAAGCCACGGGTGTGGCGATAAAATCAAAGTAACCAGATCGCCAAACACAAAGAGATGCAACAACTAGGCAAGCAAACCACACACAAGCAACAAAGTAGCTTACTCTTCGCACGGTGACTATGCCATTGTACCTCAAATGTAGATAAACAGCGAGGTATCTGTCGATGCTTAAAGACGACGCGATGCAGAAAGAGACAGCGCATGACATACTGGATACAAAGAAACACGCTTTCCCCAGGATTCCAACCATTGCTGGTGTTTGATTCATGTGCTGGTGAAATTTCCATGCGATATAGACTGGTTGCACAATCAACCCAACGCAGAGGTCAGACATCGCGAGCGCGATCAACAGAACATTCGACGGTGTAAAGAGGGATGGAGTTCGAGCGAAAGACACCAGTATCAGAGAATTGCCAACTGCGGCAATCAGACAGAAGGGAAGGTTAAAAGCCGCGTTTATCACGAAAGGAACCGTACTCTCATTCATTTTACTCGAAATCCCCAGAAAATAACATTAATATATCTACCTGGGATCTCAATCCTCTTCGAAATGGTTGTCTTCTGTCTTGCGAATTTAGACGGGTATAAACAAGGGACAGGACAGATAAAATGAATTCTTTTTGCACAAAATTTAATAAAATATTATCAATGCAAGTCACGAGGCACTTGAATAGCTCTTTACAAAGTCAAATGAAATTTAATTTAACTTATTAGAATTTACTCACTGCTTTTAATGCAATAACCGGTTTTATTGTTCACTTTTCCATAATTGCCTTAAAATACAATGCCGGTTTCAAAATTTTGTCCCTTCGAAGAAATAATTTTGATGTATTGTTTATTTTTCTTGAATAGCTACCGGGACGCCCAATATTCCATAAATTGCATAAGTTCTCTGAGTTTTATCTGTAAGGCTACCATAATGATTATCTTTGCTTTGGTCTTTCCAGTGACTCAAAATCACAAAACTAATATTTCACCTGAAACAACAAAAGAAGTTTTTATTTTCTACCAAAGGTTAAAGATTTTTTTAGCTGCTTTAAACAAACAAAGCAGCTGTGAACTGTTGTCTGTTTTGATTGCAATTTCGTAGACAAGACAGCTGCACTGATCAAGCTCAGTGAAAAACCTGGGAAATCTTGGTTTTTATATCACAAATTCTGGAGGTGAAAAATTTAGGCCCGGACCCAACGTCGAGCTTCACATGAAATGAATTAAACTGAGCGAATTAAGTTCATGATAACTTCGACGTTTGACTCAGTTGAGTTCGTCCGACTGAATTAAGATCGACCAACACCGGCCCCTGCTCTGAATTGGTTCGACGGTCGAATTATCTCAGTCGACGTTTGACCCAACGGTCGAGCTTTACCTGTTTGGGTCGACCAAAACTGCAATTAAGTTCGTCTCATGTGAAGTACTAGTTCGACGTTTGACCTGGGCCTTAGTGTTCGCCAGTAGGGACGTCGTTACACCGCAAGTTATATGGTCAAAATTCTGCTGAGCCATATTATTTTCAGTGATATAAACTATAAACTTTATTTGCCTTTAGGTTTCATTAAGCCTTCAAGAAATTTCAGAGGTCCGTAATACGCACTTGCATGAACTGTAAACTTTAAGACTCCACGGGTAAATATGTGCAGGGGGGCAAGGAAATAAACACATAATAAGTTATTTCTAAAAAAGAAACTTGGAATTATCACAATTAAACAACAGAAATCGGCTCCAGCGGGCAGACTGGCAGGTAACTGGTCCATAATTCCATGTAGGAGTACGTCAAAACTTCTATAATCGGACAATAATACCATGCAATCAGTGCGCGCGATATCTTATGTTTTTCCCTGTATATGCATTTGCTCGCGCGCACGAAAAAGAAATACGCTTTGATCGAAGTTCGGGAGGAAACAAAGCTAAGTATCACATCTGCCACGAATACCCTGGTTTAACCAGCCAAGAAATTTATAAAAGAAATTGAGAATATTCTAGCCGACAATTTCTCTTAGCGAACCAAAACTTTCTGATAATGTTCACGTAGATTTGTCTTAAGTTTGTCTTAAGCCAGTCGCGCGCGCTTATGGTCTATAGCATTTAACTGACGTCAACAAACAGACACATTCGTAGTAAAGCTTGTAGAAGAAATTTTCTTGCCGCTCACCAGCCACGATTTGTAATGTCGGCAAAGAAGAAACATGCTCCCTCTGTTTTACTTACAGACGATGAAAATGACAAAATTCGCGACATATTAGGACAAAAGAGATACGTGAGTATTTTAAAGACAGGATTTAACAGGTCGCTAATTTAGTTGCGACCTCTTTGCAGTAGTTTTCCGCAACCATACAAACTTTCTATGAACCAAAGTTCTTCAGTCACAAATCTTAAATGTGGGAAATTGTAAGCCGGAGAAGCTCGATTTCAGTATCAGAGTTATGGTATCAAAACATAATAGAAAAATTTGCGAGTACGTTTAAAAAACTGTTTTTCAAATGGTTGTTAACGCTTGGCCAAACGGAGTCGCAGAAAGACGCAAATTTTGGCCAAGACTTGCGTGCACTTGCGTGGACTTACGTTCATATTGGTCGGGTTTTAAATTTGCACGCAAGTTGGCGAAAGTATTTCACCGTTTGGCACACAACGCAAGTCACAAGTTGATCGCACTTCATTCGTTTGCATGTTGGTTTTATTTTGACCGCCTTGAAATGGTTTTTTATATGGCTTTTGAAACTTTCGTGCACTTGCGAGTAAACTTGTGAATCAGTTTGGCCTCCCAACGCAATTCTGTATGCGAGTTTAACTCATTCACGAATAATATCTTCAAAACAGGACAAAATAGTAACAAGATTAGTTCAAGTGGGCTGCTGGATGTAAAGCCTTTATAATGGAGCAACTTTTCCTTTTTTGTCTGTCCTTATGTACTTCTTGTCACGATAAGTTTGGACATTTCATACAATGTTAACGTGACACGGTAGCTAGCTAAGCTTGACGTGTTTTCCTTTTTTTCAGTCTCTAGCAACAGGCGTTGTTCAACTGTTCCTTGCTTTACCAAAGGACCGAACTCGATGGACTCACATCGTTACAGGAGTGGCTTGTCTTGTGAAAGATGGTTCACTAAAATCCTACTACATTAGAGTTGTGGACCTCTTTGTAAGTACTATCAGTAAAAGAAACTTTCAAAAGCCTGTTTCACACTTGTGTGATAGGTACAAGGAGAAGCGCAAGCATAACCACAAGGATGTTCACTCTTACTTTAAGCACAAGCATAAGGCGAAATATACGCAAGCGCAGTGCGATTCAAAATGCTGATAATCATTGCATGATGCGAGTCACATCAAGTTAGAACGAGAAAAAGTTTATCTCTCCTGAGCCTATGTCATGTCGGTTCACACACGTTTTTTACGCTTATGTTTAAATATGCCTGGCTCAGCGTACAAGTGTGAACTGAGCTTAAGGTGGATTTCCACTGACGCGTAATTTTTTATGTGCGTTTACGTGCGTAAAAAAATTTAGAGACAATGTATGAACGACTTGTGTACAGCATTATGGTGGATTTCCACTGACGCGTAATTTTTTACGTGCGTAAAAAAATTAGAGACAATGTATGAACGGCTTGCGTACACGTTTACGCAGGCCGTTCATACATTGTCTCTAATTTTTTTCACGCACGTAAAAATTTACGCGTCAGTGGAAATCCACCATTACACTGCATTTTTAAAAGCTGTTTATAGTAAAACAAACTCCCTTTACATAAATGACAACTCGATTAATAAACTCGTTTCTCACTAAAATTGTGGTTTATTACGAAGTCTCGCAGGCAAATTGCTTCTGTCTTCGGCACAGCATCGGTGCATGATTGTTTGCTTGCTAATGAAATATAATGATCAGTTTTATTTGAGATCTGATTGGCCTATTATAATTTATGAACACCAGAGAAATAGCCCTTTTATTGCATATTACCTAAAATACAATGTAGTTCTATCAAAAACCATTCAATATCTGTTCTTATGAACAAACATGAGTATTTCGCTCGTTGGCACTTACCGATAGGTACAACTAGTAATAGACCCATTTCTCTATGTTACAAGTTTCTTGCTTTTCTAAAGCTAGAATAAATAACCTATCATTTTTCAAACAGTTTTTAACCAAAAAATTCTTCCTCATACCAGCTCTAATCAAAATAGCACTCCGGTATTATTTTCACATTTTTTTGAGCGTCTAGCGTGAAAACCTCTCCTGATCAAATTGCTCTTTATTGAAACACATGTCTACATGGGGGTTAGTTTATATTTCGGCGCGTAATTTAACTCTTTCGCTAAATGCCTTGATAGGAAAGATTATTATTTAAAAGCTTTTAATTAAAGTCTTAGATTATCGCGATAAAACAAATGTGAAATTCACTTGACAATGCTTTCTTTTGTGTAGCATTTTGGTTTTATTCACATTATTATTGTAATCAAAATGGTAACACGATATAGCAAAAACTAAGTTTGACTGTGCCGAATCTTTGAATCGCAAACTGTGCGTGAAAAGTAACTAGTAATGTACCAATAATAGTTTTTGAAGACTTTTCAAGGCACACTGTTATATGATTGTATACAGAACTGGGTCTTTTTATCTACACAATTTTTACATTTACTTTATAAGAGCGCCTGGAACAACTCTGTCTTTTGAAGGTTTTGTTTTCTCTTCTTGACACAGAATCAGGAAGTTAATTGGGAGCAAGAGCTGTACAAACAATTTAAATACAGAGCGGCTACACCGACCTTCCACACATTCAATGCACATGTGAGTGTGTAATTTATACTTGGTAACAAATATTGCAAAGGTAGTGATACTTCAGGCAAAAATCCGCCATCTTTTCTTTTGTCAGAACTCGCCGAGCACATTTTCACGTTTAAATTCCAAATAGAAATAAGAACTAAGGAAAATAGACTAGAAAAAGCTCAAGTATCAAGGGTGTATGTAGGTTAAAATATAAGCTAGGCAAATTTTAAAAGAAATACTAATGCCAAATGTTTCAAATATAGCAGAAATTTTAGTTCTTTGTTAAAATATGACGAGCTGAGATTCAGCACCATTCCCAACGAGGCGGCGGAAATTGATTGAAGTAATAAATAGATTTTGACAGAGATTTAACAGTTACTAAATATTTGATTGTTGTTTGGTGGTTGGAGTTCGTAATTACAGATGTTGAACAACAACGGCCAATGAACCCCTAATACCTAGGATTTCGAGGATAAACACTTAACTACAAAGATTTTTTAATCTGCAGTTGATATTTATAATATATGTCATCTACAACACCAGTAGAAACGTTAGGCAAATAAGAAGCTTACGCTGAATTTACAAATGAAGTACAAAACGAAATTAAAACATTCCAAATTTGATATCAAACTTTTTTTTCTTTTTCAGGATTGTCGAGCAGGGTTAAACTTCAGTGACGAGATTGAGGCGTCTGCTTTCCGTTCTGCCATAAAGGAAAGGATCAAAGACTTCAAACGAAAAAAGCAAGGTTTGTGAAAACTGAGTTACAATCTTATTTTGAAGCTACAATGAAATTAAAGCAAATTGCTTTCACAGCAGAGATCCTATCTTCTAAGCCAAAAAGGAGCAGCTTTAAACTACCCTCTTCTCCAATTTAGCCTCTTCATACATCGCTGAGTAATTTGATTCGCATTCATGCTGTATTTTCTTGAACTTCGCTTGGTTTAGAGCGTGTACAATTTTTCTCAATTATTTTATTTTGCACACTGGTGTACTTGTTTTGAAGCGTCCAAACCGGGTGAAATGCGCAAACACTTATCAAAGCATTGATGATTTTTTAACCAATGAGCTAAAAAATAAAAACCAATTGTGACCTGCCTTTCAAGCGTTGCATGTTTCTGCATTTGCGGTCTAAATATTTCGTTAAGTTTCTCGCATTTGTTCTGAGTAGCCAGGTCGTTGATTTTGCGTTACGACATTAGAAAACCGAGCTATTAGCTAAAAGCTGTTTTTTTATGCCATTGAATTACATCGGACTGTTGTTGTCACGCACTTTTTCGATTAGTATCACACAATCTTTTACTTTACTGTCACGCTTTTCAGAGGCTCGTGAACGGAAACTGATGGCTCAGCAAATGCAACAGATGCAGCAGATGCAACAGATGCAGCAATTGCAGCAATTGCAACAGATGCAACAATGGCAGAAATTGCAGCAAATGCAGTCAATGGTTGGCGGTCCCATGGGACGCGGCGTCCAAGTGGTTCGTTACCAGACTGTTCCCGGCCGCGGTTCGTTTGCTCAGCCAATGATGATGGGACCCCAAATGATGGGCCGTAAGAGACAAAGATCTATCATTTAATACTAACTAACCTTACTGCATCTTTTTCACTTTTAAATGCTCCCCCTCCCTCCCCTCTCCCCACCATCCCCAGTCTGGTTTACCGCCATGGAGGCGTACAGATCGAGATCAGGGAGGCTTCTGTAACATGAACTTCTCTATCAAAGTCGTTTGGAAAATTTAAGGATTTTAAAATTTTGGGAACAAGAATGAGGATTATAGACAAATCAAGTAGGTTTTTAGTTTAAAGTCTGATTCCTGTTTCAAAAGAGCAGAAACTGCGTTCCTCTTTTTGGATAAAAAAATTAAAATTAAAATTATTATTATTATTATTATTATTACAAAGTGAAGCTCTTGAAAACACATTTTGCAGATAGCTTTTTGTACAAACGATGAATGAAATTTATTTAAGTGACATAGATTAAACAAAATAACAAATTTCATGACACGTTCCAGGACTTCTCCCAGCTTGCCAGGTCTCTGCATTTCGTCCCCATAGCCCTTTCGTTTCTATTAGCCGGATGGGCCTTGGCACGAGAAAACGGAGGGCTCTGGGGACATAGAATTTTTGAATTAATTCGACTTATTTTGATTGGCTGTTTGGAACAAAGAATTCCTAAACGAAAGTCAAAAACATAACGACCATCTCATACATTCTTTTGAAACATCATGACTGCATATACGAAGACCGGAAGTCCTAGAATCAAGGACTGAAAATTCTGTGTCTCCAGAGCCCTTCGTTTACTCGTGCCTAGGCCCAGCCGACTAAGAGAATCGAAAAGGCTATGGGGACGAGAATGACAAGAAGCAAAGAAGCGATATGTAGAGATCAGACTGTTAAATAATCTATTTCACATCCATTATTTAGTTCGTCACGCTACAGAAGCGTTGCGTGACAGCTACACCACCTGGCTGCCTTAACAATTCTCTGTCTTTAAACTAGCTCGTCCCAGGGCACCGGGACCAATGCGCCAATTGGCTCCCCAGGCTTCAATGCAAATGCGGAGGGGAACGCCGAGAGGAATGGCACCAACTCGAAATGTCAGCGCCTCGCCCCAGGCTACTAGGCCCGGCGAAGGGGTGTATTCCACTGCACCGCAGTCCAGAAGACCGCCGGAAAAAAACACGCAAAGGAGAGCTGAGGCCCCTACCTATGGTAAATCAAACATAGAAACCAAAAAATTACGCAATTTGAAGAATGCACATGCCAAACGCCGATGACAAGGAATTCCCAATGGTCTCGATCGCAATTTTGTTTCGGATCCAACAGATAAGGTTCCCTTTAGAAATCCGAACTTTCTCAGTGCACTCTTTCAATGCGTATTGCAACTGGAGTAAAGGTTATGGGCCTGTAGTTGTGTAAAATCCTTCTTATTTCGTCCATCAAGTCACAAGATTTATCGAAGATTTAGGACAATAGATAAATGTTATTTAGGCAGGAGCCATAATCGGGGACGTTGACTGTAAGCGCGTGCTATTTCATTATTGGGGGTTGTCCCCATGATATGGAACAATTTTGCTCTTTTTAGCACAAATTGCGCCATCACGCGTGGTACGCGCCCGAAGCGCTGCGATTTGTTTGTGACGTCGAAGACGGCGCA
Organism: Oculina patagonica; assembly: GCF_052425735.1. Classification (NCBI taxonomy): domain Eukaryota; kingdom Metazoa; phylum Cnidaria; class Anthozoa; order Scleractinia; family Oculinidae; genus Oculina; species Oculina patagonica. The sequence goes on along the minus strand of NC_135758.1, from coordinate 1,047,077 downwards.
ATTTGTTCTAAAAATAGCAAAATTGTCCTTTATTATGGGGACAGCCTGGATCTCGCGCTTACGGTCTCCGTACCCGATTATGGCTCCTGTTTTTAGATCATTTTAGGGCACGCACAAGTAATAAGTTGTGCGTTGATTTAGTTATTGGTTATAACTTGTATTCTTATTCTTTTGTTAGATTCTATGAGGCCAGGAAATTATGAGGTAGCCCCTCCTCCACCAAAAAGACAACAGAAAGACGAAGAACCCATTTATGAGCGCATTTCTACAAGACAACAGAAAGGTTATAGCATAGGTTCAGTATATTCTTGCAAAAGTCACTGCAAACTGAGACCGAAAAAAAAGACTGGTGATTAAAATTTCATTCTAACTTTTAGTTATGTATGAGTAAGATGTTCTAAATGACTTTCTATAAGTGCTTCATTTCGTCTTGCGTTGATTGCTAGCCAATTAGAACAAAGATGTTGTTACTTTGTCCAATCAGGTGAAAAACGGCACCATGGTCAAAATATCTCCCGCGCTTTGCACCGAGTACACATTCTTTCCCGCGCTGAATGCCTAGCGCCTGTCACATGTTTTCTCTTCTTGTTTGAACCTCTGATTGACTTTTATTACGCTAATATTTCCTTTTTTCCCGACAGAAGTGGTGGAATCCTCAGATCAATCTACCTTACCTCCAATAGAAGCAGAAGTCGAAGACAAGAAAGCAAAGAAACAGAAAAAGGAAAAAAAAGGTAAATAAAGAAAGTCAAGCGACAGAATGAAGCGTTCCGAAAGCTGCAGTCCAAGTCAGTTGACTATCAGGCTACATGTTGTTCGAACACAGAATTTATTAAACTAAAATAAAAAATCCTAACCTTACCTGGTATATCAATAACGTATGGTAAAATTGTCGGTTCGCCACCATTTATACGGTTTTGTTGATAATTTTTGTTGTCATTAAGTTGGAATTTTTCCCCAAAAACGAGAGGTTTTATTGGCTACTTCGAGGTCACATGACATCTAAAAATAAAACTGTTTCCCGCCAAGGAAACTCTGAGTGGGATCCGCTTTGCTTACATTTTTTTAACCTCGCAGCACGAAGAGCACTCTCTTACAAAATTTATGCGCGATGATAGGGATTTCTCTAAATGAATGCCTCAACACTCCATGCTATATTCTCACTCGATGGTAATAAATAAACGATTTCAATCTACTCGCCAGGTCTTTTTGGCGGGCTTTTTAAGAAGAGTGCGAAGGATTCTGATGTGAAGGCTAAAACAAAGGATAAAAAAAGAGACTCAGGCCCACCTCCAGAAGATACTACGGCAAGCCAGACTGCAGTCAGGCCGCAAGGTAAAACTCATCCCTTAACTGTTAACTTCGTGCGCTGTGTGGCCGTCTACATTGGAAAACACTTCACTATTTCTAGCTTTGTATAAAGGCCGGAGGCGACCCATTATTGGTCTCCAATCCTTCTCAGTTATTATGTATGCTCTCCCTGGTAGGTCGTCATTTTAAGTCCAGTTTTAATACTAAAACAAAGGCTTTTTAATTGACTGGCGAAGACTTTAGGGCACCAAAAGCGACTAACTTTAGGGCTGTTGTCTTTTAAAAAATAAAATGATTGTACTAATGTTTATTTTTTTATCGCATTTCGCCATTGATAGAATCAGTCCAGGAACCACAGCTTGCCGTGGCTCCTCCGTCGGCCCCTCCAGCTCCAGCACCTCCGCCTGCCCCAGCTGCTCCGCTTGCCCCGGAACCTCCGCCTGCTCCGTCTGCCCCGCTTCCTCCAGCTCCTCCTCCTCCAATGTATCCTTCGGATGAGTTCTTCTCGCCTGCCGTGCCACCACCACCCCCACCACAGACACAACCTGTAGCAGCACCACCTTCACCGATGGAAGCTGATGATGGATCAATGCCTCCCCCACCTCCACCCCCAGGACCTCCTCCACCACCACCACCTCCTCCTCCTCCACCGCCTCTTCTAGATTTTCAATTTACAGACAGTGCTGTGGGTGGTGGGACTATGGGTGGATTTGAGAGCATGGGTGGAGGGGGAGACGTTGGACCGGCATCATTTTTAGACGGTATTCTCGCGGGACCACAGCTGAAAAAGGTAATTTATCCTTTCTTGGCCTGAGTAAAAAAAGACGTTTTTCTTCTCACCCCTTCTGGCAAGATTCATTCCAGAAAATTCCACACCGATGACTTAGCTGTACAGAGCTGTACGGATCTTACGCCATCAGAATGGATCTTGTGTCACCATCCCTCCACTACCTACGGTCGATAAAAAATGATAAAATCTTTTATATTTTAATAGGCCATTTCCGAGTTACCCTTTGCCCCTGTTTCAAAACAAGTCTACGTGCGAAACCATTCATATGAAAATGAGTTTCACCTACAAGTCTATTTTCATGCAAATCAAACTCATTTTCATCTCAATGGTTTTGCACGTAGACTCGTTTTGAAACAGAGGCAAAGGGTAACTCGCAAATGGCCTATTACCTTCTGTGTCCTCAGAGTCGGATCGAATAATTCTTCTTGTTTTTTGCTCGCAGGTTGACAGAACACTCGCTCCAAAACCACAAGAAGAATTTACAGGAATGATGGGGAACTTGGCTCGAGCATTAGATGAAAGACATAAAGTCATGCATTCTTCAGGTAAACATTTCATTTTGTTTCCTCCGTGGTATGGGAGAAAGGCAGCCACAAAAAATAATGTTCTTCAAATAATAAAGATATTTTAACAGGGAGTCTACGTCACAAAAAGTGGTTTTCCCTTCGGGAGAGGCGTGCGAAAATTTTTTAGTGATTAAGTTTTCCCGCCAGTGGAAGGCACCGGCGCATAACGTCGTCTGTGATTGGACAATTTACCTATATAGTACAAAGTCTTGCTTTGATTGGTTAATAAATTAAACTTATGTGTGCAGAGCAGGTAACGTCCGGTTTCCTGGTTTGAAATTTTTTCTGATTGGCCGTTTTTATACCAGAGACGAGTTACCCGTCTAGACGAGCTTCGGCAAAAATTTTGTTGCTCGTCTGATCTGGTTATGCGTCTCTAGTATAAAGACGGGCACAAGACGAGTTACCCGTCTAGACGAGCTTCTTAAAAGACGGATACCGAAAGGAAGCCCGTCTTTATACTAGAGACGCATAACCAGACGAGAAACACAATTTTTTCCGAAGCTCGTCGAGACGGGTAACTCTTCTCTAGTATGAAAACGGCCATCCAGTGATTCAGAACGTTTGCCTTTGCTGCATGAGAGCGCATTTTAGTAACTTGGTAGTTGAAGACTTTTATTTCTCGTGGCCTGTCTGCTTGCAATTTATTAAGTAGTAGATAAAATATGAGCGGGACTGATCTGTATGGGCGTTTACAATGGCGAGCCGATAGGCGAGTCATTGTAAACGGCCATACAGATAGGACGCGAATATTTTATTCTACTTGTGAAATGAAAACAATAAATTGAATGCAAAGTTTTGTTATGAGAATCAGTAGAGATCTGTATCAAAAGTTAATGAATGCTAATTAGCTGAGCAGGAGTCTGTATTAAAAGTTAATTCTATTGTTTGATTTGTATTGGGGTTTACATTTGTGTACATGTGATCTGGGATTGGTTTGCACCCTAATGAATAGTTAATGAATTTTACAAAGTATGTTTGTGATCATCTTTTTCTCAGACGAAGATGATTCTGATGACGAAGATGATGACTGGGATGATGATGAAGATGAAGATTGGTCAGACTAAAAAAACATTCCTTGCACTAGAACCTTTATGTGATACTTTTATATTTCTTTACTGTACAAGATAAAAACTTCTTTAAATATTAAAATGAAGTCAAATGATCTGTTTCTGGGTAGTGTGTAGTAGGTGGAGGTAGACAAGGGGGCGGGAGCCGGGGAGAATAGGACGAGGTTGGGGTACGGGAGGCAGGCAAAGAGAGGGCGGGAGGCAGGGTAATGGGCTCGTCACGAAGAGTAAGATTCTCAAGATGGCAGGAACTGGGAGAAAGAGAGAAATTTTGCAACAGTTCGTTATATTTAGTTACAGAAATAGATCAGAAGCGGCAACTGCGTCTGCGAGTAAACAAACGTTTCTGAATGCCACTTTCTCGTGGAAGGCGTGCGCAAACAAAACACTGGTTGGAGCTATAGGTGGGGTCCTCTCTCCTCGGCAGAGGCCTCTGTCGTGTTTCGCACGGGCTGGGAAATGGGGAGAGGTAAAAAGTAAGCGCGCGTAATAGAACCTTCGCCCTTCCCGTCGTTCCCCAAGCTGCCCCCCTTTTATTTCATTTTCGTGTTTCCCACCCTCCCTCTACTGGAGGAGCGAGGGTGGGGTCTTAGTACAGACAGCTATGGGCGAACACGAGCTCAATTGTGTTTTTACCACCGAGTACAAACCACAAGGAAACGTCCACTTTTTCTGTCGTTCTAATATTTTATTTTCATGAACGTACGCAGAACTAAAATTATAAACTTTACAAAAAGAAGAAATTTACGACTACAAAATCTTGACGTTTTAACAATGTACTTGGCAAGTACAATCACTTGCTTTCCTGTTTTTTACGTCAGACTTGTAATTAGACTTTTAGGTATTTGACAGGAAAAAGCTGTTTGATTTGCTGAGAGCTGACCAATCTTACTTTTCGCTTTCTCTGTTCTACATCATAATTACTTACGTTTTTTACAATTACAGTATAATATCGATTTCACAATTTCTGCCAACACTGTACGTCGAGCGCGGTATCAAAAATTGTAATATACCTTTTAAGCAAATATAGATAAACAAATCGAGATGCGAGATAGGGGTCCTGCCCATAACTGTTTTACGCATCTGATAGACTAAAAAGGTGGTCATTTTGGGAGCAAACGGTATGCAATACAAAAAGGCAGAAGCAACTTGTTCTCCCTTACATCTGTCTACGCTATCTATATTATTCACAGCTTGGAAATGAAAAGTTTCCAAATAAACTACCGGCTTAAATTGGACAAAACATACAGAAATCAAATCGCATTGTGTTCTCGCATACGACTGAAAAAGAACATTTTTCTGTTTTATAAGATGAAACCATAATTCTGCAAAAAAACTTAAACAATTTATAAACCAAAATTGAATGACATAGAAAATCTTAATGTGGAAATTTTATCGTCAACGACAAAAGAAAGACCATTAGCCAAAAACAATATCAATAAGAAAAGTACCTTAAAAACGGATTAACCTCTCGGGATCCGAAGTATTTTTCTCTCTTCTAACAGTGAGGCATTCTTCAATAGTCAACTGCGAGACACAATCGTATTCAATGCCATCTAATGGATACTGTAAAAACTGATTTCTGACGAGTATACATAAATGACCACCTTTAAACTGCACTCTTAGAGAGTTCTACTTCTCTATACATAATTACACATTTTGAATATATCAAATGTTATATAACGCGCCATGCTATATACTTAAAAAAAATCCCCCATGAGAGGGAAATAATGCATCATAATGCTTCACGCGTTACTGTTTAACTGAAAATTAATTAACCCCTTTAACAAGAACAAATCTTGTGCATATTATAATAAAAGTAAAAATATCTGAAATAAAATCCTTAAGTTTTTAAATTGCAAAATTGCCATAAGCAAACTAATTGTTTAAATGCAAATACAAAACTACACGGTAGTCACAATTGAAGTTATAAATGTTTCGTGCTGTCTAAAGCAACGCCGTTGTGGTTTTATTTATTTCTATTTTTTTTGGGGGGGGGGGGGGGCTGGGGGTAAAGGAGACGGCAATTAACTTTCTATTGAATATATGTCTCGAGTAATATTTACAAGGAGAGATGGAAATGGCAAATAACAAACCAACAATGTAATTCATGTATTCCAAGGCTGCTTTAGAAAAATAGTTACAATAACAAAAACTTGGCCAGACGACCTACCCTCCAACCGATTACGAAAATTGAACTATCATTGACAAAGTTTGACAATAAACAGCAACGAAAGCGCCTTTACCAGCCATAGCACCTAACAAAAGCAAAGCTATGTGTGAACAAACTGTTTAGTAAACTTACAATAAATAGCAAACCTTGAGGCCTGGATAATTAAAAAAATTAATAGTGATTTTGCGCCTAACAACAATTCACTACTATATATTCACCGCTATAGGAAAAAGTCGTTTTTTCTTTCACAATGCGACCTATTAAGAACAAGTTTACCATGGAAAACTAGCACCAAAAACTAAGAAGAGCTAGTACAGAATATATTTTTTCCACGCTTATTCTTGCGAAGCCAAGTTGTCTTTCCTGAAAGCGCGATCTACACTGTACCTACAATTTTTACGAAAGATGCAGTCAAATACGAAAGGTTAAAAAAAATGACCAGCATGTTACAACAGTCAACTCAGCCTCATATTTCACGTTCCAAATCAAGCAAACCTCTCCTCACTACTGCTCATACATTCGCCATAATTCTCTTAAGGAGAAGTCAGTCTTCAAACATGACATTCCCTAAGAGATATTAGGCCCTGCTCACTTGAGAACTAGTTATAAAACGGCGAAGGGAAGTCTGGAATTATTTAACCAGTACTGTAAATTTAAATTCGTAACAGCCTTGGTGTAAACATGATGCCAGCATCACATAATTATTGAAATATTACCTTCTCTTAGCACAAAAACACAAATAAACCTAAATTCATCTATTGTTATATAAAATCTTAATCCTGGCTTTTCTTAGCGCCAACCATTGGCTGCAGCCATGGAGCCGTCCAGGCGCGGTCGCTTAGGGGCTCCATCTTTGTCCATTTCGCGGTCATCCCGGTTGGAAATGATTCGCCGCTGGACTTGATATGGCGAAGTGGGAGATATTGATGAGCGAGAGTTTGGTGACGATGTGTCTCTGTCTGCAGGCTCAGCCTTAATGTTCATAGCTGACATGCCTGGACCACCAGCAGAATTGGGAACAGTAAGACGATTCCCAAGCAAATTGGCTACATTCCTTAAAAAGAGAGCAAAAATGAAAAATTAAACCATTTTGCTTCCTAAGTTAAAAATCCGAAAAATAGGAACAGGGGTTATTTTTGATCAAATGGTATTTTGGTGGGTCTATTTTCGAAAGAGCTGTGTTTCAAAAAATTATCAGGCTTACATGTAGTAGATAAAATATGAGCGGGAGATCTGTATGAGCGTTTACAATGGCGAGCCGATAGGCGAGCCATTGTAAACGGCCATACAGATCGGACGCGAATATTTTATTCTACTTGTGAAATGAAAACAATAAATTGAAAGCAAAGTTTTGTTATGCGAATCAGTAGAGATCTGTATCAAAAGTTAATGAATACTAATTAGCTGAGCAGGAGTTTGTATCAAAAGTTAATTCTATTGTTTGATTTGTATTGGGGTTTATAGTTGTGTACATGTGATCTGAGTACAGTGCTGGGATTGGTTTGCACCCTCATGAATAGTTAATGAATTTTACAAGTATATTTAAAAGGGATTTTAGGTCTCATAAATACAAGCGGTACAGATAAACTATGGATGGTAAAAACTACACTTTCATCAAAGTATTTAAAAAATGAAAGTGCAGTTACAATATAAAATCCATAGGTTTTACAGGAGGGGAACCTTAAAACTTTAAAAAACATAGAGGCTTTTGGATGGCTTTTAAATCTAAGGTTATTTTCAGTTGTGCGAAGGAGGGAAGCATAATATCAATTTCTTCTTTAGAGGAAATTAAGTCGTCCCATTTAGCCACTAATGCAAGAAAATCTTACCCCGCATGTAGTAGTCCCTGCATGTTATTGAGCTGCTGTTGAATAAGTGCCTGTTGCTGTATCAGCGGCAGAGCAGCAGCAGCTGGATATTGCGCCAATTTCTGGGCCAGGGACTCAGTGTTATCCAGAGCAAAATCAGCTGGAAACCCAGAGGGCAGAGCTGAGGAAAATGATGGTGGTGCCCCTGCCATATTGGGCGTGGCCATGGAGAATATGGGCGTGGATAGAGTGTGGTTATCACCCGGTGTCGGCATGGGTAAGTTGTTCAGAGAAATCACCGGGGTAGACAAAGGCTGATTGTCATGCCCTGATCCTCCAGTTATTCCATGCCGATTAGGCTGTTGATGCAGAAAATACAGAACAAAATTAACAAAAGGGAAACAAGTTAGATTATCAACTTTATATAAAAATCCTGCTAGATAAAATTTGCCAAACACTCCTATTTTCCAAGTTGCTTGTGTCACTGATAGATGACAATCCCTCTCATTGTGTGCTATCATACTTAACATAACATCATTTCTTTTCACATTTAGTTATAACTTACATGTATACTATGCCACTGTTGATTGATTGGTTGCAATTAATACAGTGAAAACCCTGATTCTCAAACCTCAAAGAGAAACAAACGTTGGATTAACAAATCAGGAGAAATTGGGGTAAAATTGCAGTGTTTCTTTTGGTTCGAGTTGTCAGAGGTTCAAGAAATCATTGGTTCTAGAGATCAGGATTTCACTGCATGTGAAGAGACCCAACAATAGCTCCTGCCACAACAAAACAACAAGCAAAATAAATCTTTTAACATCTTACCATCTGCCCGGTTGCAGAACCTCTGTTAGGAATGTTTATCTTTAAACTTGGCCTGTTGATGTTGGGCGGAGGAGTGGCAGCTTGTGGGTGAGGCGACACAGAGTTACGTCCACCACTGGTTACCCCAGAGGGCGTGGCAAATGAGCCATCATTTCCCTGAACTGATCCAGGAGTAACACTTCTTCTGTTGTATTCAGCTGCGGCAACAAGCTCAGACATGTTTTGTGTATTGCCTGGAAGAGGAAAAAATACTCTCCATATTAAGTATGTTATAAACTGTACTTGAAAGTCTACCAAACAAACAGCATACATTGTACTCTGCTTTGTTACCCTTGTAAAGAGTTACACCTTGACATAATGCAAGACAAGTACAGGGGAAGTGTAAGGAAAATGCATAAGACAGCACAGAATGTAGTGGTGGAGTGTACTTTTCATGCCATTAACATCTCTGGCTTGCTATACAGGCTATCAAAAATGTGCACTAAACTTTCCCACAAGATATATTTGTCTACAGAATATTGAAGTAGGGAAGTCTTCTGAATAGAAGAACTCAGAGTTACACAACACTCTGAGAAAAAAAAAGGTGAAAAGTAAAACTCGGAATTTTTTCTCAAACAGAAAATTAAATGAAATTCAACACAGGCTGAAAAGTTTGAACCACCTTGCAGCACAATTGGTAATTATAAGTAATCTTTCATTTCGTTATTGACTGTATAGTAATGTACTTATTGCCAGCATTCACTCAAGAGAAACTATGGTTCAAATTGAATTCCCTCAATTCCCCTCTGAATCATTTCAACCATTTTGCAAGAATTAAACATTGATAACAAAAAGATACTAATTAACATTTAGAAGCAACACTGCAACATTTAAGGTTTAATTTATCACATGTAACACGACAAATCACAAAAATGTTTAGGTTTAAAGAAACAGTCACTGTTTATTTCACAATTTATTCAATATAATGAGTTACAAATATGGTTAAAGTAACTTACAAACTACAATGTACACATAGCATAATTATTAACAATACTTAATGAAAAGTTTTAATTTACATCTCGTTTACACAAGACAATTTTAACATTGTTAGATATTTTAAAACAAATATTTTTAAATGATTTAAGAGCTTTTTAAAATACCACAAAATAGTGATTATGTTAATGAACAAGCATGCGCCACATCAGCCATCCTTAATTGGTTGCAGTAAAGGCTTCATTGTCTGTTTCAAGATTTTATTACAAGTTCCAAATTCGATGTTACCCTAGCAACTAACAAATATCAATTGGTTTGACTGATATAAACTCACACTTGCTCTCACAGAAAACTTTATTATAAGATTTTATTATTTTTTTATTTACTTTTTATTCTTATTTTTTATATTTTCAAATCTTATTTATTTGTTTTTTAATGGTGGTTATCAAAAGAAAAAAAAACTGAAAAATGATTACACTTTAACTTATTTTAAAGTTTTTAGGATTTGTAGTTCCTACCTACACATCTCAAAATATTTACATTCATTATATTTTTTAGCAGAGTTTAATCGTGTGGGCACTAAAAAATCACACTATCAACAGGCTGCTGAGAATGAAATTACTTTAAGCAGCTTTTTAATCAAAAGCTAAGAACTACAACCTAAAAAGTTACAAATGCCTGTTATTGTCAACTAAAACTAAAATAATAACCAAATGCCACAAAGTACCAGTAAAATATATTCCTGATTCAAATATTATCAAGGAATCTTCCCCTTGAAATCTTTATCAATACTTCAAGTTTATAAGTCAATTAGAAATTTTAAGATGTCAGCAAAAACAAAATTGTATCACAATTTTAAAAATACAAAATAATTTCACACACAGTTAGAAATGGAATTGTAAATGCTGATAAGTTTGAACTCAGTAACGTGATATACATGCATTTACAGGTACATAAAATTATCATAGATTGAAAATTAATAATCCTCGTCAAAAATTCAGTTTTGCCAGCAAACAACATACTTATTATGTGTACTTGCTTCTTGCTCAAGGCATACTGGAAAGTCTTTTTCAAATAAAATGCAAAGGCTCACTTTCTACATGTATAATCTCCATTTGATTTCTAATAATTGTTTTCAGATTGCTTTCATAATTAATAATTATGTAATATTATGCAATTTTTGCAAAAACATTAATTTTATCAAGGAAACCAGATGGTGCGCATTCCTTTATCAGCTTTGGGGAGGTGTGGGGTACAATTGGTCTGAAATGTAAAAATATTGGGGTTAGTCTGAAGCTTTTACAGCTAGCAGTTTCAGGGCATACTTCAAACTGAAATGTACAGTTCTGTACTTGTAAAGAAGACAAGAATTGCAGTTGTGGCTAGTGGAAAATTTTTTCATATTAATTTTTAGGAACGAATAAAAAATACTTTGGTGCATTAAAACTTAATTTGCTCTGGTTTCTTCCATACAAACTACAACATGCAATTTTATAATTATTTAAATTACATTTAGTTATTAGGTGCAAGGTGCAACTGTTCTACAAAGACCAGTTTGTTTATAGGCTTAATAACAGAGTTGTTACATTGCTTATCAAATAAAATTATTGGTTTATTTTAACACGTTTGTGTATGAACAAGTCTTAATGTCCAATTTGATAAAACAATGTATTTTACTACCAACAAAACAGAAATGATCTATTAAACTATTATTAATAATAATAATTGATTTTATTTATTCATTTATTTATATTAGATAATTACATGCCTACCTGCTTAAGATAGCAAAAATCCCAAGCTGACTTCGAAATTGCTACTGACAAAATGCTAGTTGACACTACATGTAATACTGATGTTCAATTCTTAAGACACGCCTTAACTACTTCAGTTTAAAGTCCTTTTCATCACTAAACCACAAATCAGATTGTTCCAGTTTCACTTCACATTTCGCACCATTTCCATTTAATTAAAAGTAGATGCTTGGCATTTTGAAATGAGACAGCAACCAAGTAATAGTCTGTTTAGCTCACTCTAAAATTTGAAGTATACTATAAGGTGGTTCAAACTTTTGTTGCCCATTTTTTTGCATTGGTTAAAAGTTGAAATGTAAAAATAGAAGATAACATATAGATTCTAATGCAGCAACCATTCTGCAAGAACTTCATTATGCAACTACTTTATTTGCCATGGAGAGCAAAATATGGAAACGTAGTTGAAGGTAGGAGAAGCTGCTACACTTGCAGTCACTGCATAATTATGCAATGTGCACTTTTTATACATTTTGTTTTAACTTATTTGTGTCAACTATTTACAGGTAAACCAAGTTACATTATTTTGTGTACAATTTACCAAAAAAAAAAGATGTGAAATGTGATATGTAAACTACATGTCTGATTGCCTGAAATCCATTTACCATTATAAAACTTTATCACCTTGTTTCCACAGAATTATGGAAACAGTTGTCAGTGTTTTTCAGAGAACTCAAAACAGCCATCATAATGGAAAATCTCCACATGGAAACATGCAAAGAGTTAACACAATGTAAAATGTATAGCACTATGATGTAACAGATGGCATAATCTCCTACCTGATATACCAGGAGTGTTTCCGCGAGAGTAGTTTCCATTCATGTGGTCAGCAGTGATTCTACCACTTGAGCTGACTGGCAGGCCAGAGCTCATTCCCACAGCCTCTGTACTTCCTGGCCTGCTGCCGTAACCATCCTCTGATCCATTGTTTGATGATGTAGGGATAGCGACGGGCATTTGATGGTAATTGTCTGCTGTAGTACCTGATTGCTGCTGAAAAATGAGAATTAAAATAAAAAGCAATTTTCGGGCAGTACTTCATGGTGCATGTGGAGTAATGGTTTGTGCATGGTGGCCAAATGATTAGCATGCAGGACTTCAAATCAAGCAATCTGGATTCAAGCACTGGTCGGGGGCCATTGGTGTGTGTTCTTGGGTACCAACAAAAATTAATTTAATGCTTAGGGGGAGGTGAGCTCCAGCAGTACGGAAGGGACACTTTTGACCCAGTGTAGACTTTGCTATGACGATACAAAAATTAATAACATCCTAATGCATCATTATCATTTTAGACAATCCACTTCAAACTTTCAAAGCCATTGTTAATGTATGCATGTACTTACTGGTTGAAGCAAGTTCTTTTTCATCATCTGATCAAACTCTTGATTAATTTTGTTGTACTTTTCCTCTGTTCTTGGAGTCAACACAAATTGCTGCAGAAAATAATAATTATAACAAATTGAAAAAATAATTTCTTTGGGCCCTTTGTTTGACACAGTTTTCATGCCCTAATTCTGATTGAAGAAGTTTACAATTTCTTTATTTTATATTATTTTCCCTAAATTCATAGATTAATTTAAATACAGTTCAGCAACTGAGTTGCTAAATAAATGTAACATTATTTGCTTAGTTGCAATAATGCTACAATTATTGATATGCTTGAAAAATCTTAAGAAGTACTGTAATCAAAATTTTCATTACACTGAGTGTATGTTTGCATGTTTAATGTTTTAATGACGTTAATCTTCCATTAGTAGGAAATCAAGAAAGGAAATGTATTTATATGTACCAGTAAACATACATAACTTCTTGCACAATTTGGTAAACGTATCAAACTCTTAAAGTTGAAATGATAAAAATCTTTAACCTGAATTATTTTTAAAATGTAAAAGGCTGTTTCAAGTTGCTTCATTTTGAAAATAAAGTAAATAGCTATTTAATTTGTTGCTCTAATTTAAAAAAAATCAAGACAGTGCAATTTAAATATTGACAGGTTTGCAAGCATTACAACGTATGCTACAGTAGCTAGACAGCTGTTTGTTACATTTAGATGCGAGCACTGCTGCATTCCCTGTATGTTGGGTACAAGCCATGTTGTAGTAAAATAATTTCACATCGAAGAAATTTAAACTCACCTTTTCAGTGTCATCAGGGGAAGGCAAGGCCTTGTTCTCCTTCTTTGAAATTGTCTATTAATTAATAATATTACAAAATGAATAATGTTAAAATACTACAAAGGTATGGAAAGTTTTATTAATTTCACACTTCTACTTGGGCATTCTACATTTAAGTCAGACTAAAGTGTGATGCTAGTATGTGAAAAGAGGGAACTCAAAGGTAAAGTTAGAGAACGAAAAACATAGTCTTTCATACACACAAATTATTCCATTTTTGTTCAAATTTTTTACTGATCACTGCAACCAGGGCCGTAACCAGACCTTTGCCATAGACGAGGCAAGATCTTACTCTAGAGGGGGTTTTGGGGTCATACCCTCGGTCCAGAAAATTTGGAAATCTAGAGGCTCTGAAACTTTTTCTTCAATCTTGTTTAATTAGGGATTTTTTTTTTCCAACAAAGCATATTTTGTTTTTAATTTTGGGTTAAAATCTAGACGAGGCAGGTGCCTCGTCTTGCCTCTTGCTAGTTACGGCCTTGGCAACTAGAAAAAGAAATTTAGCTTGATTACTATACCTCGACAATATCTGTGTTTGTTCTGCTCTCGTGCGGCTCATTGTATTCAGTGTATTTGAGAAGAATCTTGTCCATATCCGTGCTAGCATACTGGAACAGTTTGTTACCAGAGTTGAAGATGATCAGAGCAATCTCGCAGTCACACAGGATGCTCAGTTCATAAGCCTTCTTCATTAATCCAAATTTACGCTTGGTAAAAGTAACCTGGGTAAACAGATCAAAGACAAAAAAGTGTATTTAAGGGAAATGTCATGGGTCAAAACCCTTTTTTTTTTCGTGAAAGTTTCAGTTTTCCAGGGAAAAAAAATCATAATCTTTATTTAACTGCATTAATCCCATCTGTGAATTAATTGTCTAAATGGTAGTTCAAACTTTTAATCAGGAAGGCCTGAAATAAAAGTGATTGCAATATATACTTGCTGCGTTGCACTCTTTCTAGAAGTACTGTAGAAATTTTAGAAAATACTCTGAGACTCAGTGTCAAGGGGTAAAGAGATTTATAAAAACAACAAACTTAGACAAAATTGTAGCTTAAAACATATGACACATTACATAGAATATGGTGGTCTCTATTCTGTGTACATGTATAAATGGTATGGACAAACAGTTTATAAGCAAAGTGCATCAAAAAATGTAAATTTTTTATAAAAAGAAGTACATTGAATATGACACAGCATTTCTTTGTTGCCCTCCACCTTCTTAACCATTATCCTTTTAATAACTAAAATCTCTAAGTCCTCTATAATCTGAAGCCCCCTTGGGGTTGTTACACCCAAAGACTCAGGCATGCCACTGCGAACTCACAAGCTGACAATTTGTAGCAACCCAAGCTTGTCTTGCTCTGTTGAATGCCATGTCTTTCTTGACATTATTCTGATAAGGTAATTCAGCTCATATAAATGTGTTTCAATCATGCAGTCAAACAAAAAAGTGCATAAACCGCCCATTGATGTGAAATTGATAACCTTTAATCCTATTATGTCCTCCTTAGACTCCAGAAGAGTATTTTATTAAATTGGAAGAAAATTCTGCTTATGCTCATGTACAATCAGAAAACTCTTTAATTTATTTTTAAGGTAGTTTTTCTTTTTTCCTGCACTGTGAATGTAAACAGGATCTTACATTATCCACAGCTGTATGGATAAATTTTGTTGTTTGAATAACTGATATGAAAATCACTCATATCATTTTGCTTTAGTAAACAAAAACAAGATTTTCATGTTTTCCTTTTAAACAATACACTGTTTCTTATAAGATCATTGTGAAGGACCTCTGGTTTTCTTGTGTTGTTTTCTTTCTTTGACAAATTTTGACAGATTGGAGCTAGTAGCCTTTAAAAAATGCCAAAAATTCTAAATGGCCATCAAAGGAACACCCTTTCATGTAAACCAATCTAGGGTCTTTTTATTGAATCTTGACAAACGATTTTCAACTCTAGATTCCAGGCATAGTGATCTTTAAGATTCACAGATGTCGCTGTTGTCTCGCCCACCAATATTTTATTTTTCAACGTAGCTGAACTTAGAAAAAATCAAAATATCACGAAGGCTAATGGGGCAAATATAATTAAATATAAATGTCAAAATTAAAAAGGCTAACAAACAAACCACCCTTTCACACTTGGTAAACTTGAAGGTAAGTTTGTTGACAGAACTAATAAATTTAAGTATATAAAATAGGATTTTTAGATGCAATACTGGAAAATCAGCTTTCCAAGACTGATCAAATAAGACAAAAGAGTTTTCGTTGCAATACCATATGTAGACAGAAACGCCATTAGTGAATGCATCTCTTATTCACAGCAGGAGTTCGAGACAAATACAATTTCAGGAATGTTTTCTAGAACACTATGAGACAAAGCCCAAGATAAAAGATATCACTTTACATTCAGCCAGTAAAATACAGACAAAGAACTACACATTTTCCTTTGTGATTTAGCCATAGAAACGGCAAAAAACATTACGTATGAACAAGATCAAGATTTCGACATATGATGTTCATTGTAAATTATGCAAATCGATTTAATTCCCTCCAAATTCATGTACAACAAACAAAGATAAAATATTGCTTGAAAAGATTTAAGGCATACGTTCAGGGCCCTACCACTAGTCCAAGTATTTTTTGTTTGTTTGTTTCATGTTTCAAGAAAGTCGACAGATATTTTTTTCACGGCAGCGCTAACATCTAATGTTGCAAATAACTGCTAAGATAATACAAACAATTATATCAAAGATATGTACCATTGTACAAAACGGTGTTCAAATTCTAGCGAGGCCTCATTCATGAATGACTTTTGTCAACAAACACATTCAGAAGCAAACGTTACTGGGAAATGCTAATAGCATGTTTAAAATGATCTCGAAATTCAAAAGGCAAACAAAGGGCCAAAAATATCTTAGAGCACGCGAGGCAAAGCTTCGCGAAATCATGACGCAACACGATACGAAATTTGTTCATAACAAAAATCGAAAGAAAATTCGAACCAGTATTCGCCGTGACAAATCGAAACACAACACAAAAATGGCTTCTATCGTTCAGGCAGATTGTGAGTTAGAAAATACGAGTCGTGGGTTAAATGATCGAGGTTTTGACGAGCTTGCAGGTACCGGGAAATTTGCCATGAAACTATTCGCAAACATCCATTACTTTCATGCAACACTGCACTTCGCAGCACGTTGCTCTATCGCAGAAAAAACTCCAATTTTGGTCCTCTTAATCGTTAAATAATAAAACACAACACGACATTCACTAATAGTAACCCAGTTGACCTACGCGAGCTAAAAATATCGCGCCATAATGAAATTCTAACCCCAAACCACTCTTTCTATTTTCGACCTCGGCGTGCAATATTTAGCATCTTGAGCCGCCCGCGCGGACGAAAAAAGCCACAAATCTGCTATTTGTGTCTCGGTGCAATAAAAAAAGAGCGCTTTGCGTGAATTAGTACAGAGTTTACTTCTAACCTGGCGATTTCTCTCGTCGCCGATCCTTGAAATTTGTATCTTCTTCCTTCCCATTTTTCGCTGTGATTTCGGACTATCGGTAAATTCTAAATTCGTAGGGGGGCTTCCAGCCAGTTTTAAATCAATGTACACTGATCGAGGCGTCGTACGCGATAGATCTGCAAAATGAACAGATTGAAACAACAAAGTGAGTTCATTAATCATAAACAAGTACCAGCTACTAGTCTCGCCATAGCCAAGAAAGGGAATGCTATGTTATCAACAATGTCTTCGCAAGATTACAACTCTCACAATTCTCAATTCCCGAGGTTCGGATCGTTTCTCTTCGCCAAAATTCGACTTCAAGATGCTCTTAGAAGAAAAGATCACTTCTTCCTTCGTTTTCGAAGCGATCGTTCATTGCGTGAAATGATGTCATGGTATTTACGATCAGTGACTTTCGCCGCAGTTCTTAGCGCGAATGATCTCACTTAGTAAGCATTCCTCACGAACGTTCGCCACGCTCCGAGCACGGAACAGTCTTTGGTCGCCGACAACTGAGTATTTTTCATCGAAGAGCAACGTCCTCGTAACACAAAAGTTGAAACTAAGGCCGGAAGTATTTCTCGAATTCTGCCTTCTTGAACGATGTCCAATGTTCAATGTTCTTCGCCCTCGATGGGTTTGGACTTCGCCTGTGTGGAACGAACGATAGTCCTTGCATCGTGTGCGCCATCTTACTTCACTCAAAAATATTTCACCCTGGACGACGGCTAACAAGATAAGTGGTAAATGTGGTGAATTTAACACAATGTTTAAGCGATCATCAACAATCGGCAGACAGCAAGAAAAATACATCTTATAGTAAGGTGATGGAGCTGATCTTCGCGAAAAATACGCACGACGTTAGGACGGTGGGAAATAAACAACACAAATTGCCAATTCGCGAATCGTTTATTTCGAAAGAGCAAATCTAACAGCTCTTTCCTTCCCGATTCTGAAATTTCTTAGCGGTATAAGAACACGAACGATAAATAATTTCGCTTGCAGGCGAAGTCTGTGACGGCAAATTTCCACTCAACATTTCTCCGCGACTGTCGAACACAGCCGACAAGATCCAACTCAATTTCTGTCATTTCGCTTCAAATTTATCCATGCAAGATAACATCAGCGCTCTGATTTTCGCTGGAAAGATACGCAAGGATTGCTACCTCATTTCTCGATCGACAAAAAACGAAAGACGTTCGTAGTCGATCGTTCAGTTGGGTAATAGGGAAAACATGAAATCTTTGCATGGTAGAAAAATTTGTACGTTGTTATTCGACATGATGAAAGTTCATGCTGCTTCGAGCTATCACAAGAAACCAAGAATTTTACCTAAATCATTGAGAGATTGTAGTAATTGAGGATCGGAAACTGCGAAGAAACAACACTCTCACTAGAGGCAACGACTATTCTGGCAGCGATTGCGGAAAACTGCAAGCGAAACACAGGCAGTCATCTGCGCTGCAATGGAGTCAAAACAAGAATCGATGCCTGTTAAAACGGTCAATGAAATCCTGAAGCTGTCTACAATAACCTTTCGAAATCACACGACTATTTTCTTGGCTGTTTATACTTCGATGTAGACGGAAATAAAAATTCAAAGATCTATTTTTACCCACCAGTAGATACGCCTTTTTCACAACAGCTGCCCTGACAATGTGTATACGCTTGTTCTATTTGTGGCAACAACCTCGAGTGAGAAAAGTGGTTCGGGAATTTGCATTTTGGGAGGGCCGTGATGTCACAGTGATGTCATTGCGTGCTGGGGAGAATTTAGCACTCGAACAAAAACATGACTCGTCAAAACAACGCTTTGAAAAGGCAAATTTTCCTGCGAGATTTCCAACTCCGTTGTTACGAAGAGAACCGGAAAGGTTGACGTAGCGTTATTTGTGTTATAAAAAACGTAGATCCTTATTTTAGCGAGCTACAACCGAAGTGGAAACGTGAGCTTTAAGCATGTAACACAAAACTCATTTAACTTTGATCGCTCCCCAGGAGACGGCATAGCGAGAATGGATTGTTTTTCGAGTCACGACTGAAATATCGGGAATATAATACATTCCGAAAGCTTTAACACAAGCGACTAACTTACCCACAAAAAATCTGACGAATTTCTTTTGAAATAGCGCGTATAGTATGCCACATGAAAGTTAGAGTCGACTCGTAAATTTGCATTCAAAGTGGTGAACAGCAAAATTCTTGAAACCATCGTCCGTGGTTACTATAGTTGTCGCTGACGTCATTCCAACGCTTCCTGTTTTCTTTCCCTTTCCAATTTACATGTGGAACGAAATGATTTTTTTCCCCAGAAATCGTGTAAGAAAGCTTTGCTAATGGGTTTGGTTTCCGCACTTTTAAAGTTTCCAATTTGTCAGTGCCACAACAAGAGGAAAAATTCTTAGAAAGGGGCATAAAAACACAAAAATTAAAAAACGAAATTCTGAGGCGCATATCATCCGCTCCGACAACCGGAAGTGAATGACGGTTTGTGTTTCGTTGCAACTTTCGAACTGCTTATAGTGCAACTTCATGTTTGCTATTTCTTCCTTTTCGAAAGACAGAAAACGACGTTCAGATCTTTCCTTGGCCATTTTCTCGGAGCACAGCTCAGTGTATCATAAATGTGTGGTCAGTTTCATGTTTCCGAAAAAAAATATATTACCTGTAGTTCATTTATATTCTTCGTCCATTGAACGCCGTTTTTCATACATTTTTCACATCTTCCGCTGCATGAGGGAAAAACCCAACCCAAAATCAACGGAAGCGAAATGCATTTGCATGAAATTGTAACGGTGAAATTTCACTTTCTTTCGCTGAAAAACCAACCGAGTCACGTTCCCAAACTGAAGTTTCGTCATTTTCCTGCGATTTCGAGAAAGAAAGTCGCTTACTTTTCTTCTTACTATTATAATTAATATGAATCGACCTAATCTGTGTTATTTTATTTTTTTGCAGATATTTTTTTTTCTGGATTGCAAATTTTTTTGCGATTCGGGTCATTCGATCTTTCAGTTTTCAAGGTTTTCCCGTGTTAACAGCTGCTTATCACGTGATGCTGTCAGTCAAAAGAGCACTTTATGGGTGTCGGAAATGAAGGAAGCAGAAAATTTTATTTTTTCTTTAAAAAAAAATAAGAAAAGAAAAAGAAGAAGCTTTAGCCGGGAGCACAAAAACTCGTGAAATAATAAGCTTTTCCAATTCAAAATACTACTTCAACTTCATATATGAGCTTGTTGCGAACTCAGTTTTGCTAAAAGTAAAGGGGTAATTATCTCAACTTGCTAAATTGCATTTTTGCATTACAATATTTATTGTTTAAAACGGTTATTAGCCCTGATTCGTATTTATCGGGATCAGTGAATGCACTCGATAAGCATTTTTTTAAAGGTTGAAAGATTAGGCTTCAAGAGCAAAACAAATGAAACACTGACCCTTTTTTTCTTGACTCTACATCAACAATAAGGGATACAGCAGAAGTATTATACGGTATGCGAATACAATATAATGAAGGGTTTCAGCACAGTTTCAGCGGGCTACAAGCGGACCAACGCTCTTGAACGTTATCTAACAGTGGATGAAACTAAGCTTTCGATCTTGACAGTTGAAAACTGAAATTTGAATTTTAGCTGTTGGTAGCTCAAAGGAGTTCAAAGATTTTTTA
The DNA here is from genome assembly GCF_052425735.1 of Oculina patagonica. NCBI lineage: Eukaryota > Metazoa > Cnidaria > Anthozoa > Scleractinia > Oculinidae > Oculina > Oculina patagonica. The sequence goes on along the minus strand of NC_135758.1, from coordinate 1,026,408 downwards.
TAGGCTAGGATCAGAGTAAATAAAAGTGATTTCAGAAAGGCACAGAATAGATGAAAGTGAGTCACAGATCATTGAAAGGCTTTCTTTCTAACACCGAGTGTATTCCCCGCACATAGCCCTCCCCTCCCCCCCCCCCCCCCTTCTTGCCGATTTTGCCATTTACCTTACCTTACCTTGTTTTTCGGTTCTAAAGATCTTTTCTCGCTGAACAGTGTATTTAAACCCTCGCCTTTAGAGTTTTAAAAAAAACGTTTTGATCATGCGAAGTTGTTTTGTAATTTGGCAAATTCATGCGCCTTTTTTCTGGCAAAAGAGAAAGGACCAGAAAACCGTATAATGTTTATACATAAATTGAAAAGGGGAGGTAAAAAATCTTCTGGCATTCACCACCCTCTTGGTGCAAAAGCTGCTTTTTTCAGGCCTCTAACAACAAGCATGTTTTTGCCTGGCGATAAAGCTGTTCGAATCAAACGAAAAACACTCATGGGCAAGATGTTTGCGTAAGTTTGTTTTTAACTTAGTCTGAAAATCGAGGAAGGCAGCTGGGAAAGTCGTCAGAGAATGCAATATTCGATTGCTCGCATAGACAAAATAAATCAGTAATGGAGATTAATTAATTGCACGCTTTTAGTATGCAAGCCTCTTTAACACTGATGCTATCCACTTGTAAGTTTTCAATGAGTGACCTAAATTTTTCACAGCGACGGAGAAAATAACCAAATAAAACGACGATCTTTCGTAAGTTATAACATAAAACTGAAAACAGCGTGTTGAGAAGCACGTCACACATATGCAAATCAAAAACTTTTAGATGCCCGAACCCAATTCTGTAATACAAAAGGTATACTTTATCCTGAAAATTTTGTGCAACAATTTGGCGCGTCGAAGAGGCTGGTATGGCAAACAATTTCAACTGACAACAGACATTTGTAACCATTATACTCTGGAAAATGGCGAATGGAGATAATTATTGTGGTGAGAAGAAGCCCCTCGTCAGAACACGCGCGCGAAATCTCCGGCTTGTTTTTTGGACTCTTCAAAATAGCGGTCCACAAAGCGTGCAAACGAAGCGCTCGCATTCGTTTGTGTGTCAAAAACGTGCGTGCATTGGGAAATGAACAAAAAAATTTTCTACCTGTTTTTAAACTAAAATAACAGATAAGTATTGCTAGTCTAGCCCCCCGAAAAAAAAACAGGTTTGTTGATACTTGGACATGCAGCTATGCTTGCCATATCAGCTGATGTTTACTCTTTAACTTGCACCACAGTAAGCACAGGCTACAAGCCTTTAATATTTTTTGGTCATGAAATAACTAGGTTTTCATTTCAAGGAATTTATCATTGCGATATTTTTGTTGATAGCCAAACTATAGAAATTGTCGATATGTAATTATCGAACATACATTTCCGCTTTTAAACGCACCAAACATACAGTTATTTGTATTTCGATGAAAAGCAGCAACCACAAAAAAAGATAATGCGATAATGTTAACAATTGTTGTCGTAAATAACTGCTAATCAACATAACCGCTATTCAAATCCAAGCCACAAAAATGTACTCATTAACAGTAATCATTTTGGGTTTTAAAACCATTTTGTAGAATGTAATAAACCGAACCACAAAAATGTATATCATCTGGGAGTCATGCTTTAATACTTAAAAAACCACCTTGTACAGTATCACCCACAGATATATAGGCTGGGACTAGCTTTATCAGTCTAATAAGCTGTACCACATGAAAACACTGCTCAAAAGCTGTTATTTGTTATTTAGCTGTTATTCTGGTATAACACTACACTTCCACAGACGTCAATTAAAGTCAGAACCACCTTGTACACACTAAGCAATACCACATCATGAACGTACTGCTCAATAGCTCTCATTTGAATGGTCACACACTAGGGTTTCATTCACAGACTTAAAACAGTGTTAAAAGTACCACATGAAAGTAGTGCTCGATAACTTTTATCTGAATAAACCATGACACTGCAGTATTTCATCCACAAAAAATATTAGAATGACCTTGTGCAGCATGATAAAAAGAACCGTATGAAAGACATTAAGTGTTAGTGTTGCTTGATAGCTTTATATCTAAATGAACACACGCTGACACACATTAGGGTTTTGTCATCAGTAGACACAAAAATGTTAGAAGACTTAGAACCGCTTTGGACGGCATATTAAACAGAACCGTTACAGCATCATTTCAACAGCCGACCATATGAAAGTAATACTTAAAGGCTTGCGTTTGAATTGTCGCGCACTGAAAAGGGTTTTATCCATAGGCGTAAATGTTGCTAAAAGTCCACCTTTAATTTGTTATTACTTGTTTCTTCTATTAAAACAATCATGAATCATCACAGATGCACTTCTATCATATGTCGAATCATTTGAAAAGAAAGAGTTAATTCCCATCAGGGGATTTCGAACGCAAGGACCATCGCACATTCAGAAAATTTTTATGGCGTTCCTCTCGGGAGCAAGAGCACTTTTTAGAACGTTTGCATGAAGTTGAGTTGAGTAATCAATTTAGCACCAAGATATTTTTAACTTTGGTATTCGGCTGTGGTATTTAGATGTGGTATTTTTAACGAGCTATTGAAGTTGGCTCATTTTCGGTTCACTTCCTTTTTAAAATTTGCAATCTAACTCATCTTTTAACATAAAGAAGGTATATTTCTGGACTGGTATTTAATTTGGGAATTGTTATTTACAAACGGCATTGGAGCTTCGCAATGATAATTTTTGTCTCGAGAAAAAAGTGCTCGTTGAATAAATAGCACAGGACTTCCCTTTCGTTAATATTTTTCCAAAAAAAGCTGCATTGAACACCAAATATGTACTGACTTTAAGCAATTACATTATTTCATCAGTTCTTCAGTATACGAACAGGGCCCTGAAGGCATTTTATACAGTTAAACTTGTGAACCCAAGCAAACCGTTTTTGAAACACTGGTTAACACGATTTTGTTACATTTCTCATTCTTTTATTAAATGACAAGACTGACACAAATTGTCACTTAGACTGACAACGTTTTGGCCAAAAGGTCTTACTTCAAATTTCTTCAATAATGAAGTTTTTGCAGAGTGCGAGAGTATTTTTCAGGTATCGTGATTCCCGCAAATCTTAACTCTGTGACCAAATATATTTGATGGCCCTTGCGATCACGTCATATGCAAAGCAATCAGTCTTAACATTTACCCTGCAAGAATCTCAACGTTCCAAGTCTCAATATCAGTCTAAAAATAGAACAATTGAGCTTTGAAATGATTGTTTATAAAGCACTAAAGAAAATGCGTCATCTCCACTTGCCAGAAGCACCTGGGATTAGAAGCTCGCTAGCCAATTAATATGGCGGCCATCGTCTGTTAAACCGGACATGTTGCGGAATTTTCTGCCAATTCCGGAATTACTGTATAAATACTGTGTAAATACTGTGTAAATCTTTACTGAATTGTCTCTTTGTTTTCCCCAAGTTCCTACTGCGTATACACAGTCTTTCAACCGTTTAAATCAGTGAGTATTGGTTACTGCGGTTCAAGTTTATACTGTAACAGATCAAAAGCAAATAGGATCTGCGGTGATATTAAGATTTGTGCGGCTTCTGAAAGCTGCTCAGAGTCGCTTTAACCCGGACCTTTTTACTCCCAAAAACAAATCTTATGCCCATTTATGTAGGTATAACTTTAACGTCTATTGAAGTAAAACGTGTGTTCATTCAAGCGATTTGACAGTACTTTTCCGTGGAGTCTTTTGTTTTCGATTTTTGGCGAAATGAATAAGCAGAAAGTTAGCCTTTTTTAATTGTAAACTGTGACAGTTTTTGCATTGTTTTGCATTGAAGGACTGACACTAAAGGTTTTTTCAGAGCCGGGCTTTACAGGTGTAATCTGAATAAAGAACACACAAAATACTCCACCTAGCGGAAACTGCAAAAGAAAGTCTCGCTGACAGCTGAATAGCACAAATCGAAGCCAAGAAAAATATACCGAAGCCACAATTGGAGAGTTATCAGTTTATAAGTTCCGTGCAAAGTCATACCACATGCCTCGAAGTCTTTACTTTGCCGTTGATATTAGATATCTGTTCAAGACAATAGATTTAGGAATTTACGAGAAGCTTTCGAAACGGAGGCATGATCTGTTTCACTATCTATGATTTCAGCAGAAATACCATGAATGCCTTTGCCTGTTTTTTTCACGACAAAAAACATTCTTGGAAATCGAATTTATGCTAACTCACGCTTATAGAACTGAGCCCCTAGCAGTGTGCATAAAGGTTAATTGTACCCCTTATTACAAAAAGAGCAGAGCCTTTGTTTAAAAGCGATTGCGTGAGTGAGTTTGAGAAAAAAGTAAGCTCTAGCAAAATATAGGTTCCGAAATAAAACTAGCCAAAGTTGTACCAACTTGTCAGAGAAGAAAAATCGGCGAGAATTGGAATAGCTAAGACAAAAATAAAGAATTTTACAAACGCCAAACATGATACAAATAGTCTCGTCTATTCAACAGCAAACAGTGAAGGCGCAATATTGAAATCGGTTCCGGCGGCTTGACAAACGAGTCAGTATATTGTTTGCACAGGAGGCAAATTATACCAGATAAGCTGAATTAATGAGGATAGGCTCATTAAAGGTGCAATGAAGGCAAACTGCTATTATTTTATCTCCGATTTTAGATGCAAAACAGATTAAGAAAAGAAAAGAGCTTAAGAAAAATTTTGTTAACAAATGAGAGCTGGGAGTCGTAAGTACTTAATAACGCGCTGAAAATAGCTTTTGGTACTCAAGATATATATATGGTCCTATATATAACATGAATGCTTTTTCTGTCCGCTCTGTCACGCGAGAGATGAACGCACGATACGAAGGCAGAAAAAAAAAGACAGATGAAGTTATAAGTAATAAGAAGTTCAAAAAATGTTGCAATTTTTTTTAAAGGTTTACTTGATTCCAATTGTGAAACAAAAGATATCAAGGCCATTTTTATTTGCTTTTTTGAAGAAATGACAAGGCTTTGAAAAGTTAAATATCCAGAAATTTCGACGTAAAATGAATGGGAAACATTTACTAAACAGCAAAGAAAAAACGTTCATTTTGCGATAAAATGGTTTTTGACTAGATTAAGGCTCGCTGTAGTATCTCGTTTGCAAAATAAACTCGCGCGCTAATTATAGTCTGGAAATTTTTACATCGGCTAAATACAAAGATTAAGATAAATTTAAGCTTTAAACAGACCGCAGTTATTTAAAAATAAATTGAATAAAAAAAAGTTAAAAGATCGGACTTACAGTGTAAGGTTTCGCGGCAGAAATAATCCTGTATTCGGCTTTGGATTAATTGGACCACAAGTGAAGCACTGTACTCTACGAGATCGTTGGCTGAAAGGATGGCCAACTCGATAAGCTTGAATAAAGAGGAAACTCAAAGCATAAAAATGTTGGAAGAACTCTTTCATCGATCAATATAGCTCTGATGTCATCGGCAAGGCGCTTGACTTTATAAAAAGCCACTTAATGCCAAGAAAACAATGGCTGAGAGCCTCACTTGATGGCCTTATATTTGCATTTGCACGAGACAACAGTTTAGTCATGCAAAAAGGCCGCTGCTCATTGGTTTAAAATTGAATGATTGACGAATGTGGTCAGTTTGGTGGTTTACAGGAAATAACGTCATGAAGAGACGAAGGAAATCATTTCTTCTGCAAAAACATTCCTTTGCGAAAAAAATTCGCACAATCCGCTCGCTTCGATGAACATTCTCATTTATGAAAAATCTAAGTACCATACTAGGCCAAGCGGGCAGTATAGGGCCACAATTTTTTGTATCTCCGACTCTGAGGCACAATGATTTATGAGAAAACAGGTCAAGCTTTTGACCGGTGAATAACTCTAAGCCTAATTCACAACTTCCTGAGATTTGTAACCGAATAAGAAAAAAAGCCATAATCCGCAAGATAGGATATTCATAAAATACCACCACCTCGTTAAGTAGACTATACTGAATTAAAAGTCATTGCGAAAATAAATAGAAGAGGGCTGTTTGACATTTGCTACAATATGGTTATTTTCCTCCGCGATTCTCGTATCGTTATATTTACAAAAACATTTAGGTATTGCGCTCGAAAGTAAAGCAGTTTTCCCAATAAATCTTTCTCTAGATAGGAATCGCAGTAATTTAACCTCGCGCATAAACGAGCGCGGAGAAATCATGAAGTGACAAGAGGCAAACAGGAGACAAAATCGACCCGCACAATCATTTTCTCTTACTATTGCTTCTCTCTCGCAGTCGATTGCTATAAAAGAACCAGACGGGAATAAAGATCAACATGAGCGTATATCTACTACTTGTCTCCTCTCTTATCGTATACCATAAAAGCAAGTGCAGAGTAACTTAAGAAACAGGTCCTCTGTGATAACTAGCCGTACATATTTACTTACAACCCCTCAATATGCCCACGCTATCCAGACAGACCCCCTATACATCGAACGCACGCAAAAAATACTAGGTTTGCCGGCTTAAAGTGCAAAAGGCGGTAAGATAAGAATTACAACGAATAAAACTGCTTGTGCTCCCTGTTCTTCTTCATGCAAAATGAGCCGATCCACTGCCTGCCTTCGCCTCTCAGTATTTTTTTTTTTTCGCTTTCACAATTCGCAAAGAAAAAGGACGATTAACTGTACTCGCAGTTTAATCAGTATACAGTCCAGTTCAGATATAAGACGATCCGGCATTCATCATACATGACAAACTTTAGTCGCCATAGCAAGTCTCTATAGTGTGAAGTCTGCAAGGATTGACTTAGGTCTTATTTCATAGGTCTAGTCGCATAAGCTGATAAACTTTTTATCACCAAAATACAGCGGAGAATATTACGATTGTTAGAGTATTTAAGAGAGCAGGTTGAAGAGTGACTCAACCCGAAATATAAACAGGGAAGGCGAATCAGAATTAAGAAAACACCTCTACGAGAACTTGAAGGGGGCCAACAAACAGTTAGGGAAACAAACAGCTACTAACAGAGGCCACAGGCGGTTTAGCGGGCTTTAATACCCACTACACATTCTTACAAGAACTGAACAGAGTCTCAATGATTGCGCAGTTTTAAGTAAGCGCACAGACGCTAAACTGGCCATTATAATTTCATGCAGAAGTATAAATATATAAATAAGCAAAAGAAGCCTGAAAAATATCCCAAATTCCCAACCTGTAAAAGATAAACCCGTTGGTGTCCTAAACATTTTTTCAGGCTTCTTTTCACCAATTGTTTAAATTGAAGGGCTGTAGCCGAGGATCGTTTCACTACTTGTTTCTCTCCGCCGTGCAAATAGTTTCATTTATTCTGTTAAAATATAGATACTTTTAGTAAATTAAAAAAAGAAGTTAACAGTAAATTTCAGATTCAGTCGAGGGCAAAGTAAAATAATTGATATTAACCCCTGTACGATTTGACGTCAAACACAGAACCATGAACTTGTAAGGTTGATTGTGCATTGAAAGGATAGGATACGATATTGAACTACACATGGTCATCACAGAGCAAGGCGTGCCAAAAACGCATCAAAATGAAAGAAAAGTAAACTTAGTTTGTTCCCAGTGAAATATTTGTTCATAAAAGACTAAAAAGATGGGTTTTCTTGATTATCCTGGCTCGTAAGAAAACTACATTTCCAGACAAGTTCGTGATAAATCCTTCTCATGGAATTCGATAAAGATATCGATCTATGGCCAGCGATCGATTCGATGACGTCAATAGACTACAAAAAAATGTCAGCGTCTCAGCACGATTTTGATAAGATTGAAAACTTGAATAATAGAGAAAAAGTAAGATTTATCAACCCTGATATAAAGGGACACACTCAGGGGTAGGGCTACAAGACTCTTCGGGATGGATTTCCGCTAGTCAAAAATGGGAGGGAATACGCCCGCCCTCTAGCTATAGAGCCTCTTTAATTGTCCTTAATTCGCAAACGTGGAGTTATAATGTCAGGATGCAGCTTGCTTACAATCAAACTCACAATTAATTTAACTTACCTTTTATCCATCAAAAATGTTTCATTCAGTGCCTTTACTTAAGAAATGGCCGATTGCACATATATTTGTTCCTAACGCCTGAATTCTTTAAATCACGACAGCTCTATAGCTGTAGCCAAATGACGTCATAAATGCAACAGGAGACTGTCGGTATTGCACTGGCGGGAAAGTCAATTATTTATTGCCCGGGCAACTAGCCAAGCAACCTCTTGAAGACACACTCTAAAAATAGCTTGTTCAACTTCGAAAGTTTTCGCCTAAGCCATAAGCCCATGTTTAAGCTCAATTAATAGCCACTGGCTAAGACAATTCTTATTCACCCGTCTTTAAAGGAAAAGAAACCGTCGCCATTTTGTTACAGCGAATCGACAGCCGACCGCCCCGGCAAGGGGAAATGCTCACATACAACTTGATGAAAATTATATTGAAAAGCTTATGCCGTGCTTTTCAAAGGTTTATTGGCCAATAAACTAACCTATAAAACTGATTGTGGTGTGTAACAGTCAGGACACGCACAAAAAAATATTTTCAGAAATTAAACTCGCACGAAACTCGTGGTGATGACTTACGCTAAGTACTCTGGGAGACGGAATGCCAGTTTAAAACGACTTACTAAATCATGATTTTCATATTTTCTAACATATTCACTGCAATTCAAATGCAGTCCTTCATTAAATTAACTTTCTATTATCAGCAGGAGACAGAAATAAAAACAAGAACAATTCATCAAACAAACAAATCGAGGTAGCGGACACAGCTAGTGTTTATGAGAACAAGGAGCAAGGTTTTTGTTTTTCAAATAAAAGTGTTACCAGCCAACCAAGACAAGTTGAACCACTTAGCTCCTGACAAGAGTGGAATATCCAAGAACAACGAATGCGTGGGAGCATGGTGGGTATTTATAGTGCAGCTCCGATATAACGAAAACCTCCGTGCTAAAAATTGCGTTCGTTGTATTAGATGTTTGTTGTAAGCTAAATTCGGTAGCGTAAAGTAAACTGCATTCACAGTTGCAATGTTCGTTACACTATGATTTTCTACAAGTGCCCGGCATACTAAATCAAACACCTTTTGCAGTTAAAAACAATTCAATTACAAAAAAATTTTATATTTCAGCTAATTACTTGAAGGTCAGACGTGTGATGGAAGGACTCCTTCGAAGCAGCCTTTGGAGAGAATTCAACTGATGTGACGGCTGAGAAAAGTTACGGTAAATTGTGCCGATGGCACGCGGAAAAATGGTCGATTACAGGTGCATTGGGGAACGCGTTGTATTTGCATGGGTTCTTTCGTGACTTAGAGTTGATTTGGCACAGAAAATTACTTTCAGCAAAACTCACGAGGACTAAAGGTTCGGAAAATGTCCTTAAACTAGCCAGTCCCTCAAGGTTTTTTGCTATATGAATGAGAAATTTTATAGGCAATCATTTACTACATTTACGAGATGTACTTAGAATGTTTTTCCTCGTGACTTCGGGGTTTTATAATTTACGAGAAAGTTGGTCAAATGTCTTTAGAAATGGCAGGTTTCACAATCCTTGGAATTCCTATGAAAATTTATGTGTTATGTTCAGATAAACTTAACTACAAGTCTTGTAAACTCTATCATAGAGTTTACAACACTTACAAAGTTTGCTCAAAAGCTTGTTTTGAAAGGAGTAATATTCTTATCGTATTACAAGACGCAACCAAAAAAACCCAATCTTTGAAGTTTTCTGAAACAGTACAGTCGAATTTTTCTTGCTTTTTTTCGTAACAATAACTTCAATCAGCGTGTTCGAAGAAAATCGCTAAAACTATACCAGCTTTGGAGTTCAGACATTTATTTTACAATCGGCAACAGATTAAAGGCTGGTTCTCATATGATCGCCCCGATCGCCTGGTATGAGCGAATACCTACCAAAAACAATCCTTTTAGCTCTAGATCCAACACAATGGCAGCCTTCAATGAAAGAGCAAAAGTTGTGGCCCTCTATCTTCTCAGTTATTGCAGTTTTAAGGTGAAGAAAGGAAGAGAAGCTAGAAGGATAGAACACGGGCGATCCAAGTGATCGTGATCGCCCCAATCGCCGCAGACGTTAGCGATCATCTGTGTGATGTTCTCCTATAATCGCCCCGATCGCAAGAAAACTTTGTGACATGACAGAGGCGATAAAAACGATCGGGACGATTATATGAGAACCAGCCTTAAGAGAAGTGATACATCATTTGATATGTCTTAAGAAGGAAAATCTACGTAAACTGATGAAAAATGGTCACAGCTAGGAATAACCAAGAAAAACAGTGAACTTTTTTATTTGTAACTAAGCACTGAAAACACTTATGTGATGTTAGCATCCTCAATAAAGATTTATTATTGTCAACTCTATTTCTCTCCTGTTCCCGGCTTGAAAGATTTTTTTTTTGCCTTTAGATGGTTCACAATCGTTAAGGTGAGAAAGGTAACTCAAATAAAATTTTATATGGCCTTAAAACGATATGGGAGGCGCAGAAGTGACACTGCAAATTTTTCTTTCTATTTTTAGTTCCTCGATGGAGGTCTTCTCAGGACCTTTCACAGTATGAAGATGTTCTGGGTTGAAGCTTATCGAATTGAACGTACGTCCGTCCAGCTAGACACGCAATATTCTGGGCAATACTGAATACGACCATACATGTTACCGGGTTACATATTAAGGGCGTTAACGTAATTGGAATAAAATACCGTGCAAAATATCATTACATCAAAATATGATCTAGAGATAAAAAAACAAACTGGCACAGACCATTTCTGAAAATATCGATTATGAAACTCCATGCATATTAAGACTGGATCCACTCACTTTATCTTTCTATAGGAAGCTTTTACGTAAAAAAGAAGAAAAAATAATCTTTTCTGTTAGAAACTGAGGTTGAGAACGGCAAAGATTTTAAGAACGAGTTTAAAAATATTTTAACCATTTGATTTGTAAAAAGACAATTGCATGGACAGTACGCCTTGTCCACATCCAAACTGGAACCAAAAAAATAAATTATCAATATGGTAGAGATTGCTCGGCATGCACATTTGAATGAGTACATACGATTAGAGTGAACAAAACGCAAATGATCCGAAAGTATCGTGTGTTCATTATTTATTTTACATATACTATAGCACATTTTCGTTTTGGCGTTGTTTTTCAGACAGGATGTTAATTCTCGCCTGTAAAGCAGAAACTATCTGAGAAGGAAATTCGCTTTAGTTATAATAAAACAATAAACAGCTGATAACTCCAGATCGTTTTTTTTTTTTCTTTACAATCATTTTAAGCAAGGATGCCTATAAGAGGAAGTCTTTTTAAAGGAGTGAATTGATATTTTATTTAATTTATGCTTGCTTTGTCGATTTTAGAAAAGCTTTCGACTCAGTCTGGCATAATGGGCTTTTAAGTAAGTTATTGCAAATTAATTTAGGGGGATCCTTCTACAATTTAATTAGAAGCCTTTATTCTAAGTCTTCTTGTTCGATAAAAATTGATCAGTATCAGACACGACCCTTTCAATATATGAGAGGTGTACGACAAGGTTGCGTTTTAAGTCCACTACTTTTCAACCTTTGTATTAACGATTTACCGTTCTCATTTGAAAATATTCTGTCTGATCCTTTTGTCCTACCAAACGGTACAAAATTAAACGCTCTACTATATGCCGACGATTTAATTATTTTATCACGTTCCAAAACAGGTTTGCAAAACTGTCTTAACACATTAGACACATACTGCAACACGTGGATGTTGAGCGTAAATCCCAAAAAAACCAAGATAATGGTTTTTCAAAAACGTGCGAAAAAATGTACTGAACATGTATTTTACATAGGAAATCAAACAATTGATGTTGTACAAGATTACACTTATTTAGGAACCAAAATATCTTCTACAGGAAATTTTAAAATCTCACTTGATCACCTAAAAGAGAAAGGACTTCATGCACTTTTTAGTTTGAGACGACACACAAATTTTAGTAGATTGAAACCTTCTCTTGCCTGTAAAATCTTTGATGCAATGATATCTCCAATTCTGCTCTATAATAGTGAAATTTGGGGTGGTTATGTAAAATCTGATTTTAAGGCCTGGGATGGTTCACAAATTGAAAGAACACATCTACAGTTTTGTAAACGCTATCTTGAAGTCAGTAATAAGGCTTCTAATGTTGCATGTAGAGCTGAGCTTGGTCAATTTCCTCTCCTTATCACCATTAATCAAAGAATCCTCAACTATTTGATATATCTCCAAGAAAAGCAACCGGATTCTTTTGTTAGACAGTCTTTTTTAATTTCATTAGAACTTCACACCGCTGGTAAAAATAGTTTTTACTCTAATCTTATGAAGATATCCGAATATTTTAATTTTGGTTATTTTAATCCTGATTTAGTAGACACCGCAAAAGTGACAATGTTTCTGCAGTTAATGAAACAGAAATATATTTCGTATTGGCAGCATACTCTACAGCATTCTCAAAAACTAGAATTTTATAGATCTTTTAAGAACGAATATGCTACCTCCAATTATCTAGAGTTAACTAGGAGAGTTTCTGGTAGGAGAACATTAGCTAAATTACGTATTAGCAATCATAAGTTAATGATCGAACTAGGCAGATATAACAATACGCCCAGACATAATAGGCTCTGCCCGGTCTGTGATTGTAATAAAACCGAAGATGAAATTCATTTTCTCTTTTATTGTTCCAAATATACAACAATAAGAGATAACTTTTACAAGACAATACAGCCCATCATCTTAAATGTCAGCCAACTACCAGTGCCTGACTTGATTTTAGAATTAATGAATTCTCCCGATCATTTTGTGACCATGCAATTGATTAAATTTATATCATCTTGTTTTGATTTACGTAACAAAATACTATCAATGTAATTAATTTTATATGAATCATTTTTGTTTTTTACTATATATTATTATTTTATTATTTTTTATTATTATTATTACTAAATAAGTTTACGCTTTTGCAATATTGTAACAAATTTACAGTCATGCAAATAAAGCTTGTTGTTGTTGCTACCCCACTACCCCCACCCCCACCCCCCAGATAACCACGTACCAGGATGTACAAAGCACGTGCACAGATTTGATTGCTAGCTCGACGTGCCCCACGAGGGTTGTACATGGTACATTTCTATTCTGAGAAGGAAGTCTGAAGACAGACCTAGAGCGGATGTTAAACCACTCGCATTTGATATCCCATCTGGCCGTGGCAGCGAAGGGCTACTTATGAAAAGAGCCCTTTGGCGTCTGAGCCCCTTGAAAAAAGCGGGTTTCAATGCATATTTTTGCTAATTATTATATACATCTTGTAAGCACCACATCTTTCCAAATTCTCCCGCAATATAAACGACGAAATAAATACGAGCTGCAGAAAAGGATGAAATAAAAGGAAAAACTAACGAAGGTAAAGTTTTGACAAAGGTTTTTGCTTACGAAATGGCGAGCATTTTTTAATTTCTCATGAGTAAAATTTCCATTTTGAGTAAAGTGAAAAAAATTGACAGAGATCATGTCGTCGAGCCGCCGTTTTGTTATATCCACGAATATTTTGATGCTCACAATTCGAAGTTCTTTAACATCGTGGTTTTCAATTGACAAATATATTAGTCATCTTCGTTTGTGAGAACTTGATCCGTCAAAATTCTTTCTACGAATTCGAGTGATCGAAAAACAGTGATCGAGGGCAATGTGAGTTAGCTAAGTTTGATTGAAATATCACATGAAGTTTGTCCGTTTTGTACTTCTGTCACTCATTTCAGGACGTATCATGGATATTCCAAAAAAGTTTCAGTGCTAAGGTGTCGGTTCGATACCTTGCAACAAAAAGTAAACAAACTCAGCTTTCAACTTTTTTATCTGATTTACGTCGGTGAGTCAAAGTTCTTTGAATACTTACTTGGAAATCGTGTACCAAATACAGACCTATAACTTGGCCCAAGTATGCATAAGGAAGCATACCACCAAACGAAAAGAACTGAACAATACATATAAAATTATTCTCTAAAAACGTCACAAAAGTGGGTCTAAATTTAAGCTCAGTTTCTATAAATTATTCTAATGACCAACGATTTTTAATCGTTATATGTATTTGTTTCCACCAAAAAATTTCTAATCGTCTTTAACACTTTTAAATCAATTTCAAAACCGTTTTGCCTTTAAAGTGAATCAGGAATATCTTTTTTTTGCTTATGGAAGAGTCGATCAGAGATTTGAAATGAAAAGTTTATTTCTTAGTAGTAGAAAAGTAGAAAAATTTCGCTTACCTTTCAAACAGCGAGAACTACTTCTGTATCTTCGTGAACTTTAAGGAACTTGTGCAAATCTAGGAACTTGTGCAAATCTGATCAAGACCGTCAAATTATCACCTCAAACTACAAATGAGGAACTGAAAAAGGCAAAGAACCATAGTTCCGTTGCTAATGGATCTTTTGACAACGTCACATTATAAAACCTTTAATGGCTTCCGTAGTTAAAAATATACTGTGCGAGAAAGAATGAGACGAAACTACTAAAACTTCTCGAACTTTCAGTTGGTAGAGTGATTTTACTTCAACCGTGAAATAGTTACTATTCAAATAGATACTTTTAGACACTTATTTCATTGTTTTCTTTTGTTTAGTTTTCACTATTTAGCTGACTAATTGTTAGATGTTGTTTCACGGGTGAATAAAATCACTCTATAAACTTACTGTGTAAGTTTTGTCTCTGGACTGAAAGACCGTCGTGAAACTGCACTATCGCAGATGGTAGACATTTGTTGTCCTTTTATACCTAAAGCTTTATCATGGACACACGCTTGTAGCGGAATTCGTTTTTAAATATCCTGAAGACTTCCGTATCTGAATACTCTTTTGTTCAAACAAAAACAAAAAACAACCGGATGATTTTTGATGGAAAATCACTGAAACAAGTAAAAGGAAAAGCTGAAACATGACTCAGTGCATGCGGAACTTCTCAGTTAAAATCGCAGCAACAAGTAAAGCTCCCTTCATCTCACAAAGTTATCACGAAGGCATAAACATGAACACCATCTTACAACAGAAATGAGCTAGTACAGCTTGAATAGCAGCGTTTTATCGGATTTATAGATTCGAGCCGAGAGAGAACGTTCTTGTTTCTTTGATTTATTTATTTTCTACGGGTAAATCACAACTTCACAAAGTGACCATCCGGCTGGCTTGATAGTTTAGTTGGTAGAGCGTTTGAACCAGCATTGCATTGGTGATGTTCTCGAATTACGTTCAAGCCTTATTTTTTTACAGGCTTGTTATTATTTCTCTCCTGCGATGGTCTTTTATGGATTAACTTACAGTAGAACCCCGGTAACTTGAACTCGGATAACTCGAACTTCCTCGCTAACTCGAAGAGAGTCTCATTTCCCTTGGATTTGACCCTACCGTTTCAGTCATTTTTACTCGGTTAGCTCGAATTTGGATAACTCGAAATCCCCGCTAACTCGAACTAAATTTTATTCCCTCGATCAACATTTGGTTCAAATTTACCCCGATAACTCAAATTCCGGTTCTTGTAACTCGCAATGGATGCCCAATGAAACATCCCATTAGCTCTTCTCGTCGAGTAACACAGTACAGAAACAAGATTTTAATCTTTGCAAAAGGCTAATCACGTATAAAATCTATTGAATCAAACATACACTCACAGTACTGTATTGTCATAAGAATGCATAATCGTGTCGAGACGAAAGTTAAAATTGCACTGTACTGTTAACCGTTAATTATTAACAGGCCCAAATAGAATATTTAACAGACCCCGATAACTCGAACCCCCCCCCCCCCCCCCCCCCTAACTCGAACTGTCTTTCATTTCCCTTCAGAGTTCAAGTTACTGTATATCTTTCAACCGCAAGTTCATATTTTCTTCCCCGGGTGGAACCATGTGAAATGGCCGTAGATGCTTGTCGGAAAATGTGCATTAAACCCTTAAACATCCCTAAAGAAGACAAATCTGGGCGTGGCTCGAGCTCTCTTTTGGCCCCCTAAAAGTTACCGTTTTTATACCTACTAGGTCTAGACCACCAACATAGTGTGGCAGCACTTTTTACTTCGTTACGTGCTTTCTTAAACGACGGCTAAAAGTATTGGCGTTCTGTCTTAGACACCCTAAAAGTAAAACCAAAACGCAATTTGGTTCAGTTGGTAGAGCGCCGGACTGCTGTGCGAGAGGTCGTGGGTTCGAACCCCAGACCAACAGACCGGACCAACACTCAGGGTCTTAAAATAACTGAGGAGAATGTGCTGCCTTTGTAATTGCATCTGCAAATGGTTAGACATTCTAGTCTTCTCAGAAAAGGACTATAAACCGTAGGTCCCGTCTCCTGTATCTTCAGTCTTATAACAGGGGACGTTAAAGAACCCACACACTATTCGCAAAGAGTAGGGCACGAAGTTCCCGGTGTTGTGGTCTGGCCTTTGTGTAGTAAAATTGCAGTCCGTGTACAGCGCATTTGAACATTACATATGAAAAATGCGCTATATAAATTGATTATCATTATCATTATCATTAATTTACACCCCTAAGTGAGACGACGAGTATTCCCGTCTCTTTCATATGAGAGGCCGCCCGGATCCTTCGTTACTCTGATATAGTTTGTTTACATTCTTTTTGAATGCAAAGCTTAAGCATTTCGAACGTACAATGCAATCGCTTATTTAAAATGTAGTCGTTCTCTACTGTTTCTGCATAGTTCATTTTTTTTTTCTCATTTTTTTCTATTTTGCTTTGATTGTAAACTGACTGCATATCTGTTACAAGTCAGTTCATTTTGAAATAAACTACATTTTCCGTTAGATACTAAAGTTGCAGCTAGGATTCATGCGTAATTAAAAACAACGTTTCGTTAAAATACTAGAAGGTGTTTCGACCTAAAAGCTTAGGTCTTCATCGGTTTGGTGGAATGAGAACGTATCAATGAATATATTTCCCTTGGAAATAGTTTTAAAAACCAAAAAAATGCCAGGGGGGTCTTTAAACTTTTATTTAATTTAACAATTTTAATGATTTTAGTCAAATGTCAAAATCGAAATGTATGGTTTTTTTGGAACAGATTCCTTTCCTATAGGTTTCTTAGACTGTGAGCAGGTTCTGTTTTTTTTTCTAAATGCGTCTAAAGCAAACGGGAAAATTGCGCGATCTTCGAGCGACGAGCGGCGAGCGGGCATTGTATGAAATGTCCATCTGCCAAGACCAGATTGAGCTAAAAGAAGGATTGTACAATAAACTTAAAATAAATCTGCACCTTTGATCCCTGACAACACTTTTATGCTTGTACTGTACGCTATAAATAATTTCATTGACTATGAAATTCACAAAGGTTCTTTTCGTGTCTTGAAGACCTTAATAGAATTATGGCACCCTGCATTAAATTTATATGCTGACAGGAATTGAAAGTCGCTCCCCAATCAATACACCATTCTTCTCCAAAAATAGCTAGCTAGTTCATCAACACTTGTATTTTATATATTCCATATATTTTGTTCCTTTGATTTTTTTAGCCTTACCGTATTTTTGTATGCTATAAAGTGCGTGTTATAAGCCCCGACCCCAACCCCGCGTATATATAGACTATACTCCTGGTTATAAGCCTATCTTTGAGGGGGCCCACATTTTTCTGCTAACAAAAAAAAAATATCCCAGTTATATTCCCCCAAATATAAGTTCACCCACCCAGCTTTTTCATATAAACATGTCCTTAAAGAACAGTATACTACAAATAAAAATAGGAAACGAATAAGTTTGCGAGTAGATTGCAGATCAAAACCTTCAATGAAATTAAAGTGGCTCTGTAACAATTATATCACAAATCAGAGCATCTAAGTTGTTTCTTGTCGGCTTATTTACATTCAGGTTCTATTTTATATACTCCATTTAAGCTTTCTGGGTATAAGTTCCCTCGGTTATAACCTAGGAGGCAGTGTGGCCAGGTGGTTAGGGCACTGGACTTGTAATAATGATAATGATAATGATAATGCATTTATATAGCGCATTTTCCATGTGTATATGTTCAAATGCGCTTTACATATACTGTAATTTTAAGATACAATTGTAAAGGCCAGATCACAACACCGGGAGCTTCGTGCCCTACTCTTTGCGAATAGTGTGTGGGTTCTTTAACGTCCCCTGTTAGAAGACTGAAGATACAGGAGACGGGACCTACGGTTGATCGTCCTTTTCCGAGAAGACTAGAAAGTCTAACCATTTGCAGATGTAATTACAAAGGCAGCACATTCTCCTCAGTTATTTTAAGACCCTGAGTGTTGGTCCGGTCTGGCGTTCGAACCCACGACCTTCCGCACAGCAGTCCGGCGCTCTACCAACTGAGCTAACCAGGCGGCTACAGGTCCCTGGTTCAAATCCTCCTCCCTGCCGCTAGATGGATTTTTGTTTGGTCGTCCCAAATTCAACTCCTCCACGCTTTGGAAATAGTCAATTGGTTAGTCTCCTTCTAGTTGGGATTTTTAGCAGATTTCTGGTCGATTAATATTTGTTTATCTATTTACAGTGTCCCCAATTAGCACAGCAGTGCTAAATACATTGACACTGTCTAAATAAAGTGATTTATTTTATTTTTTTATTTTATCTCACCCAAAACGCCAGACGAAATCGAATGACACCAGTACTTTTAACCGGCATTTGGAGTGAAATTTTTCTATTTTTATTTTCCACCGAAGGCTGTAGTTGATAGCCGAAACCTTGAAACTTTTCACTTGCATGTATCCAGACAGCATCCAGTCTCAATTTTTAAGTATGATCTTCAGTTCTTTAATCCGAGTAGCAAGCCCTTCGTAAAGCTGTGGTTGCAAACCTTGAGATAATGAAAGCTTTAAACTTCCGTGGAACGGAATATCCTTGTGTTTTTGATAACTGGACATAAATTTGAAGACAGATTAGACTGAAACTGAACTTGTTTGCCAAAATAAGGAAGCGGTGTTATTAGCTTCCGCAAAACACGGATAGACAAGATATCACTGCCGCGCATCGACACTTTGTATAAAAGCGAATGCAAATGAATGGGAAGTGAAATAAAGACAATAACATTAGACAAGGAAACATTTGACGAGGAACTGACGGCTGTAACCGGAATAAAATACTTTAAACCGGCACTAGCGGAGCGACATAAACATTAATTTCTGTTTTAAAACATCTTTGATCGGCTGGCTGAGATCGCATAAAAATTTATACCCAGTAAAGCAATTTTTCTCGAGTACGCACGCAGAAAAAGTTTAATGGCAAATTCAACACGTTTTCAAAACTAGAAAGCGCTGTCCTTTTTCGTAAATTCAACTATCGAGTTAAAATTTATACAATTTCAATTACCGATGCACCCAGCATTTAAATTAAAATTGCTTATTTTTAACAGTCTTGTATATTTAAAAATAAAAATTTAAAAATAAAATAAAGTGATCAAACGTTTAGGGCATTAAGAAATTAAAATAAACACTGTTTTGAAAGTAACTTGTGTTTAAAGGTTTAGTCAGCGACCAAACTTCCGGAGAAATAATTTGAATAACATTATTCACAACTTTTGTCTTTTTATATTAATTATAGCGCCATTTGTAATATGCATGGTGGTGAAAACTTGAAAACGACAGCAACTGCACTAAAAATAGTCAGGGTATAATGATTTAGAAAGGTTGTAATTGGCCACCAACAATACTGATAATTCTAAAAATACCATTTAATCTAAAAATCGCCCGCGATGACGATGTTGTAGTTTCGACGTTCTTTAATAAATATGAAAAACCTCCAACCACAAATAATCTGCATGTTTGAAAGGTGTCTAGCTATAAACGAATAATTACTCAAGATTATTCAGTATTAAATACTTAGTAAATAGATGATTCCCAACTGTGCGTCAAGCTGTCATATAGCTTTAAAAAATAAACTGCAGAAACTCGCCTACCTCACTGTGATCAATGATTGTCAACTTCCCTTGTGATAACTTCACGATCTGAATTTCAAAAAAGGCCTTGTTGTTTTAATATCTACGTCAGAAATAATGTTAAGCAATGATTTACACCGAAGAAAATTAAAGATTACTTTTTACCTTTTGCGGATATTAAGAATAGCTTCTCCAACGCAGGGTTTAGTTAAGAAAAGGGTTGAGCGAATAAAATAACAAGCGAAATATAGGTTGGATATAAGCAAAGAACGAATGAGTGGGTGGCCGGAATATGTTGATGACGTCAATAACACGTCAAGAGAAAGAGAACCCAATGCAATGCGTGCTTTTTAATGGTTTTCCCGCCAAGCTGTCTATCCATATACCAATAAATACTCGAAGTCGGTTGCTAAGCTTTAATTTAAAGGATAATAGCGAGAACAGGTGAAACAAGCGGTTTATTTTTTCAACTTCCTGGAGGAAAACATGGCTGAATGAGAAAACGAGACAAAAGCGAAGCAGACGAGTGAAATACATGTATTGTTGATATCACACGGCCGGTAAATGGCGTCGCGACTTCCTTCTATATCGCATACTAAAACAGATGATTTCAAAATGAAACTATAGCCCGTGGAAATAAAACGCTAGTGGAAAATGGCCGTAAGTATCACAAGCAGATAAATTGTTTCTTTAATAAAAGGCGAATACAGAAAAAAAGGAAAACAAAACAAACAACTGAGATATTTTAGAACTTAGATATTTATACGACAAACAGAAAATGAGTTTGTTCTGGAAAATATTGAAACTAGATTTACCTGTTTTGTATACAAATATCCCAGTTTTTTGGAAGAAGGGGATGCAGGGGGACAAACCACTTATAAAAACCTTTTTGTGGGGAAAACGGTTTTGGCAAACCTCCGCTAAGCGACCACTTGTCTTGTCAAGTTTGTCAACCAGGTCGTAAACTTACGACTTCTCCTTTCATCTCCCAGTTGAAGGGGAGAAAAATGATTCAGTAGAAGTGTGGGCGGGGGCTACTTGGTTACCAGTCTTCGGTCTCCCTGGGAATCCATTGATTTTCATATAAAGGGGACAGGGGGAGGGGCTTATCGCAGTTTAGCCTGAGCTGAGAGAAATTTGAGATCTTTCACAAGCATGCCTGCTTGCTCAAAAGAAAACTAAATAATGAATTAAGTTCTCTTTCTAAAGAACAATTCAGGAAGCAAAGATTTGGGCAGCACTTTTTTTGTCGAATTTCTGTTTTTAAATATGTCTTAAACTCTGAGGAATTTCTTACGATGGATGCGATAAGTTTATCGTTTCCATGCCAACGAAGTACGTTTACATAGTAAATACTGCTATATCGCCAAAATGACACATGAAGAAAGTTAATATATCGGCAAGAAAGAAGCTGACAGTTATTCAAGGTACCACTCGAACCCATACAAATGGCTTGGATGAGTTTTGTTTTGGATCGGTAAAATTTAGATAAGATTCTGTTAAAATATTCGAAAATATTGCCACCCTCTTCAGACCAGAGCTACTAAACAGATAAGATATTTGCCTAGCTCGTGTTCTGTTTGTTGGAAACTGATTAATTCCGTGGAAACCGATCCAAATAGATATTTTCACTTGATAAGGAGGCTCATAACAGTTTTCAGCACTTTCCAGCTCTTATATACTGTTCACATTTATCAGTTGCTGCTACATAAATGGTACCAAACTGAAAGAAATGCCCGATTATGTTAAACAAATTGTGATTATATTCTTGGTGTCTCTGGTACCCATAGCAACGGTATAACCTGTTAAAAACACCCTTAATTTTAGCTTTGGGTGCTTATAACTCAAAAACGAGTCCAATGACCCCCATTTTTATTATTGAATAATGATCAACATGTTGAGATCCAACTTTTTGCAAAGTTAAAAGTTAAAAGAAATTATCCGGAGCGGTTTCAGAGCCACTTTAAATGTTTAAAAATTTTAAGGGACTTTGTCACGGAGATTTTGCAGATGTTTGGTCTAAACTGTTCTGAAATAAGTGGAAGGCAACTTAACCCATAAAAAACAATATTTTTAAACATCTGAAAGAAGATATAACCTTAATTTGCGGATAGAAATCAAGCTACGGCTATAAATATCGATGTTTTAAAAGTGCGCGAAAACAATTTGAAAACGTTTGCCTAACGTTTTCAAATTGCAATCCGTTTCCATCCGCAGCCAATAATGCTAGTTAACAGTTTCAGTGCTTTAAGATAGCAATTTTTAACAAAAATGGACTATTATTTTAGGTTTCATGCGACACAAATATAAATTTTGGCTGTTAAAAATTCTGGTAAAATCCGTGACATAGTCCGGCCCTTTAAGGTAGCTCTGAAAATGTGCAAGGTTATTGAACAAACTAGAACTTGCTCTCTGGTAAAGGAATAACATATTGCATCTTCAGAAAGTTTCTTAACGTAGGAGTGTAGTCATGTAAGCAAAAAAAAAAAAACAATCACTACATTTGCTTTGTTGAACAGACTTTGCTCTGGCCAAATATCATGTGTTAAAATAGATTAGAAATCGACACTCGTCTAAGTTAGCAATAAGTTCCCATAGTGTCACGGTTATTTGGATTGGACTGGCCTGACACAATCTTTCCATATAAAAGGGTTAAACGTCTATTTTTTCAAAGATAAAATCTGATTTTTATGAAGTAATAACTAGCTGTTTGGAAGTGAAATTTGCTTATATTTCCTCCGTCATCGAACATAATTCGAAAGCTTTGCCTCCATTACTTTCGGTGTTGGAGGTTGCACAATCGTCGACCTTGAACCTTTTTTATTTCGAGCTATTGAAGTTGCCAATTTTTTTTAAAAAAAAATTGATATCGAATACCCTATAAATAATCTACTTTTAGAGCAAATATAAAGTTCAGAACTTTTGCAGGCCTTTCTTTTGCGGCCACATGCAATGATGCTAAAAAACTAACACGACTGTTTGAAGGAGAGAAAACAACTTGAGTAGGAGACGAGGGGGCGTGCTCTCCCGTTTTGATCTCCCTGGGAATCCATCGATTTTCACAAGAGAAAAGGGGGCCTAATTGCAGTTTAGCATGAGCTGTGAGAAATTTGAGATCTTTCACAAGCATGCCTGCTCGCTCAAAAGAAACCTAAATAACCAACTAAGATCTATTATCGAAGAGAAATTCAGGCAGCATAGGTTTGGACAACACAGTTTTGAGGTTGTCGTTATGAATTTACGTTTTTAAAAATGTCACTATTAATAACTCTGAGGAATTTCTTACGATCGATATCATTAGTTTTGTCGTTTCCATGCTAGTGAAGTGCACTTACTTAACAAATATCGTCGGGGGATTGACAAAACATGACCGGTCGACAGTTCAACAGTCATTATCATATATGAACCCGTATAAATGGCTTGGCTGGGATTTGCTTCCGAGTGGATTGATAAAATATAGATAAGATTCTGTCAAAACACTGCGACCCTCTTCGCAACAGAACAACAAAACACATACGATATTTGCCTCGCCTATGTTGTGTTTGTTGGAAATTCCGTGGAAACCGATCCAAATAAATATTTGCACTTGATAGCTAATGCTAAAGAACACGTACACGGCATTTGGCTGAAACTCAAAACTAAATAACCAACTTATTCTATTTTCGAAGAGCAATATTCAGGCAGCATAGGTTTGGACTAAACAGTTTTTAGGTTGTCGTTATGAATTTACGTTTTCAAAAATGTCACTATTAATAACTCTGAGGAATTTCTTACTATCGATATGATTAGTTTTGTCGTTTCGAGTGGTTTCCATGCCAGTGAAGTGCACTTACTTACCAAATACCGGTATATATATTGTAGGGGGATTGACAAAACATGACCGCGGTCGACAGTTCAACAGTCATATATGAACCCGTAATAAATGGCTTGGCTGGGATTTGTTTGCGAGTGGATCGGTAAAATTTAGATAAGATTCTGTCAGAATATTGCCACCCTCTTCATATCAGAACAACAAAACACATACGATATTTGCCTAACTCGTGTTGTCTTTGTTGGAAATTCCGTGGAAACCGATCCAAATAAATATCTGCACTTGATAGCTACTGCTAAAGAACACGTACGTACACAAAATTCGCCTGAAACTCAAAACTGGCCTGAGAAAATATGTAACGTTAAAGACGAAAACGAATTGAAACAGACTGATAAAATATCGAAAGAGTCGAAGAAGCACCTTGTGACTTATTTTGGCATTAAACAAAATAAAACTCCCCTCTAGTAAAGAAATAATATCCGTTAAGCCTGGTTTTCACTAGCGACGCAAGCACAAGCATTAGAATAACAGCTCTTATTTCACCGTGAAAACGGCTTCGACGCAAGCAAAAGCACAAGCGCATTGTGTTGCAGTTTTATGCTTGTTCTTCTGCTTGCGGCAAGCACAAGAACAAGGGTCAAAATTTGTCCTTTTTGCCTGATTGCGCTTATGCTTGCGCTTGTGCTTGCGTCCTAGTGAAAACCAGGCTTTACACTAAAAAGTTTATTAACGCAGAAGTGTGACCAAGTAAGCAAAAAATAATCATTACATTGCATTGTTTTAGTTTATTGTGACTAAAGATCAAGACAAACTTTCATTCAACGCCTGGGCATTCGTTATTGTACTGGGTCGTAGGCTTTGGCCAAATTTCGAACTTTTCATGACTCAAACTTAATTAGAAAGCAACTCTCGTCCCAGTTTAGGCGGTGACAAACGAGAACACATCGTAGCAGACACATTATTGCTCATCCTTCCCTTGATGCAATGCGTTCTAGTCAAATCCGGTCAAATCCGTCTCAGGAGCGACTGGGAACGAGTCTGATGCATGATTACGTCAGTTCAGTGCGCATGAATAAAAATTCTCACCAAAGCTGTCAGTTACACGAAAACTTTTCAGGTAGGTTCATGAATGTAAAGGGAAATTTATAAAAACGGGCCATGGCAAACCAAAGCAATACGCATTTGGCAAAAAGTTTCAAATTAAAAAAAATTAAAACTGCAGCGTGGTATAATTGTTTTGGGCAGGAAATTGTCAACTTTCTCAAATGTGTTAAATTTTTTTGCACAGTGCTAGCCAGGTCTAAGAATATAATTGTAAAGAAAGGTTTTGCTCAATTTAAAACTACAAAATGGTCGAAAAAGTACTGTTTGATGTCGAAAAGTTGGAAATCGACTTTCGCGCGCGCCTTATGTATTAAATCTGCAGCAAAGCTTATGCTACAGTTGAGAACTTGCATTATTAAAAAAAAATGGTTATTCTCCCACCGTGTTAAAATAATAGTTTGAAACGCATGCTGCTCTAAGCTTTGTTTCACGTGCGCAATTGCTAACTATCTATCCATCTATTTAAAGTGGTAAATCCCTCGAATTCGAAAGATTGTCACAGTGTTTTATGTTGTAATGTCATCATGCATTATACGTTCGGCTGAAACAGTTTCTTTTTGGCCGTTTACAAATGAAGGGGCAATCGACGATCGAAACGTATGCATTGAAGCAAATGTCGGTTGTTGAGCCATAAATCGAAAACCATATTTAAACAGCCATATGTGACAAACAGCAGGCTATTAATTTCATATATAATCAAGCGAAAATTCATTTCATTTTGTGAGCTGTAGTGTTGAGTATAACATTTGTCGAGCTCTATATATCAACAAACACTCAACGACACTGTGCTGTAAAAAAACAAGAGGGTGCTCAAAGATGGCAGATGAATCACAAAATGATTATGACAAGAATGCGAGCAATAATTTTCGTCTCGAAACTGTTGTCATCATAAACTGTGCGCTAAATGCTCCACTGATGCTCATATCCGTTATTGGCAACACACTGGTGCTAGCCGCCATTTTGAGAACTCCTTCACTTCGCCTACCGACCATAACGTTGCTCTGTTGTTTGGCTGTGTCAGACCTTCTTGTTGGGCTTGTTGTTCAGCCGCTTTACATTGCTAATAGACTAACAGCAAATAGTTCTTTGCATCAGGCATTGGCCATAATTGCCTTTGCTGCATGTGCTGTTTCGCTTTGGACAATGACTGCCATAAGTGTGGACCGGTTCTTGGCTCTCCATTATCACATGCTATATCCGAATTTGATGACCACACATCGCGCAATATATACATCAGTTAGTCTTTGGCTCGTTGCCTTTTTGCTGTCATTCTTAACTTTTTGGAGCAGGAATGCATTTAATTTTGCTTCATCTTTTAGTATTGTCATTTGCCTTTTTATTTCTAATGTTTGTTACATACGAATCTACCGCGTTGTTAGGCGGCATCAGTTGCAAATTCACGTTCAACAACAGGCTGTGGAAAGCAATGCTGAACTGAGTAATCAGGACATGCCACGACTGACTAAAAGTGCTAAAAACACTTTTATATATTACATTGTAATGATCTTGAGTTACACACCGTTATTTACTTCCATGTCTATTTTAGCTATGTCCCCCAATCGATGGACAAACGTATGGAATTTTGCAGATACTGTGGCATTTATGAACTCGTCCATCAATCCATTTTTGTATTGTTGGCGTCTTCACGAGCTTCGAACGGCAGTTATAAAAACAGCAAGACAGATGTTATGCAAACAAACCGAAGGAAACTAGTTATCTTTGGATTACGACGTTTAACGTCGATTCGCCTTAAATAAAACTAATACGTCAATTTATTCGATCGAAGTCCAAAATTTTCCTCAGACCTTTTCAGTACGACCTGTGTAACTGGGGCCACTAAAAGGAGCTAGGAAGAGAACAACTTACCACAAGCAGGACAGAAACAATCAAGCATGTACAAACAATAAAATTATAAATTTTTCGCTTGTAATTAATCCAATGTTTTCTTTTAATTCTAACCACACATTCAATTTGACATTTCACACGCTGGGATTTAAAAGCATCATTTTAAAACTAATATGTTATATTTCCTGATACCAGTGAGAAGAAATTGCAAACCGTGCGAAAACAGTGGACGCGTTGGCCCGCCATGTCTCGCCGAATTGCGTGTCGGATTTAAGTCGGTTCAAGCTTTGTTAATTTCTAAGTCAATTTGCTATAAAGCTATTCAAACCGGGCCTTTTTTGTCTTTTGAGACAAAAGGAAGGGCAGTTGCTTATCCGTAACTCGCAGGCTTTTAAAACTACGAGCCTGGAGATATATACTTTAGTACCCCCAAAATAAAATATGGGGTCACTAAGCTCATGATCAGGTGATATATAACTTTTGAAACTAAAAGTTTTGAGAGGATTATACAGTCACATGACCAATGGCTGTTTTTAAAGAATCGGTCACATAGTACAAAATCCGCAATGTTGGAAGATAACATTCGAGTAATAGTTTTTTTGTTTTTTCAAACAACGTTTTGTTTTTTCAAAGAACGTGCTAAAGGAACGTTTACCAATGTCTGTTAAAAAGTGTTTTGTTGTTTTCCATTTCAGCACCTTAGGTATTCAACTTTGAAATAACTCACACACTTTCCTGAGCTGTACTAATTCAGCCTGCAGTGGGGGGGGGGGGGAGGGGGGGGGGTGATCCTGCGTGCGTGAGAATCATGCTGCAGTTTGTACCTCGAAGAGGGCGAGGTAGTTTATTCCAGACGTTCCCAAAATCAAATAAATTCGCATTTATCACTGTGCCAACTTTTTTTAATGCCATTTTAATATCTGAGCATTTCCTAATACATCAAAACAATACAGCGTAGTTGATCACGCTGACTATTAAGCTTATCAAGTTATATGTGTTGCTAACTGCTAGTCTATGATTGCTCTGTGACATCGATCAGTGGTCATGAAACGGGACCTGGCTTTAGTAACGAGCTGATGCATCTTCAATCAGCTCAATGGTGTTGCCTTTAGCATCTTTCTTGATGTTGTTCCTGACGAGGCGATGCTCAATGAAATGGCTATCTGGCATCTTCACATCCTTCTTTGCTCTGAAACGAAAATTTGACGACAAAATTAGGACCCCGAATATTGTAAATTTGACCTGAATTGTTTTTCTCTAATTTTTGTTCCAAAAATGTCGCAAAGAGGATTTGAAGATATAAAGAACAGAATTAGATTTTCGCCTGAATCACTCAGAGCACAGGTTGGACAATTGTACGTGTAGATTCAAAACCAAATAAAACGAATAGCTGCAATGATTGCAGAATGAAAACAAACCTTTAACACATCAGTTTCG
The DNA here is from genome assembly GCF_052425735.1 of Oculina patagonica. NCBI lineage: Eukaryota > Metazoa > Cnidaria > Anthozoa > Scleractinia > Oculinidae > Oculina > Oculina patagonica. The sequence continues at coordinate 998,261 of NC_135758.1, read as the reverse complement.
TTTTCTTTCCCCCTATAAACGCTTCACAATGCATGTTCCAATAGTTTTAAATTAACTTCTAATGATCAGCTAAAAACCTGAACTTAACAGAACTGACTAATCTTTGTGCCTACTATGGCGACGTACTTGTAAGTAGTTCGGTATTCACATCTGTAATTGCCGCCTCCCTCCAGCTTAAGGAACATTGTAACATCACCCTCTAGTATTCCGTCGCGGACAATCATTTTCTCGGTAGATGGCTCCCATCCTGCCGTCTTCTTTTGCATAACAGGTCCATTGGCGGGAAAGTTGACGCCGACAAATTTGGATTGATGCACGAAGCAGTTTCCATTAAGGCTGAGGAAATTAAAAAAAATCTATCAGTATAAAGCGACGGAAGAGAAATGTAGAAAAGAAATATTTGCGAAGGAAAATAACCATATTAGAGTTAAAGGCATTGATAACAGTTTAATATTATTAGGTAGCATTCATACTGTGGTGTCAAGCAAATTATTCGCTATATAGATATGTATTTGATAATACTGTAAAGTGAACACAACATGGCCATTAAAATATCCAAAAAGTGTTTACCTTATGTGTGCACTGACTGAAGCAAACCCTCCATCTTCGAACGTCATCGACCTTTCCCATGACAGACCTTCAGGAAATGCTTGTTTGAACATGTCTGGTATCTCGGCAGGATACTTAGTGAAACATCTGTTGCCATAACAGAACGCTGCTGACAATATGTCAAACGCGAAAGGCAGGGGCTCGCCCTTGGTGATACGAAGTTTAAGACATTGATGTCCTCTGAAGAGAAAAAACAAGCATATGCTCATATCTGGACTGTGATAAAAGCGACGTATCTTCAATACATGACAGTTATTTATATTTTATTCAAACTGGAACTTACTCGTATGGTTTGCCGTTGCCTTCACCCTCAATAGTAAAGTTGTGCCCGTTGACACTGCCATCCATAAAATAGGTCATCTTCATGTCGTTTTCAATCACCTGGTTTGAAAAAAATGCACAGATCTCTTTAAAACTTTTTTTAGTGCATACAAAGAAGGTAAAGAAAGGCCAATATCTGGTACAAACTGCTGAAAATTATCCCAGCTTCAAAAAAGTAGTTTAAGTTGATACTTGTGTATAAACAGGCTAATTGTGGGCCGACAAACGTACATCAAAAACATAGCCAAGGCGCCCAAAGACTGGTATAACTGAACAGGAAATGTCATTCTGGTAATTAAAGTAAATCTGATGTAGGTGCCAATTTTGTTGATTTCCCAGGTGTTGCCACATAGCGTCTTATACACTGTACTGTAGTTCCCAGCCTATTGTTAATCCAATTTTCAAATTCCAGTCCCAATTCTATTGTCTATTTGTTTGTGATTCCTAGTCCATCATCATCATCATCACTTTGTTTACCCTCGGATTTGAAGAGTAGCTTATACAGCTAATATCTCCGAGCATTTCACAGTAAGCACAATACAACGGGCAAAGACCAGACTACAACACCGGGAACTCCATGCCATACTCTTTACGATAATTATAAGCGTGTGGGTTCTTTTACGTCCCCTGCTGACCATAACACTGAAGATGCAGGAGACGGGGCCTACGGTTTATCGTCCTTATCCGAGAAGATTAGAATATCTAACCATTTGCAGATGGTATTGCAAAGGCAGCATATTCTCCTCAGTTATTTTAAGACCCTGAGTGTTGGTCCGGTCTGGGACTCGAACCCGAGACCTCCCGCACTGTAGTCCGTCGCTCTACCAACTGAGCTAACCGGTCGGCAGTCCCAGTGCACGAAATCCCTTTTTTCCAGTGAAAATGTGCCCAAATCCCAGTTCCCGCTTTACCCATTCAAGCCCCTCTTGAGAATGGTAACGAAAGGTTTTCTGCTTAACATTAGGATTATTGGACTAAACAAACTACTTCTGGACTTTGGCAGGGAACACTCTGAAACTCGCTGAAATACGGGGGGAAATTAGCTCGTTATAGCACCTCTTGGCTTGCAAGAACGGAATTCCGTTACGAATGCCTGGTACGCGAAGATCTACTTGGACGTCAAAGATGAGACAACAGTAAATTATTGCTTCGTGGATGTAATCGATAAAGCTTTACAACGTAACTGCTTATATATCGTTTCTACAAATTAAGTGTTAACAAAGCCTTCTATAAAATACATTAAAGGAAACGATGAGAGGTAATTTATATCAACAGTAGGAAGCTTGCAAAAATTTTAATTTTTGAAATTAGAAATGGCCAATTTAAATTAAGCTCAAGCAAAGCATAGGAAATTAAATGTGAGAAACTTATAAAGATTTCTAGAATTGGTTTGCTAAGGTTAGTAACTGAATGCAAGGGGGTAATTAACCCTTGAATAGAAACCAATAAAACTTCATTAAGAAAATCAGTTGACCTTGCGAGCCTCCGTGGAAACTAATACAAAACAATAAATTAACTTTTAAAAGTGTTTTTATTATGAACGGAAACCTCAAAAGAACAAGGTACCAAAACGTCCGTCAAAATTTTACAGTGCTCGCAAAATTAGACTTCTGTTTGGAATCATGCTCGCAAAATTTTAGTAGGTGCTCGTTTGCTCGATTTTTAGAGGTGGTTGCTTTCTGAAAAGTGCTCGTTGCTCGCAAGGCTAACTCTTGTCAGTGCTTGTGCTCGCAAAGAGAAACACTGTACTTGCATGCTCGCAAAGACCATTCGATACCCCTTAATGAACTGCGGTGATAAAAAATTTACAGATGTACAGGTGTACAAAGGTAATCTCAAGATACAATTTCTAAACACAACAGAATGATATCATTATTTGGAAAGAGAGTACTGCTGTTTTTTTCAAAAGATTTTAGAATCCTAAATCCTGATAAGGAACCGAAATGACATGCATTGAATGTGGAAAATTCTCTCCCAACTGAAGTCAGGCCTCTGTTTAGATGGGCTTCCTACTGTTTCGTGTCAATGATGATTTTTTTTTTTATGTTTGGATACTTTCACGGATATTTTCAGCAAAAACGGTAAGAAAAAAACAATAAATTAAAAGCGCCACTTTACGTGAATAAACCCTCGAGCGTTAAACACTCAGTACCAGGTTTAAAAAAGACTAAAACGCTCTAGACTTTAAAAAGACTTCGGGCGGCTAATTTAGGGAGTGGCATGGAACTGTAGCTAAAACATGTGGAAGTTATGCTACCTTTTCCTTTATATTTCAAAATACAGCACGCCTTACTTAAGTAGCTTTGAAACTTATTCTTCAAAAATACCCGTTGATATTCACTTACTTGCTTTGAAAGTGCCATGCTGATCAAAAAATCTCTTCAAACAGTTACTTGAAAATGGAGCAATCTCTTTGCGCTGTCGTTCTTCACTCTGTCGCTGACTCGGTCAACTGATTCTACTTCACGGTGAATCATATCTTTAAGCCAAATAGAATCTAACCTGCAATCAGGCCCCGGGGGGGGGGGAGGGGGGGTACTCCCATAAATTTCGGATAGGGGTGTGCCGCCAAGGTTCTTAAACCCTGACCCTATTTAAGGATAAAGAAAGCGAAAATTGATACCCTTTTTAAGGCCCAAAACCAAAAAATGACACCCTATTCAAGGGGAGGAGAAGCTTTCCGTGACGACCCAAATAACGGCTAACCGCGCACGGCAAGACACAAATCTTTATAAAATCGCTTTACTAATACCTGAACAGAAGATTCAGTTTTAAGACACCTTTTTTTTTCGTTTAGCTGGGCGTTTATTTTAGCTAATAGAATATAGGTACCCTATCTAAGGATCACACCGGGAACACATTGCCAAAAGGAGCAAAAATGATACCCTATTTAAGGACCGAGAACCTCAAAAACCATACCCTATCGGGCGGCACATACCTATATAGGCCACACATGGGAGTACTCCCTCCCCCCCCCCCGGGAATCAGGCGTTCTTTTTTATCGCAGTGGGAGGGAAAAGGGATCCTTTTTTGTTCTATTTTTCCGCCGCGAAAAAAAAGAACAACTGATCGCAGGTTAAATAGATTTAAGAAAAAAAACCGATGATTGACATGTATAAAATTAATAATCTGGACCGGACACACGAATTCACCGATGCGTTAACCGCACTTTATGAACAAAATAATTTAGTCAGATTTAATCAGTTTTGCACACTGATGATGCATTGCCAAAACTTGATGTATTACATAATATGATGAAGTTTCTTTGTTGCCGTTGTTGTTAACTCGGTTTGAGAAATGGAATATGGATGCCTAAACATCTTCAGAGTTGCATTGTTGAGACGGAAAAGTGGCTGCGGTCACATCAACACCGTCAACTGGTTTGTCTTTAGTTCGATGACGTAGTTTATGCTTAATTGTGGTCGACTTTGCAGTTAGTAGTTCGTGACAGCCCAAAATGTAAACATGGCTGACCGGAGAAAACTTTGTGGGAAACCGTTGTCGAAATTTAGTTATTAATCTATTAACTTTATTTATCATACATTGGTGTCACCAGCTTGATTTTGATTGGCTATAAGCACGCAGCTAATTCTTGCTTGCTGTTTCTCTTACGTCATGCCTACAGACATTAGATTTTACATATGTAGAAGTGACGTCATACCTACAGACAATAGTTTTATGCATGCAGAAGTGACGAAAGGTTGTAAGCTTATAAAAGTATATAAACAATAAAGTTTGTGCGCGCTCTTGTCTTTACAAGTGCAGCTCAGGAATGTGCATAATAAAACAATTATTGGATTCGGTTTTCGCATGATAGCGATAATTATCAAGGCCTCAGTTTCTGTTATCCGCCTCAGCCTTCGGCTTCGGCAGATAACAGAAACTTTGGCCTTGATAATTATCGCTATCATGCTCAACCTCATCCAATAATTGTTAATTAATCAAGGATAACGGCATCAGGGCTTTTAAAAAACAAATATTACTTACTTTAATTACTTAATCTACATCCTAATTGCGTTTTTAATTACATTAAATTACAAAAATACTATATAAGACCTTATTATAGGAAATTAACGCGAATTCTAAAAATTCGCGTTAACAAAAGTCGCGTTAATTTTTGTGAGCGTTAATTGCCGCGACATTATTTAAGTGGAGCGTTAATTTCCAAGACCTTAATTTCATTTCAAATGCTGAATACTGTCCGAACACATATAGAAACTAGGAAACAATAACCTTCTCTCTTCTGCACACTTTTTTCTCAAACTTTTACAATGTATAAGCCTTAAAGATATGTCATTTGCAATGTTTCCAGTTCATTCTTGCTTTCAGAAGAGCGGTTCTGGACATGTATCCGTTTTTTGTACAATGGCCAAAATATCTTTAGAGATTCATTACTCGCGTTTATTTTTATTCATTTAGAAAATTTGCCCCCTGTCTCGCGTTAATTTCCTTTATTTGGAAGAAATTTTCCCTCTAATTCGCGTTAATTTAATTAAAATAAGTCGCGTTAATTTCAAAGACCTTAATTTACTGGAGCGTTAATTTCCTATAATAAGGTAATAAAAGTAGGAATACAATTAAAGAAAATGCCTGCTTTCCATGAATGCCGTGTGTTTATATTCAAACTATAACCGCTGCAGCCCGATTTTAAACTAGTGAGAGTTTTTGCTTTCCGCAGTTTGACAGGTAAACTGTTCCACAGCACCGCACCTCTATAGCTAAAGCTGTTTATTTAGAAAGTTGGTGCGGGGCTGTGGAACAGCTAGTTTGCCCTCGGAATCCCTTAGTGAATAAGTAAATATTTCACTACGGTCAGTGAACATCGATCTCAGGGGATTTTGGGGCAATGATGCTAGACAAGGCACGATGGAAAGTTTGTTGTTTCCTTTTTGTTTTTCAACCCTCTTCCCGTTATTTTTTACGCTTGTTTTTTCTTTTTGTTTTGCATATTTATGTTCATCCCGCACTTGCACGCGCCAAAAGAAAAAACATCAAAGACCGCATTTTGATTTCTTCTTCGTTTGTAAACTAAGGTTTAATCCATGCCTCCTGCTTGGGTATAACTTAAGTTAGGCCCGGTTCAGACGCTGAACTTTTCATGAGCCGAACCTAATACCTTGAATTAAGTACATGAAAAAGTCGGAGTCTGAATCAGGTAATAACGTATATTTCAATTTGGAACGGCCCAGCCGTCCTTCCCGCCTGGCTTGGCCGGGAATTTCGACTCTGGATCGGTTTTGATTCAGACGCCGAACTTTTCATTTACCGATCCTAATGCATAAATTATTATAATGCATTTTGCAAGCAGTTGAACTCAGAAAGCATGCATCGTGGAGAGTGTTTACCATCAGACGTATTAGGAACGGCTAATTAAGTTCGGCGTATTTTTAATTGTTAATTTGGGTCGGTCCAAATTCGAATTAAGTTTGGCACATGAAAAGTTCCGCGTCTGCACCGGGCCTTTGTATTTTGTTGGATCATCGAGGTGTAAATTTCCCAACTATAGTTAGAATAAACAGAGAAGAGGTCACATTACTGAAAAAGCTAACTAAAGTTATCACTGCCTTAATTTTAGTTAGTGGTCTTGATGTGACCACAGCCAGTATCTAGTCGAAAAAAACGATCAACAACAGTTAAAAAAGTTTGGCAGTGACTTCTATCATCACTTTATGACGGATTTTTGTTTGTTTGTTTGTTTTGTTTTGTTTCTCTCCATTCCATTCCGTTTCGGACACTTTGCATATGCATATGGTCTTACGAGGATGAAGAGTAGAAATACTCCTAGTCGCTTTATGCCATAGAAACTGCTTTTCGAGTCATTTTCAAGCGATATTTATCTTATGACATTTACCGTATTTTCCCGATTAGACGCTCCCGGTGTTTATTACAAACTTGACCTGGCAGACCCGGCGTTTATTTGACTTTTGCAGTTTTTCGAGCCTGGTTTTTATTTAGCAACGGTTTTTATTCGTTGTTTTTGACAAAAATGTACCTGGCTGATATAGCTACAACTTATTACCGTATTTATTCGATTAAGCGCCCTGGGCGCTTATTAAATTTTTGGACCTTGAGAGTGGGCGCTTATTCGAGGTGGGCGCTTATTCGAGGCTGGGCGCTTATTAAATTTTCGCGATTTTCAACAAAAAGAAGTCTATTTTTGTAACAAAACAAAGCAACATTTTGACTGTTCATTGAAAGTTTTTGAAAAATAGTAAGAAAACTCGGTCATGAGAGAAGTCTTCTTAGTAGTACTTAGTCACTTTCAATAATCAATACTCCTCTTGTGCACTTCAGTTTCTTGAAGGGTGAGGGGTGGGCGCTTATTCGAGGGTGGGCGCTTATTAACTTTTCCTACCTTCAGGGTGGGCGCTTATTCGAGGTGGGCGCTTATAAACTTTTCCTACCTTCAGGGTGGGCGCTTATTCGAGGCTGGGCGCTTATTAACTTTTCCTACCTTCAGGGTGGGCGCTTATTCGAGGTGGGCGCTTATTCGAGGTTGGGCGCTTAATCGAATAAATACGATATACCCTAAATAAATACCTTAGGAGCCAATTTTTTAAACTCCACCTTGAAGACCCGGCGTCTATTCGGTACCCGGCGTTTAATCGAGAAAATACGGTACTAGCCACTTTGTTACTATTGGTAAATGCTCAACTTTCTGATGTCGCTGTCATTTTTTAGTGTCTTTTGTCTCGCTGTCGCATTTCAGTGCCGTAATGATGCGTCTGTCTTAATCCTTGGCCAGTGTGGCCACATTTCAGGGTCATGTTGCTTGTCCCTTTTACCCCTTGTAAGGCCTCTATAATAAGTAGGCGGTAAAAATGAATAATAGATAATAAGTAGTACAAATAATGGCTAAGTAATGAACAACAAATAATGAGGTCTTATGAAACAAAAGATGTATATCTTTTAAAGAATTTTTTAACTCAATTCACGAGAGGAATGTGTCGAACTAAGGGGTCATTTGTTTTAATCGGATCGATCTACAGAACTCGTGCATAGATCTTTTGTTTTATAAGAACTCATTATTTGTCAATAATAAAGTATTTATATTTCGTTTGTCTCACGACGTAGTCACGTGTGATGGAGATCGCAACGTTTCGACTGCATACTGCTAGTCTTCATCAGGCGATAAGGTCGACTGGTTGTGCGTTAGCTTATAAAGCACACGGCTGCGCTGTGATTGGTTGGTTTTCAACAGCTCTGATTGGTGCATTTCGATCCTCAGTGTTCTGCATGCTGGTGTAATGTTGCTCCCTCGGCGGTCCGCAGTAGTACAGTTCTCCTGCTGTTGTGTTTTTTGATCGTGGGCATCCATGCTTCAGGAATTTCAATTCCACTGTCCCTGTTGATATTATTAGGGTGAAGTCTTATGTGAATCGCCTCTTTGGCCCGGCGTGTGTACCAGTGCGAGTCACGATCAATAAACTTTACCTCATTCCAAAGCGGGTAGTGTCCGGTGTTGTTGGTATGCTCTGCAACGGCGGAAGTCTGGGTGCGTGCGAGTCGGATGTCCCGGTCGTGTTCTTTGATCCTATCTTGCATAGGTCTTCCAGTCTCGCCGATGTAAACTTTGCCACATTCACAGGGAATCCTGTAAACAACGCCATCTTGCTTAGTCGAATCAACAGCGTCTTTCGGCCGTACTAGTTGTGATCGTAGTGTACCAACCAACCAAGATACTAGATACTGTTCCGTCTCAACAATGCAACTCTAAAGATTTTTATGCATCGATATTTCATTTCTCAAACAGTCTCAACAAGAACGGCAACAAAGAAGTGGAGGGGGAAAGAAGGGCGGGAGCCCGGGAGAAAAGGGGCGGGAGGCGGGAGATGAGAGGACGGGAAGGGGGATTCCTAAGGTGGCGGAAACTGGGAGAAACTGAAAAAAATTCGCAAAATTTTGTTATGTTTTGCAAAGGAAATGGGACAAAGAGGAGGGAACCACTACGAAACGGGGCTTAAACCCTGGAGAAAAAGGTACGGGAATTGAAAAAAAAGGTAAAGGTATGGGAAGCATAAGTACATAAGAGGCATGGGAAGCGAGAGGTTCAGACCCCCCTGTCCCCCCTTCCCCAAGAAACGTTCATCATAATGAAACACATCAAGTTTTGGTAATGGATCAGCAGGGTGCAAAACTAATAAGGTCTGACAAAAATGTGGTGTTGAAAAAGTTACTGTTTACTGATTTTACTGATATGTGCGGTCAACGCATCGGTGAATTCAAAGATGAAAGAATAATTGTGTCCAGTCCGGACTAGCTTAAAGATCTGATTCACCGTAAAGTTCAATCAGTTGAGCGAGTCAGCGACAGAGTGAAGAACGACAGAGCAAAGAGATTGCTACATTTTCAAGCAACTGTTTGAAGAGAGTTTTTGATCAGCATGGCTCTTTCAAAGCAAGTAAGTGCAGAAAATCAACTGGTATTTTTGAAGGGCAAGTTTCGAAGCCAATTAAGTAAGGGGTGCTGTATTTTGAAATATAAAGGAAAAGGTAGCATCACTTCAACATCTTCTAGGTACAATTCCATGCCACTCCCTAAAATAGCCGCCCCAAGTCTTTTTTTAAGCCTAGAGTTGAGTGTTTGACGGTTTATTCAGAAGAAGTTGCACTCTTAATTTACGGTTTTCTTTTCTCGACCCCGTTCTTGCTGAAAATATCCGTAAAAGTATCCAAATTTCAAAACATCCTTTGACCCGTAATATTGTCAGGGAACAGTGGGAAAACCGAACTTAACAGATGCCTAGATTTACAAAAAATAACCGGTTTCAGGTTTTCATTTTGCGTTCACTTTGCTTTCCGGTTCCCAGTTAAAGAGCAACAAACTGCATAAAGCCTCAATATGAGTTTTAATCATTTTTAAGGTTGTTTAAGGACTTGGGTTTTTTATGTTTTAAAATGATTATGTCACATTGCATTCGAGGACTCAGTGTAGAAGTGCAGTACAGTATATATGATGATATATGTGGCACGAACACTGGATTTACTTTAATTGCCAGAATTACATTACATGATCAGTTATGTTTTTTTGCCATGAGCTATGTTTTTGATGTACCTTTGTCGACCCGAAATTAGCTTATACATGAGTATCAGAATTAACAACTTTTGTAAAACCGGTATATGTTCCAGCAGTTTGTACAAGATTGGCCTTTCTTCGCCTTCTTTGTAGCAATAAAAATGTTTCAACAAGATCTGTACTTTCTTTAAAACAGATGAATATGACCTATCTTATGGATGGCAGTGTCAACGGGCACAACTTTACTGTTGAAGGTGAAGGCGACGGCAAACCATACGAGTAAGTGTCAGTTTGGATAGATTAAAACATAAACAACGGTTTTTCATTGGAGATACGTCGCTTTATTCACAGTCCAGATATGAGGATATGTTTTCTTTTCTCTTCAGGGGACATCAATGTCTTAAACTTCGCATCACCAAGGGCGAGCCCCTGCCTTTCGCGTTTGACATATTGACAGCAGCGTTCTGTTATGGCAACAGGTGTTTTGTTAACTATCCTGCCGAGATAGCCGACTATTTCAAACAAGCATTTCCTGAGGGCCTGACATGGGAAAGGTCGATGACGTTCGAAGATGGAGGGTTTGCTGCCGTCAGTGCGGATTTAAGGTAGAAACCTTTTTGTTATTTTAATGGACATGTTATCTTCGCTTTACTTTGCCCATTTCAGATCATGTGAATGTCTTAACTTTACTTTAATGTGGTTATTTTTTTTCCTTCTTAAATATTATCTATCCTACATTTTTCCGTCCGTCAGTTTACACTTATAAATTTCGCTCCTTAAATTTCTCAGCCTTAAAAATGGAAACTGGTTGCTGCATCAATCCAAATTTGTCGGCGTCAACTTTCCCGCCGACGGACCTGTGATGCAAAAGAAGACGGTAGGATGGGAGCCATCTACCGAGAAAATGATTGTCCGCGACGGAGTACTGGAGGGCGATGTTACGATGTACCTCAAGCTGGAGGGAGGCGGCAATTACAGATGTGATTACCGAACTATTTACAAGTAGGTTCTGTCAAGGTTTTAAGCTGATCATTCCAAGTTAATTTAAAAGTATTGGAACATGCTGAGGCTTTTATAAAGGGAGCAAGAACGAATCTCGGTGTAAAAGGCCTGTTTTCATTCTGCATTCATTGCGGCTATTCGTTGTTTGGCTTTCAAACTACACAATTGTCCCACCTATACTCTGAGTGGTTCAGATGAAGAATCTAATTGTCTTCTTTATAGCTTTAAACCTCCCTTTGCGACATTTTTACACCTGACAAAAATAAGAGAAAAAGCAATTCAGTTTTATCAACATCATCTGAAATCTTAATCTTGTTTTCAAATTTTCTTTTCAGAGCAAAGAAGGATGTGAAGATGCCAAAAAGCCATTTTGTGGAGCATACCCTGGTCAGGACCAACATCAAGAAAGATGCTAAAGGCAACACCATTGAGCTGATTGAAGATGCATCAGCTCGTTACTAAAGCCAGGTCCCGTTTCATGACCACTGATCGATGTCGCAGAGCAATGTTAGACTAGCTGTTAGCAACACATGTAACTTGATAAGCTTTATAGTCAGCGTAGTCGACTACGCTGTTTTCTTATGTATTAGGAAATGCTCAGACATTAAAATGACATGAAAAAAAGTTGGCGCAATTATAAATGTGAATTTATTTGATTTTGGGAACGTCTGGAATAAACTACCTCGCTCTATCCGTGGTAGAAATTACAGCATGATTGTCACGCAGTATCCCCCCCTTCTCCCACTGCAGGCCAAATTAGTACTCATGCAATTGCTAATAGCTCAGAAAATTAACAACTTCATGCTAAAAGTGAGTTATTCTTCCCGTAGTGCTTGCAGACCTGCATTGTTGACTGAAGCTAGCTCACAAACGCTCTTCAAGAGCCTTGGCTGAGAAAATTGCGTTTTCTCAAGAAGGGTCAGCATGAGATACTGATTTCTAACGTTATGCCTTTCCTTTCCTCCCTCTCGTGAAAAAAAAGAAAGTCAGATTGATTTCACTATACACGTCAATTTGATTTGGTAAAAAATATATATATATATATATATTTCAAAATTCACTAAATTATAGACTGCATTCTGGGCAAAGCCGGGGTTGAGTTTTTATTTCTTGCACATTTTTAATATTCCAGCAAAGAAATTAAAAATGATTATAAAACTGGCCATAATGTGATGCAGGACTAATATAATCCAGCGATCGCAGATGTATGAACATCAAACTTGCAAAGCTGCGCTAACCTGAAGATGTGAAGAACAATTACTACAGAGTAAAAATCCTTAATTTGAAGACAGCGAGAACCTAAATAAAAATTACAACCTAACTCAACAACTTAACGTCCTGAGAGCACGTAAAGTTGGTTGCAAAAGTTCTCGGCTGATCAAAATTAAAAAAAAGAACTTATTAAAACAGCACAACTACTGAATAGCTCCAAACATTCCTTAAGATGCTTACGAGCGGTTTATGCCGCTGGAAAATGACTAGAACCCACGTACAACAAATTAAGTTACCAAACATTAATTAACTAGAATACTCCTCTCAGTAAAAGTATCCATACTTAAACGCGCCGAGTCAGCAAACCTATTGTACGTAACCACGATGGATTAACACTTAACAACTTGTAATTAACCCAAAACCTGCGATCAAGCGTTCTTTTTTGGGCGCAGGTTACTAATCCTAATTTAAAGTTGTCCTTCAGTAACATCTTGTTGAGTGATAATAGTTAAGTCGGTCGAGTGAGGCCTTAAGCTACTGTATTTAGCATACTTTATTCCTAGCTTTCACCGATCCACGGCATCATCAGGGAATGAGAAAATATTTGCAATGCAGGGTATAAAATGAAATGTGGCGTAGGTGACACGAATAATAAGTAGGCGGTAAAAAATGATAATAGGCCATTAGTAGTACAAATAATGGAAATAGTAATGAACAATAAATAATGAGGTCTTATGAAACAAAAGATCTATGAGTTCTATAGATGGATCGGATTCAAATAAAAGATCGCTCAGTTCGATACATTTCTCTCGTGAATTGAGTTCATGTTTGTATTTACGTATGTAAAATAATTCAAACAATTATAGATCTTTTGTTTTATAAGAGGCATTATTTGTTGTTCATTACTACAGCGATTATTTGTACTACTAATTACCTATTATTAATGTTATTGAGGCCTTCCAAGGGGAAAAAGCAACAAACGTGACCATAAAAAGTGGCCGGCGACACTGAACAACAAACGAAATCTTTGTGAAATCATTTAGACGGCACTGAAATGCGACAGCGACACAATAAACTCTAAAACATAACAGCGACATCAGAAAGTTGAGCATTTACAAATAGTAACAAAGTGCCTAGTAAATATCATCTGAGAGCTTAAATTTTTAAAACTTTCGCAGTCTACGCCTCCGGATTCCCCTAAAAGAGAAGAGACTTTGAAAAAGAAAATGGGACAAAGAGGAGGGAACAACTACGAAAAGGGGCAAAAAGCGAGAGAAAAAGGTACGGGAAGCGGGAGTACGTAAGAGCCATGGGAAGCGGGACGTTCAGACTCCCCTAGACACCCCCCTCCCCCCCCCCCCCCCCCAACACACACACACACACCCGCAAAGGAAACTTTCCCCAAAGAAACTTTCATCATGTTATGTAATACATCAATTTTTGGCAATGCATCAACAGGGTACGAACTGATAGGGTCTTTTTTTCCCTCGAAATTAAAAAAACTTCTGCGGAGAACAAACTACATCAGGTTTCTTTTCTTTCTGTAAAGCGCTTTAGAATAATTTTTATATAATTTTAGCGCTATATAAATTAGATTATTATTATTATAAAGGCTATTAATGTGAACAAGACGCATTTATTTGGTTACTCACGCTTCACAAATTACACTTTTACAAGAGGATTAACATTAGGTAAGGGAATACGGCTCGGTTAAGTCAACAGCCATCGTAAAAATTCTCTACCTTCTCCATTAATGTTATCAACGGTGCTGCAGAATACGGAAAATGTCCGCCAGACGACAATCTTACCACTGACAATCTGAGACGGATCAACATTGTCATTGCTGTGTCTAAAATCTCGCTTTCAAGCTCAGTTCGATTGCCCAAGCTTTCCTTAGCCTGGCTCCCTTTGGTGATACAGGTTTTTGTCTCTTCGTCGCTTGAACGAAGTACTTTCTCATTCAATGAGGAACTCTGAGCACCACCAAGGTAGCCATCAATGTTTAAGCCCGGTGGACTGGTCGGCTGGTTTGAAAAGAAGCTAGAATGCCCTATAACTGGATTGTTTAAATACTCGGTATGTTCCCTCGGCATTTCTGAGATGTCTGGAAGAAACGCAGAGCAAGTCTTGTTTGTGAAAGGCGAGTGAAACGTTTCTGTGCTGTAAGCTTTATCCAAAGGCGAAGAGCCAAGGTTGTTATTTGTAAAGCAAACACTGCTGCAACTGATGCAGTCTGACTGTGTCCTAGCAGGCGTTTCATGGTAACTTGCAATCTTGCTTTCTTCTTCAATTTCCACATCTGATTCATCGCTTGAACAATAGGCCAAAACAATACTTCTCAAGCCGTTTCGCTCACCACTCAGATTTCCCACGCGAAAATCGGGCTGACAGACTTCTGGGCTAGTTTCTAACATGGTCCCATCAGAAACACCTTCTATTGGTGTTTCCAAACAAACATCCTCTTCCGCAATGAGATTTTTCTGTTCTGTGAAAAATTTGTAATTTTCCCTGGAGTTTATTTCGTTGAAAAAACGTCTCTCAAACTCTGAAGGCTTTTCGACAGAATTTGAATCAGATTCAAATTCGCTATGGTGCACACTACATGTCTTTAAGTCGTCACTCGCGGCTTGTTCTTCGCTGAAAGAAATTCTTCCTTTATACTCCGCTAGGCATTGAACGAATGAATTCCAACCATTATTAACAAAGTGAAGATACTGCACGATGTACTCAAGAAATCGCGTCTCTGATGAAATGAGAAGGTCGAGTAGGAGCGAGTGATCAAACTTAATTGATTCAGCAAACGCGATGAACAACAAGTGAGGGTTCAGCTGGTGTAAAATGGCCGCTGAAAGCTCGCTGCAGCTAGAAACAGTCCTGAAAAACGCCAACCAAGAAGTAGTTTAAATTAAAGCTATGAGATTTTAAACCAGACGAAAATTAGGAAAATTAGAACTAATGACTCCTGACTCTTGATAAGACTAATAATTCTTAGAACTCTTAATAAACTTTATTTGAACTCTTGATAACTCCAGTAAAAAAGGGTAAGTCTGCATTGGGCTAAATTGTCCCATAGGGACTTGAACTTATTCCTGTTTCTGCAGTATGAAGCGACTAGAAGTATTTATACTCCCCTCTGGATGGAATGCTCTAGTCCATCACAGGGTTACCTTGATGGTACCCAAATGTACACCCGGGTGGCAGAGAGAGGCACTGTGAGAGTAAAGATGTCTTGCCTGAGAACACAACACAGTGACCCCCATTCTCGTCCCCATAGCCCTTATCGCTTCTCTTAGCCAGTGAAACCTTGACATGAGAAATGAAGGGCTCTGGAGCCCTTCGTTTCTCGTGCCAAGGCCCCACTAGCCTCTTTTACAGATGTTCTTTGGGCTCGTCATGCATTTTAGAACGTCTGCAAAGGAGGCCAAAGCCCCGCTGGCTAAGAGAAACAAAAAGGGCTATCGGGATGAGAATGAGTGACCCCGGCCAGGGCTAGAACCCAGATCACTCCATCTGGTGCCCAGCACACTAACCATTAGCCCACTGCACCTTCCATAGATAAAAATAAATTACTTATACCAGTAACTCCTAGTGACTATTACCTGTTGATTTCTTGATAAAGCAAAAGTAGTAGCAGCATAACTTCGACAAGATCATCATCTTGATCAACAAATAGTGTGACTAGACAGGCGTGAAATTCTTTTTCAATGGAGCTAGCTTTGATGGATTTAATGTTAGAATGACCATCACAAGTAAGAGAAAGAATTCCTGAACACCACAAACTGATGCAGGAAAGGGACAGCTTCTGAAATAACAATGAACCTGAAAGAGTATTTAAACGTAATATTTTCAGATATTTATATAACTTTATTATAGGAAATTAACGCTAGTGTTAATTAAGGTATTTGAAATTAACGTGACTTAAATTAACGCGAATTGAAGGCCAGCATAAACTACACTAGTTTGTACCCTGCATTACTGTACTGACCACAATTTTTTATATTTTGATTTTAAAACACCAGATAGGCATAGATCAAAATCAGAAATCATTACAGAACAGCAACTGTCAGAAATGGGGAACCTCTTAGTTCAATGTCATGAGTATGGAATTTATTGGATCAATTTTCTTATTATACTGTTAGTGAAAACACAAACTTGTAAACTAACCCTCTGCAGTGTAGTTATGATTATTTATTCTGTTACAAACTGAATCACACATGTACCTGTACCTTCTTGCTTCATGGCTGACTTCAGCACAACAAAAGAAGACTTGAAAACCATCAGTGAAGCCTTGCGCAATGCAACAAGATCAGTGACGCTATGTTCATTGTCAGTAGACTTTGAAGAACTCTTAATTTCTGTTCCACTAAATCCAACAAATCCTGAACATCTTGGTATCCTATGAAGGAGACAGCATTCAACAACACTTAGAAAAGATATTGAAGAGCTTCTTACAATCTTCTCCAATTTCCCACTTTTGTTTTTCTGACTCAACATAAATGAGCTAGGTATAACTACAATTTGATTTAGAACTTCCAAAATCTTCTTGAAAACTCGTGATGGGAGTCTTGGATAGTGAAGGTACTGAATCAGTGTTGCCATGACGGTGCAAAGTTGATTGACAGTAGCATCTTTTAAGTGGATTATTGTCATCTTATTTGCACAAATAGAATCAGTAAATTTCCCTCCATAAGGTTGAGCTGTGCTCTTCAAATAATTTTCATCTTGACTGCAAGTTTTTACATCAGCTGTAGATGTATTTTGGAGTGTTCCGTTGACCTCCAAGTATTTTGCTATCAATGCAACACAGTGCAAGAATGCAACTAATTTACTCTCTTTTGTTCCACTGATGGCTTCTCTCTTCACATTCTCTTGATCGTGAATTGCGTCTGCTAATTTCACACTTGCCTGAAGCACAAGAAAATCCTCAGCAGCCCCAGCATGCTGACAGGATCGCATAAAAGAATACATTCCATTTGGTCGTACAATAAAAGGAATGTATTGGAATAAGACGTGCTGCAAGTTAAAACTCCCTAAAAACAAATCAACCAGCTCAGTGCTTGAAACAGAAATTCCAATCATACAATCTGCTTCATGCGTGCAAAAGCATTTCTTATTGTTCATTTGTTGCTGGGAATTCTTATTTCTGTTCTTGAGTGGTTCTCTAGAGTTTGTAAGAATCTTACTCAATAATTCCATAGTGTAAAGCTTTCGCCAACGCTGCTCAGTTTCTTGTCCAAAAGAAAACAGCGTCTGGAACCATTGTTCTTTGATCATTTGCTTAGGAAGCGTCTGAAAAACTAGCACAATGGCTTTGGTTGCAGAAAACACAACATGTTGGTCTCTGTGATCCAGGTATTTTAACAAACCGTCCACTAGACAGATCTTGGAAACGAGATTATCTGTAATAATCTTTAAATATGGACAGTTAACTGTTTCAAGTCTCTGATAAAGCTTTTGAACTACAGTAAGAGCTAGCAGTATTGAATCGATGCCGCCATTTTCCCGATCCCAGGTGAGGGTTTGTTTGAAGTCTCCCAGCATGTCGAAAACTCTTCTTTTGTAGACCTCTTCGAAACAATTGCAGTTAAATGCTAGAAAATAAAGCTCTTCTAGTCTATCCATCGCCGTGGAACAACTTTTATAAGCATCAATTAGAAGAGATTTCTAGAAATTTTGCAGCCATCGAAGCAACTTACCCGCCATGTTGATTATCTATGCGAACTTTCACTTACATGAAGTAAACATAATTAGTTGGATTGACCGCAGACTTTATGCTGGCTCATAACATTCGACGCACGCGCATCACTTACTTCCTAATATTTTGCTTTCAAAATGTCTGCACCCAGAAGACCGCCGCCTCCAATTCCAAGACCAGGTACACGTAAAATGCAGCGATTTTTGCTAAATTTTTACAGATCTTCATGATGTTTAAATGCTCTACTTGCAGATCATGTCCAGGTTGTTAGAGCTTTGTACAATTACACAGCTCAACAGGTAAGGAACTCCCAATCTACTTTCGAAAGTTTGGTGTACACAAAAAACTACGCGCTTTGATTCTTGAATGAATTTGGCCTAATTTTCTATTTTCCTTTTATTCTTTTGCAGCCAGACGAAATCAGTTTCGAAGAAGGAGATATTCTGTACATAATCGATAGGGTAATCTAAAGGAATTTGTACATTTGATTATGCCCAACTACAGTTTTCAATTTAGTTCATGCATAAGCTTTGTGTTACAAGATGTAGCTGATTAGAATATCGTGATTAGAATATTTGATTAACATGTTAATAGTCGGATGTTTGTTTTATTAAAGTCAGTCTCTTTAGCCACATACTGGTGTGCGTACCTATCTAGAGCGCATATTGAAACATGGTGGCAGCGGTGGGATACAAGCATGAGTGATTCAGAAGAAACCACGTCCACAACAACCGCAACAACGTCAACTTTGTCAACAACGACAACAACGTCAACAGTGCCTGTGCAGTTAACGACGACGACCACTACCGCGGCAAGTTCCGCACAAGCGATGTTCCCTATACAAGGAATTCACCCCCCAGGCCATCTGGATGTTAAAGAGAACATAGCTGACAATTGGAAGAGCTTCAAACAGCAATGGAGCAATTATGCTGTAATTACAAATATTCATCAACAGCCAGAAGCCTATAAAGTCGCTCTATTTCTCCACTGCATAGGTCCCGAAGCTCTCAAAATCTTTAATGGTATGTCGTTTGACAACGCCCAACAAAGAGAGCAGTTGGCAACCATTATCAAGAAATTTGACGAATTCACGATTGGCGAGACGAATGAAACATACGAGCGCTATGTCTTCAACAGTAGGAACCAATCGCCAGAAGAAACAATCGATGCATATGTGGCTACACTTCGCACGCTCGCACAGACGTGCAACTTCTGCGAATGTCTGCGTGACTCCCTTATCCGTGACAGGATCGTGTTGGGAATCTTTAACCCCCAAACAAGAAAACGACTCCTACAGGAACGGAAACTCACGTTAAATAAGTGCATCGATATCTGCAGGAGCACCGAAACGACCGCTTCGCAAATGAAAGCCATCTCAGGCGACAAAGCACCGGAAGATGTGCACCGAATAGACGAAAAACAAGAAAAGACGCGTCCTCCCCGTTACAAGCGAGGAAACGGCAAATATGATAAGAATGACAAGAGCAACAAACCCAGAAAATCTTGTCTCTTCTGTGGTGGAGTTCACCCGTTTCAAAAAGGAAAATGTCCTGCCTTGGGACATAAATGCCGTCAGTGTGGGGGAAGAAATCACTTTGCAAACAAATGCAAGAAACCTCCAAAGCGCGTTAATCAGATCTTCTCGACAGATCGTCCCTCATCGTCAACAGACCAAGACGAAGATGTCGACTACATAACTAGCATAGAAGTGGAAGGTGCCGCTGTTTGTTCTGTCAAACCATCATCAGATAAGAACAGTTTCGCCAAGGAGATCTACTCCCAAATGCATATCGATGACATGCCTGTTAAATTTCAAGTAGATTGCGGCTCATCTATAAATATATTGCCGAAAAGCCTCGTTGACAAGCGACACTTAACACCCACTTCAAAAACTCTCATAATGTGGAATAAAACGGAAGTCACGCCATTAGGCACAGCAAGAATCGTTGTCACGAACCCCGAGAACCACAAGAAATACTCCGTAGAGTTCGTCGTGGTGTCGGAAAACTTAACTCCCCTGATCGGTGCAAGAGCTGCACAACACATGAAGTTGATTACCGTACACTGGGGGAATTTCAAGTCGGTACCAGCGCCCAAGCGGAATAAAGCAGTGGTGCATCAGTTACTGACAGCTCAGCGAGTAGTCACGCAATACCCAGATGTCTTCAAGAGCCAACTCGGATGCTTTCCGGGAACGGTGAAGCTAGAAGTCGATGCTAACGTGCAACCTGTCGTGACCCCAACTCGACGGATTCCCACAGCACTAAAAGAGAAATTCAAACAAGAGTTAGAGAGGCTCCAAAGTCTAGGAGTGGTCGTCCCAGTGGACAAGCCCACTCCATGGGTCAGTAGTGTAGTCGTGGCAACGAAGAAAACAGGAGCACTAAGAGTGTGCATAGACCCCAGACCGCTAAATACAGCCCTCAAGAGAGAGCGTTACCAGCTTCCAATCCTTGACGATATCTTGCCTAAGCTGGCAAAGGCCAAAATATTCTCGACCGTGGACCTACGTTCGGGCTACTGGCATTGCACTCTTGACGAAGAATCTAGTCTTCTTACTACCTTCGCAACACCCTATGGCAGATACCGGTGGTGCAGGCTTCCATTTGGACTCTCCGTGTCCTCGGAGATATTCCAGAAAAGAGTAAACCAGGCATTGGAAGGCTTGGACGGTGTTCTGGACATAACTGATGACATCCTGATATATGGTGTCGGTAACACAGAAGACGAAGCCAATGCAGACCATGACCAAAAGCTGCTCAAACTTCTAGAGAGATGCCAGTCACGAGGCATAGCTCTCAACCCTGACAAGCTGAAGTTACGTCGACAGAGCGTTACCTTCATGGGTCATGTTCTCTCTAATGAAGGCATCAAGATTGATCCTGAAAAGGCCAAGGCTATAATGGAAATGCCAAGACCTACTGATGTGGAAGGAGTACAGCGGCTAAACGGCTTTGTCAATTACCTGGCAAAGTTTCTGCCAAAACTTGCAGACAGCATGGAACCAATCCGCCGACTGACTCGCAAAGACGTAAAGTGGAACTGGACAGAAGAGCAAGAAGATGCGCTTCAAGAAGTAAAGCGGCTGGTCACTGAAGCACCCGTACTAAGCTACTATGACCCGTCCAGCGACCTAGCCATCCAGTGCGACGCAAGTCAAAAGGGGCTAGGTGCAGCCCTGCTCCAGAATCAAAAGCCAGTGGCGTACGCAAGTCGAGCTCTCACAGAAACTGAGACAAGATACGCCCAGATAGAGAAAGAGATGCTAGCCATCGTCTACGCGCTGGAAAAGTTCAACCAGTTCACCTATGGAAGACACGTGACGGTCTGCAGTGACCACAAACCTCTCGAGGCAATCCTAAAGAAACCTCTCGCATGCGCACCAAAACGTCTCCAAGGAATGATCATGAGGCTCCAAAAATACGACCTAGATGTTCAATATGAGAAAGGGAAGAACATGCACATTGCAGACTTTCTATCCCGAGCCTATCTGCCAAATACAGAACACCCGACGGGAGCAAGCTTTGAGCATGTCAATATGGCCAGTTTCCTCCCAATCTCAGATCAACGGCTACAGGAGATTCGGAAAGAGACGGAGAAGGATGAGACACTGCAAATCCTCAAGTCCGTAATCCTGCAAGGTTGGCCGTCTGAGAGACACGAGGCACCAGCACAAGTGACGCCCTATTACAGTATTCGAGATGAACTCGCAGTGCAAGATGGACTCATATTTAGAAGCGAGAGAGTCGTCATCCCGAAGACCCTACGTGGAGATATGAAGCAGAGGATTCACTCGTCACATATGGGTGCCGAGTCCTGCCTAAGAAGAGCACGAGAATGTATCTTCTGGCCAAACATGAATGCCGAAATTAAAGAGATGATAGCAGCATGTGAGACGTGCAGAAAGTACGAGAAGTCTCAACCAAAGGAAACATTAATGTCAGTAGAGTCACCGTCTAGACCGTGGGAAAGGATTGGAGTAGACCTTTTCACATTTGACAACAAGGACTTCCTCATCACAGTCGATTACTTCAGCAATTACTGGGAAATCGACAAGCTTAACAACACCCTGGCGAGCACCGTAGTTCTAAAACTGAAGAGCCACTTTGCAAGATACGGATGCCCTGACCAGGTAGTCAGCGACAATGGGCCACAGTTTGACTCTGAAGTATTCCGCAAGTTCGCCAACACATGGGACTTTGAACATACCCCCAGCAGCCCTGGCAACAGCAAGGCCAATGGTAAAGTAGAATCCGCAGTCAAGACGGCGAAGAATCTTCTACGCAAAGCCCTTAGCAGTGGACGAGACCCATACATGGCAATCCTTGACTACCGAAATACGCCGACGCAAGGAATGGATTCTAGCCCAGCGCAAAGATTGATGAATCGGCGAACAAAGACCCTATTACCAACGGCAAGAGCGTTACTCCAGCCTAGAGTGACGTATCCAGAAAAGGAAAAGCGCAAACTGGAAAAGAAACAAGAACAGCAGGCCAAGTATTATAACCGTGGTGCCAAAGACCTTCAAGAGCTAGCTAAAGGCGATGTTGTCCGAATGAAGCCATTTCGTTTGGGCGACAAGATTTGGAAGAAGGCAGTTGTCACAGCCCGCCTAGACGAGAGATCGTACACCGTGGAGACACCTGAAGGAGGTGTTTACCGGAGAAACAGAGGACACCTCAAGAAGACACAGGAGAAAGCAGAGCATGTGACAGCTGACAGCGATAGAGACATAGCCAAGGGAGAGAGGTCAGCAGCAGAACAAGCGACACCAGCCAATACAAGCAGCCCACCTCTAACAGTTGAGGAAAGTACTACCCCATTGGTACCAGCAGCGGCTGCAACAAGCACTTCCCCGAGGCGACCACCAGCGCCTGTAAGACCTCAGCGAGAAAGGAGACCTCCCAGTTACCTCAAGGACTATGTCTGCAAATAACTAAATCGGACTGACAAATTCATAGACCGGACTGACAATTTGCGATGATCACAATAGTTGTTTGATTTTTTTTAATTGCTTTAAAAATCCATTCTTGATCAAGAACCAATGAGCAATATGGACTGAGACTATTATGCGAGCTACTTATCGCTAAGCTTCGTGATTCTTAGATATCAATGTTAGACTGCTGATTGATCCGCAGCACAAGATAAGACTCTTACACTCTTTGTTTCTCTTTCTTTCATAAAGGGAAGGATGTTACAAGATGTAGCTGATTAGAATATCGTGATTAGAATATTTGATTAACATGTTAATAGTCGGATGTTTGTTTTATTAAAGTCAGTCTCTTTAGCCACATACTGGTGTGCGTACCTATCTAGAGCGCATATTGAAACACTTTGTATATGTTTATTAGTACTAAGTACTAAATATAAGTTATATTGGTCATAAGTACCCGGTATTGGAATACTATCTACCTTGTTTTGTTTAGCGGTATCATAGCAAGTTTTGCAGCTTATCAAATACTATATACAAGGTTATTTCATGCCAATACACTCTGAGTATTATTGGTAAAACTGTCCATTCCAATGCATGTTCGTGTTCTGTACCGGAAGTTAATATGAGTAACCCAGGAATTGCTGATATTTACATATCTTTCTATTATCAGGGTGGTTTCTATTTTCTTATCATTAGTTTTCCTGAATGAATTGCCTTCATTGCCCAGTAATAAAACTTTGTTGTTGATATATTTTGAAAGTGCTACAATTTGTGTTGAAGTGTGGAGAAAATGTAAAAATAGAAACATCTTCACTTCCTGTCTGAGATGTAGTATTTAAAGTCTGTGTTCGAGCCAAGTTGCCCATGCAGCTGGAGCTTATCCCGGTTTCTGTAGCATTAAGCGACTAGGAGTATTGCTACTCCCCCTGGATGGGATGCTAGTCCATCGCAGGGTTACCCCCAGCAGAAAATTCGCCAGTTCCCATTTATACACCTGGGTGGAGAGAGGCACTGTGAGAGTGAAGGGTCTTGCCCAAGAACACAACACAGCGCCCCGGCCAGGGCTCGAACTTGGGCCGACTCGGAGTCTAGTGCGCTAACCATTAGGCCGCTGTGACTCCCGTTGTCTGAGATGGGATATTTAATTTAACTCTAGTTTGAGATGGAGTCACAAGTTTGGAATGAGCTGAGATGGGGTAGGGGTTTCTTGTCCGCAACAGAGAACTCTCACCCAAACTTTCCCAAGTACCCCCCCCCCCCCCGCTTCATTGGGACCAGCTGTTATATCCTTCAGCACTGTGGTCATTATGGTGTTGAGTTTTAATAGAAACAGCTGTAAATATTATTGAGAACTAGTTAAATTTTATATTCTTAAAAGTTAATCATTATGATTCAATAATTTATAAATAGGGTACTGGACCCTGGTGGAAAGCCAAGGTGGGAAACAAAACAGGACTGATACCATCTAATTACGGTAAGGTTTTATTATATATACTATTTCTTTTAATAAAAAAAAAATCACCTCTGATCCCTAAAACTGAAACAGTTAGACTTGACCTTGTACAGTTTAATGACAGCAGCACATTGCCCCAAATCAGAAAGTGGGAAAAACAAATTTCAACCACTTTCCTTTGTATCTGGGAGATTTGGTGACCCGTATAGGAGACCGGAAGATTTGGTGACCCGTACAGGAGACCGGGAGATTTGGTGACCCGTACAGGAGACCAGGAGATTTGGTGACCCGTACAGGAGACCGGGAGATTTGGTGACCCGTACAGGAGACCAGGAGATTTGGTGACCCGTACAGGAGACCAGGAGATTTGGTGACCCGTACAGGAGACCGGGAGATTTGGTGACCCCTACAGGAGACCGGGAGATTTGGTGACCCGTACAGGAGACCAGGAGATTTGGTGACCCGTACAGGAGACCGGGAGATTTGGTGACCCCTACAGGAGACCGGGAGATTTGGTGACCCGTACAGGAGACCAGGAGATTTGGTGACCCGTACAGGAGACCAGGAGATTTGGTCTGTATCCTGGAGACTCCCAGATAATCCAGGAGAGTTGGCATAGATGGTAGCATTACGTACATTATATTTCTAGTTATACATGTACAGTACCTTGGTTTTGATAATTAAAATTAATTAAAAGTAATTAAAAGTTATTTGTTAGTGTGAACAGAGTACGAGTCTGTCTGCCAGTAGCAAAATTAATTAATTTCCATGTGAGAAAGATCTATTAAACAGTTTTTGTTAACATTTTCAGTTGGTGAACATACTGAATCAGTGGAAAATCCCTTACATGAAGCAGCTAAAAGAGGTAAGGAATTAATAAGCACTACCTACGTTTTTTTAATCACAAAAATAAAGGGAGCTTCACTGTCAAGTTGCCTTCTTCCTTACATTTCTGTACCTGCATGTGTGTTGATGTCCATACTTTCCAATACAGAAAAGAATTTGGATGTCTGTATGTAGGTTGCTTACATCAATAAATAAAGTTTATAGTAGTTAATGAATTAATGAGGTTAGCTAGTATAGCTTAGAATGTTGAAGTTAGTGCATAGAGTGATCTTCTGACTAGTAATACTATTGTAATAAGACAACAAATTTATTTACTTTTGAAATCTCTTAGTGTAGATTATGAGGACATGCATATCAGGCAGTTTGTTAGGATATGCCCTTGTAAAAGAGCCACCAGAATCTTAGCAGAATTTCCAGTGGGATCCTGCCAAGAAATTAGCCACAGAAAAATCCTCCCAAGATTTTGGTTACTAGGAATCCAGCTCCCATAGGGGAATCCTGCCAGGAGCTTGCCAAGAATTTGGCCGCTGAGAGCAATAATGCTAGACTCCAAGCTAGAGAGGCATATGTATGTAGTGTAAAACTTGGTGTCCATTTTAAAACTGAATAGTAATGTTCTGCTGTCAACAGATTGAGAGTTAATGAAGTAAACACAGTTAGTATATGTAATAGTGAAGCTCTGTAGTTTATTTTAATAAAGGAGTAGACCAGGAAGTAGACAATAGGAAGACTGTTTTCTGAGACCCAGGAACAGATAGCCAGTGTTGAGGTATGCAGTTACAGTATAGTTAATGGACAGTATGTTTAAGGACACAGTACTGTAATGGTAAGAGAACTTGAGTCTGGATTAAGCAATCTGGGTTGAGCCCCGAACTGGGTCCTCTTGTTGTGTTCTCAGAAACAGGTTACTTGAGATAATGGTGCTTCCTTAGACCCAGGTGTATAAATCAGTACCACTTGTGAAGTTTGTTCAGTCCAATCACAAACTGCTTTAATTGTAGTCATGGAATGATTTACAAACAATAATTATGCACATGTTGTTAAATATTATAAATTATATTGTTTTCCTTTTTTTTCTTTTTCTTTTGAATAGTATTTATTGTTAGTTGTAAATTATTGATGTACTTGTCTTTAAATTTGGGAATTATGTTGTACAATAATATTGCTGTTTTGTTAGGGATGCTGTTTGATTCTTTTTTAATGATTCAATCATTTTATGTAGGAAACATGGGCTTCCTTCAAGAATGCCTTCAAAATAAGGTAATCTTTAATCATTATAAATTCATTATTAATAATAGTACTTATTGTGCATGTAGACGCTCAGGTAAAAAAAACATGTTCCATGAATATATACATAATTTTTCTGATATTTCTTTAAATCAACTGCAGACTAGTTATGATTGTGTGTACATTTCATGGTGTTCTCGTTGCTTTCATTAAAAGAAATACTCTGACCAGTGGAAGCAACAAGTACGTTGTACATCAGTAATCACAGGGTTCGTACGGGTCCTGGAGAACCTGGAAAATCCTGGAATGTTACAGTGGCACTTTCCAAGACTGGATAGTCCTGGAAAAATACTTTCGGTCCTGGAAAGTTCTGGAAATCTGTTAAACTCGAGTAACAACTGAATTCTCGAAACAAACATTAGGAGAAATAATATTGCGATCTTGTGAGTGAAAGGGTTAAAACATGAATTTGGAGTCCTGGAAAAATCAATCTGAGCCCTTGAAAGGTCCAGGAAAAGAACTGGTCAGGAAAATATTATTGTTTGTGAAAAAGGATACGAACCCTGTAATTACTGTTGTATATTTGACAGGTGTCAGTCAATGGTCTTGACAAGGCTGGCTCCACCCCTCTTCACTGGGCGGCACAAGGAGGACACACAGGTGTGTGAAATAACATAACGTTTCAAAAGAAACGACACCCAACAAGGAGTGACCCTCTGGCCTCTGAAAGTAGCAGTAAAATTTTATGGCTGTTAACAAAATCAGGAAAGTACCAGACAACCCTCCAATAGTAACAACCTCGAATACAATCTTGACTTCTTAGGAGAAACAAAGGAAACAACGGATGTTAAAATAATTTTTATTAGATTACCCAGGCAGTCATAACAGATCCCAGTTTTACCACATTTACACACCGACATGATGTACCTGTAAGTAAATTATGCATTTTAGCTACGGTCCATAGATTACCAGTTTTGTCTCTGTTGTAATGATTTTTACTTTATTTCATACAGAATGCGTAAAAGTTTTGCTTGCTCAGCCCAGAATACAGATCTCAGTCCAGGTACATTTAGATTAATTTAAATTTATAATTTATATTTAACAGTTGTGGTAAAGAGTACATTTGACAATATTAAATATTTGTATGTATATTTATCTGTAAAACCATGTTGAATATCAATTCAGGTGTTGTCGCAGTGATTCAGTTGTTGCTAACCTTTGTGTAATTGCAACAAATGAAGACTGTACAGTATGTGGCCCTTGGTCCGGACGAAAAAGACGCGAACGTGTATTTCTCAGCTTAAAAGTAGAGCAGTGAGCTGAAATTTGTCCTGTAAGTTACCGTGACATCCAGCTAACATGTGGAAAGATAACGGCTTCTGTGCTTACTTGATTATTCTGTAATATCGAAAACGGTGATTTGGTTTGACGGCCCTAGGTCCGGACAGCGGGTCCTTGGTCCGGACAGCACGAAATATTTACGCAACAATTGTTCAAACTCCAATCTAAAGAAGCTTCTTGCACATCTTTAATATGTTTTAGTGAAATTCTGAAAAATTAAATAAAAATTTTAGGGAAGAGAGCTTAATTTCGTGTCGTCAACAATATACAGGCAATATAAACTACAGCGCTTATTAGCCTGATAAGCGTGATTTGAAGCTTGAATAAAGTTTGAATTAAAACTCCTTGTTTTAGTTTTATTGTTGTAAAATGAAGTTTATTATGCCTTAGAACTCAAACGAAAGGTGTAACTTTTGTCAGAATCGTTTCCATTCAGTATTATTTAGCTTTCCACCTTCAGAAGTTTTTAAGTTATATTTCGTTGTCGTCAGTGTCCGGACCTAGGACCTAGTCAAGAAAATTATTTAGAAATTTTAATTCTTTACTTTGGACGGAAAATCAAGCGGTCAATCAAATTATTTGCACTAGTCGAAAGAATATTTCCTATACAATAATTCTACCAAAAATTACCTCCTTTAGCGCGTTCAGTTCGGATATACAAGATTACAAAGAAAACCAGTTAGTTTGCGGCGCCATGAACAAACAAACATCGCGGAAACAAACTTCACCTTCCTTTAGGTCGACTTGAAATTCTCGACTTCACCGCCAGCAGAAAAGCCTTTGAGCGAGGTTAAGACAGCAAACAGATCAAGAAATCTTTTGAAACGTTCGGTTTTATTCCAACTTTGTTTCCTATCGGAAAAATACTCGATGAACCGAAAGTGTCCGGACCAAGGGCTGTCCGGATTTAGGGCCACATACTGTACATTGCAATAATGTCACATATGACACAATTTGTTATCAAAAAGTGGACACTCGTCAGATAAACTGTTGTCAAATAAATTATAATGTGTGTTCGGTTGAACGAAAGACAAGCCAACATGAAAGGTTCAACAATCATATTTAATGATAATTTGATCAAAAATACAAAATACAAGAAACTATGTTAGCATAGATTACAACATAAACAACGCATACAACTTGTAAAAAAACTGATAACTAGAAACCAGCTATTAAAGCTTACTTTTATGCTGCCTCCGTATAGCATGAATACTGTAAACTGGTAATTTAAATCTGCTATACAAAACAGGTTAGCAAATTTATGGTGAACAGGATAGCAGTGTTGTCTTTGAACAATAATTTGAGAATAAAAACGTTGAATTACGCCACTTGAGCAAGTTACACGACTGTTCATATTGCCATCATATAAAATAAATT
The DNA here is from genome assembly GCF_052425735.1 of Oculina patagonica. Classification (NCBI taxonomy): domain Eukaryota; kingdom Metazoa; phylum Cnidaria; class Anthozoa; order Scleractinia; family Oculinidae; genus Oculina; species Oculina patagonica. The sequence goes on along the minus strand of NC_135758.1, from coordinate 969,230 downwards.
TGAAACTAGTGCAGGCGCAAGATAAACAGAAACAGTGTGTGTGTCCACCTACACTTGAATCTTTTATCAGTGAAACAATGTGTCATGACTTTTTGTCTCCTAGAACAAGCTAGGAGATACCCCTTTACATTCAGCCTCATGGAAAAGTCATCCTGACATTGTTGAACTACTGCTAGAGCGAGGTAAGATCTTCCTTCTTCAGAAAAATTGAGAAATGTTAAGAAATTGGAGAAATTGAGACAACATTGAGAAATGTTGTTAGTAATAGCTCCAGACTTTTGGGTATGTGGTAATGAGCACTTTTTGTTGCTCTCGACTCAATCTATAAGCTTTTCAGTTATGAAGCCAAAAAATATTATTGAAGTCACTATGACAGTCTCTTATGGTGCTAGGTAAGGTATTGAATAGGGTTGAGGCGACCCAACCAATAGCTTTGTTGAGCTTTATAGTAGGTAGGTGAAGTCTTCAAGCCTACCGTCAATTGCATCTACCTGTGAACGCACGCGCTACAAACATGTTTTCAAACGACGTCAAACGTCAGCGTTTCAGGTGTCAAACTTTGAAGTTTAGCAGACCGTAACGGCAACTTTCACGCCGAAAGTTCAACACATTCCGGTTTCGAAATGGTGGAAAGTTAGATATAGAGACTTCTTCTGAGAAACTGATGCTGATCTGTGTCGATATACATACACAGGTTCACTTGAATCAATTCTAGTGTAAAGTTTCGCCCGTACTCAGTGTTTATGGTGAGTATTTTGAGTGCAAAAGTTCGCGTCTGCTAAACTTCAAAGTTTGACACCTGAAACGCTGACGTTTGACGTCATTTGAAAACATGTTTTTAACGTGTGCGTTCACAGGTAGATGCAATCGACGGTAGTGGCCCCTCGGGCCAGAGCTTTTCCCAGGTTCAGTAGTGACAAGGAGTATTTCTACTCCCCCTCTGGTTGAGATGTTAGATCATGCATCACAGGGTTACCCCCCAGCATTAAATTTGCCAGTACCCATTAATACACCGGGGTGGATAGAGGCACTGTGAGAGTTAAGTGTCTTGCCTGAGAACACAACACAAAAATCCCAGCCATCATGGCCCCAATGTGGACCACTCAATCCAGACCATTAGGCCACTGCGCCTCCCTAGTCTGAGTTGTATAGTAGCCCACATTAATTAACCACATGCTGATATCACAAAAAAAAAGTCAGGGATAGACCATACATGTGGCTCTTAACTTGAATCATTATTGCCACTGGATTAGAAGCTTGGTACACATACATGTAAATCTGTATTTATTGGACCAAATCACCCACACAAATATACCATTCTAATCAAAGCAAGATAACGCATTAAATTTTGCAATCTTAAGTCTGTGGCATCATAACTTAGGCCACCACAATCCCACAATCTTAAAACTTTAAAAATGTAGATATTGTTGAAATTTAATTCACTTTTAAAATGTTTTAAATTTGATAGGTGCAAGGACAGACATTCGAAACAATGCAAAGCAAACTCCCAGTGATCTAGCAAGAGATCCTGAGGTTGGCAGGCTATTAAGGGGAGCAGTAGGTGGGTGAACTTCTGTATGTACTGTACATTGGACAACCAGGTGTGCTGAAAATATATTTAAAGGGACTATGTCACGGGTTTTACCAGATTTTTGAACAGCCAAAATTTATATTTGTGTTGCAGGAAACCTGAAAATAATAGTCCATTTTTATTAAAATTGCTATGTTAGAGCAATGAATCTGTTCACAAACATCTTTGGCTGTGGATGGCTCGGATGGAAATGGATTGCAACTTGAAAACTTAAGGCTTACTTTTTCAAGGTGTGTCCCCACGTCTTAAGCTGTAGCTTGATTTCTATTTGCAAATTAAGGTTGTATCTTTCTTTAGATGTTCAAAGATGTTTTTTATGGGTTACGTTGCCTACCACTAATTTCAGAACAGTTTAGACAAAAAATCTGCGAAATCCCCCTGACATAGCTCCTTTAAAGTAATACATTTATTAAAGGTGCAACATCACATAACATTTTTTTGCCTTACAATAACATGTAATTTTTTTTTATTTTCTATTAGAAGCTCCAGGTGCTGATGATTACGGAGAAGAAGAGGACTCTGATTAAACAAGAATTTTTTATGCAAGAAGAAGAGAATAGTAAAATTTAAATACTGTTAATTAGTGGATAAAAGGAAATGCAATCCATGTCAGTATGTTTTGTCTGTAGTTGAAAGGATAGAAGTACACTGATGCACTATTCTTGTACAATAATCATGTACTTGAATCACTCACACTCAAGCAAACTGACAGTTTATTTGAGCAATGAAAAACATGCATGCTTTTTCCGTGCAATCATTTTATAGATAATAAATGTACATACGTATCAACAAAGCCATTATCACAAATTTTATTTGATTATAATATCATTCTGTTACAGTTAAAACAGTTGAAGCATTCCATGTAAAATGATTATTGCTTTCATATCATGAACAATTTGTATTGTTTCATTGAAATTTTTGAAAGTTAAACTGAATAATGATATCTTTCAGACATGATATCGTTATGCATCCATAGGGAACTTTTAAAATTTGAATGAAATACATGTATTAACCATTTTTAAGCAGAATGCTTCTGCCGCTTTGGCTGTATGTAGGGCAACATTTTTTTTCACTGAAAAAGGTATAACCAGGGTAAAAAGCAAACCACTTAAAATTGTAACAGCCAGACACAAAACACGTGGCAATGAACATTTGTTTTTTTTTTTCACCACAATAGTAGGCATTTTTGAAATTTGCCAACTAAAAAATAGAGATGAATTCAAGAATGAACTAAGAAGCTGTTCAGAAACGGGGCTCTTTGTATGTCATGTCAAATGAAAAACAGGTTTAGGTAAGATTATAATGTTCCATGTTGTTTTATTTTTGAAAGATTTTTTTACAATAAAATTTCTGAAAAGTTTGTGTGGTGGTTCATAATGTGTGGTTCCAGAAAATTGCCATACCCCCTCCCCCCTTCACAGAAGGGATTGGAAATTCCTGGGGGTGGGAGTGGTCTCAAGGCCAAAACTTTCCAGAGGGGTGGGGGATCTTAGCGAAAATCCCTTCCGTGGGGGAGGTATAGATAATTTATGGAACTACACAATAGATTTTAAAAAATTAAAATTCTTGAAAAAGAAAATACCTGATAAAAAGCTGTTAAAACTATGTACACTAGAAACGTTTTCAATCATTGAGACATCGTCAAAACTTTGAAGATTACCTCTGTCAATGGAAATGTCTAGTGTATATAGTTTCAACAACTCTTTTACCTAAACTTTTATATTTTTACTTGGCAAAATCCCTGCATGCCACGAATTTAAGCAGTGCATACCTCGAAGTAATTCCCAACTATAAACAAGAAGGTGAGAACTAGTATTAAGAGTTCCAGGTTTGATGAGCCTGGGCCATTTTATCTTGTGTGGTTAAGCAAAGCCTCTCGCAGTACCTCTCTCAGGTTGGGCGGGGGGATGGGGATACTTAAGGATTCTGGTATCTCTTAGGGTGTGCTGGACAGCATGCCAATATTTTTAGCTGGCAAGATCTCATTTAGGGTTGCACATGCATGAAGAAATAAATGCCATCATACGGCAGCCAACTTCTTTATTTTTATATTCAAATTTTTGCTATTAAAATGTACAGGGCATTTTATGTGCTTGTTGATGCACTTGCAAACAATGTGACCACCTGGTGTCGTGAGATCCTGATGAATTAGCATTCTATACATTTAATTTGAAATTATTTAGAACATAAATTATATTTGTTACTTACTTTGTTTATTACTTGTTCTAAGACAAAGATAAAACCTTTACGATAAAAGTATAAGCACCACCCTTTAAAGGACTACTGTAGAATTCAGCAAGCTAAGGCTGTTTTTTTTTTTTTTCGGATTGATGGAAAGCCTATCAATCAAATGATAACTCCCGTTTCTCTTGCATCATTTTCCGCTGGCCACAAATTTGCATTCGAGCTATAAAAGGAAGTCTTTTAAAACACATACATGTACATGAAGTCTAAAATAATTTATCACATTTAAAATTGTCACATAACGGTTGATTTCTTTTGTCTAGCAACTCTTTCGGGTTTACTGCACATGACTCCCTTCATTAAACTGTCTTGAGTTACCAAAGAAGTCTTTGTTTGTTGAATCGGAGGCAAAAAGTGGGGTCGGCTTGATCTGAATCCTGTAGATACTTTTCCTTCGCCGGCCATTTCTTTATGATCGCCTATGCTCCCTCCATGAGGGTGAAAAGTTTGATTTCTCTCTAAAGATCGCAATCTTTGGTTTATATCAAGAGCGTCTCTAAGCAGTTCATCGAGTTGTTCCTCCGAAAGTTCATCGAAGTTCTCCATAAGGTTTTCGTAATTCGTCTCTAATCCATCCATTTCATCGCCTGCTGTGTGATTGTAAATCGCCTTATCGCGGACATGCGAAAACGGGACACTTTTATCGCTCTTTTCGGACGGGAACAATGCCGATTTTCCGTCATGCTGTGAGGAAGCCATGTTTGTAGCAAAACATCTGTGTTTATCGATAACTAAATGCGAGAGCAAATGTCTGAGCAATTGTCGTGAGTCCTCTGCAAACACGTTTTTCCAATGTTTACAATAACTTTAGCGATTTCACGCTTCGTGTATGGTTCTTTTGTTGTCAAATGCCCTTGGTTACATGTCATTTTCGTTTTGTCAAACTAGCCAATCACAATGCTCAAAAATCAATCCCCAGGGAACACTCCAAATATGGAAGTGGCCTTAGCAGGATGGCCTGGGCACATTTTACGCTTTTCGCGCTAAAATCGAAACCTCAAAAGGACAAAGGACATTTGTCACAGATTTCTGCTTCTTTGACCTAGATTTCAATGATAATACCAGCTCATTAACGAGAAAAATAGATACCTTTGTCTTCGGTGAGACAGTTTTGTGTTTTTCAACGGCTGAAGTGGCTAAATTGGCGAACATTTGGATGCGTTGGCGGCAAGGTCTGTCATGGCGGAAGTGGGTATTTTTACAAGCATGAACGGCTTGCACGAGAATGTTCAAAATCGCGAAGAAAGAGATTCTTGCAAACTTACACCGTCGGCTATAGGCGAAAACAACAATGTGTTAGCTAATGAACTCGATGGAAAGCTAGGCGACGAAACTGCGAACGTAATAGAGGAAAACTCGTGTAGAAATGAAGCATTGCCAACTCAAGATGGCGAAGACATGCAAGTGAAAATACCTCGCGATACCTTGGCTATTGAAGTGGACCATTTCTCATCTAGAGGTTCTCTTGATGCTCCAGTTAGCTTGTGCAGTGATAAAGAGTCCAAGAAAGAGTGTTCTAACGCAGAGAATCAAGAGTGTAACACCAATAATAGAGGCGATATTCTGCCAAATCTTGCTCAAACTAGCAACTGTTCTTCTGAAAATCTGCAATCTGTTGAGCACTCCGATACCTCTTGTCAGAAACAGACAGCTACACCAGCAACTTTACCAAATACAGTGCAAGATTCTACACAAGGCAGTAAGCAGGAATCTGGTCTTCCTTTACCAGTAATTTCACCATTGGAAGACAGTGGCACAGTCTCAACTTATTTTACAAGATCAGCTAAAAAAGCACGTCTAACAAGTTTTGTACAAGATAAAGAATTACCAGCCCAAAATACAACACCAACTGCTAGTGGTCTTACAGCCTCGTCAAAACCTGTGACGACATTTGCTGTAATTTCACCTAAACAGGGCAGTGAATCTGCAACAACAATCAATCCAGCACCACCTGTACAAGATGTCTTGGCAAACAGTGGCTCAAGTTCACCCTATTTTACAAGATCAGCTACAAAAAAGGCTGGTCTAACAAGTTCTGTACCACACAAAGCATTAACAGCTCAAAGTACCAGTACAGCTTATTCACTTGTCATGCCAGGAACGCCGACCACAACAAGTGGTCTTGCAAATTCCTCAAAGCCTTTTTCAAGTGTGCCAGCACCAAAAAATTTGACTACAACTGCAGCACAGGATGTGTCACAAACCACTACCATTACCGGTACTTCTACTTCAATAGACTCACCAATGTCAGGAATGATTACTCTCCCTATAATTCCAGTCTCACTGTCCAACATACGTTTAGTTGTCAAGCAGGATAGTCCAGTTTCTACAAGTTCTGTTCCGGTCCACACTGTGACTTCTCAAAGTTTGGCACAAGCTCTTGCTACATGTACCAGCACTCCTTGTACAGGACCAGTGCCAATGTCAAACCTGTTCGTCAAACATGATGATCCTGTTTCTGCAAGTTCTAATCCTCCAGTCCATATTGTGACACCTCAAAGTTTGGAGCAAGCTCTTGCTACATGTACCAGCACTCCAGCTACAGTACCAGCACCATCATCAAACCTGATCATCAAGCAGGATAATCCTGTTTCTACAAGTTCTAATCCAGTCCACTTTGTGACTTCTCAAAGTTTGACGCAAGCTCTTGCTACATGTACCTTGCCAAAACCTATTTCAGCCACCAGTACTACAACAGTGAATTCTAATACCCCAGTAATGATCCCAAGTTTAGTTTGCAGTTCTGAGAAAGCGCAACCAACTATAGTATCAAGTGCAATGTCAGCGACCCCAAGTTCATCATCTCTTTCAAGTACAAGCAATTGTACGGCATTGGCCACAATTCCATTTCCAATTCCATTGGCAATAAAAAGCGTAGAACCTGAAGTTCCAGTCGAGGCTTCAAATCATGAAACAGCCACAGCAAATGCTACAAAAACATCTACATATCCTATCGAAAACACAACATTGGGGTCAGCATCCACCACGAACAGTTCTACAGCTCTAACTGACATACCAGCTATTTTTCCAGACTTCACGCCATGCCCCAAATGTAACTCCATTCTTGTTTGTTCATGCCCTGGGCCGTCTGGAATAGGGGAAGGCAGCAGGGTTGCTTCCACAACTTGTCAAGCTGCTTGTCAAGGTGTATGCACATGCAATGGAATGGAAGTTAACCAAGCAGATGGTTCAAATCCTTGTGACGAAGATGTGAAGCCTCAAATTTTCCCTACTGTGGTAAGCATAAGTGTATGTGTATCACGGACCCTGGGTGTTGTGTTGTTAGGCAAGACAATTCGCTCCACAGTTTTCTCCCCACCAAGTTGTAAAATGGATAGTGGTGAATTGTGTGGTTCCAAAAAATGCCCAAACTCCCCCCACAGAAGAGATTGGAATTTCCTGGGTGGTGGAAGGGGTCACAAAGGCCAAAAAGCATGTACAGCTGTTTATCAAATGAACCCTTAGATTTGCTGATGTACAATTCACTCTCCCAGTGTTCTCCCCACTAAGTTTTAAAATTAATATGGATAGTGGTAAATTGTGTGGTTCCAGAAAATGTCCATACTCCCCCACAGAAAGGATTGGAAATTCCTGGGGGTGGGAGGGGTCTCAAAGGCCAAATAAAACATGTATATCACATGTACCCTTAGATTTGCTGATTTACATGTACTTTTCTCTTCTTCAGCCATTGAATGTCCTGGATCAACTCTTTGATGACTTGGTTGAATATGACAAGGTTGCAAAAGCTGAACAACCAGAGGTACATAATTATATGGAGAATTAGTTATAAAAATACCAAGCCATGATAATTATACAATAGTTTTCTGCCTAGTGACCTCTTTTACCTTTAGATGACCCACTTCAAGTACAATGACCAGAGCTAAAAAAAAATTGGACCGTCTGTCTTCCGGCACAAGTATATTTTCCTCTTGGCCAAGTCACTTTACATGATCACTAGCTGACGTGCAAGGCAAGCTTGAGTTTTCTTCAAGCCCTGATGGCAAGTCCATTAATTATAGCCCCAAGTCCAATTCCTGTTTTCAAACAGGGTGTAAATTTTATCAAGGTGTTTTGAGTAACTGTGCATGTAGGAGACAAGGCCGATGGTGGTACCCAGGTGTACATGTACCAGTACCAGGATACATCAGGTTCAGTACATGCTTACTTTAAAATTGGTCTTAAAGAATTCACTTCAATGTTTCTTTTCAGCCTGCCTACTCTCCTGTAGATGGCTTCCTACAAAACTCAATGAAACCCCTGCACACTTGGCCTAACACTGACAAGTATTTTAACCTGTTCCTTTCTGAGGGTGCCAAATAATATTTTTTTTGTTAAATGTCAGGCCATCACGACAAGACTGTTTCCTTACCAGCTCCAAGCTCTAAACTGGATGATAACAAGAGAAAACAACACTGATCTGGCACCTTTCTGGAAACAAGTTAACAAGAGCACATGGTTCAACAAGGGAACAAACATGTCTACTGACAGAAAGCCTAATTCTCCCAAAGGCGGCATACTAGCAGATGACATGGGGCTCGGGAAAACTCTAACAGTTATCACCCTGATTATGGCCAATCACCTGAATGGAAAGCCAATGTTCTCAAGAAAATCGTCCGCTAACAAGGTTTGTTCATTTAGATTTTTCTGGCTCTATCAGATGTGCTATCGGAAATTGTAAGAAGTGATTTTCTGAAGAAAACTGCAATGTACAGTTTGTGATTATTTTCCATATTGTTTTTTAGAGAGCAGCATCAACTTCAGGCCAAGATGGAGAATGCAAATCTGAACCAGCAGAGAAGATGCCGCGGAAGGGTAGTTATAATGGTGATAATGATGGTGACGTTGAAATGGAAAACAAAGAAGCAACAAAGACAGTAACTATTAAAAAGAGGAAAGATGTTGTGGACAAAAAGAAAAGGTATTACCAAAGATATGCTGAGCAGGAATAGGCCATTTCCGAGTTACCCTTTGCCTCAGTGTCAAAACGAGTCTCATTCAAATGAAAATGAGTTTGATTTGCTTAAAAATGGACCTGAAGGTGAAACTCATTTTCGTTTGAATGGTTTCACACGTAGATTCATTTTGAAACAGAGGCAAAGGGTAACTCGGAAATGGCCTATTGTAAATGGGATGGGGCTGGGGTCGTAAGGCATTACCCCTCCCTCCCCCACCTGAAAGGTTTGATATCTAGAAGTTTTTTTGCTTATATCTTGTATTGATTGATTTAACATGGTTGTTTTGCTATGTAACATTTCAGGTTGGCAGACAGTAAAACCTTAAAGCAGCCAGGCTTCAAATTCAGGCAAATGTATCTCCCCAAGTTCTCAAGGTACAGTTACTTTTTCTTCTTTGAAACAGGAACAAATGAAGGTAAACTTTTGGTAAGTTGATAGAGTTGGCTTCAATCCTATAGGTAGTCTCCTTAAGCTGGTACAGGTAGCCCAGTTAAGCACAGCTTACCAGGCTGTGCTTAACTCCGGTTTTCATAGCATCAAATGATTAAGAGCATAAATATCTACTACCCCCTTGGTACTGTATGGTAGTCCATCTATAGTGCCGACTTACATTAACTTAAGCCTGGTTTCCATATGATCGCAGACGATCACAGTGGATCACAGATTATTGCAAAATCACAGAAATTGACTGAACCGTGTGATCGCAAAGATAAGATAAGATAAAGATCTGCAATGATTGCAGACGATCATGGAAGTGTTGAATGATGGGATTGATTATCACTATTATGGGATAAGTTTTGATCCCAATGGATCGCAATTGTGTTTGCAGGGGGGGGGGGATGCAAAGGGAGGACTGCAAAACATTTAATGTCTTGCAGTCATTTCATTTAATATGATCGCAACGATTGCAGGCAATCACAGGGAATTAAACTTGGTTCTATTTTCTGTGATCATTTGCGATTGTCTGCGATCGATTGCAGACCATCGCAAAAGATTGCAACGATCGCAGAGCGAACTGTTTCCATGATCCAAGTGGTTATAGAAGTGTTGAATGATGGGATCGATTATCAATATTTTGGGATAAGTTTCAATCACAATGGATCACAGTAAAATTGTGTTTCCATCTACTGTACATTGTACATTGAGGAGGGTCTTGCAAAGGAAGGCATACTTCCCGTCACATCAAGACATTTAATGTCGTAATTCATTTAATGTCATAATTTCATTTCATATGATTGCAAGCGATCACTGGCAATCACAGGGAATAAAACTTGGTTTTATTTTCTGTGATCGTTTGCGATCATCTGCGATCAATTGCAGACAATCTAAATACATTGCAAACAATCGCAGATGCGTGTTTCCATATGATCTCAGATCGCAGAACCTACAACTCTCAGGCTCTGCGATCGACTGTGATCCATTGTGACCGTCAGCTATCATATGAAACCAGGCATTACTATGCTGTGAAATGAGCATTCAATAGGACTGATCACTTGCAAAATGCCGTACTACTTAATCATTAGCCTACAATAGGTTGGAAGTATACTTAGCATTTAGCTAATGGGCCATTTTTCACAATTCCACAATTGTACAACTTTTCATATAGAAATGAGCTTTACTTGCCTTTCTTCTCACAAATCAAACTCATTTAATAATAACAGAACATGGTACACATTTTCTCAATGCATCTGAAATGTTGTACACCAGAACTATTTTTGAAACAGATATAAAGTATTGTTTTACAGATACATACCGGTAATAATTATTGTTGTTTAATTTTGCTCTCACAATTTTTTTTTCATGCAGCAAATCAGTAAAAAAGGAAAAACTTGAAGAGAAGAAAGAAGTCACCAAGCCAAAAATCACACCATCAGTGGCAATCAGCATTGATATTGATGATGGCGCACCATGGCTGTCTGCTGGCAGTGGGAGTATTGGAGCAAAGGGAAGTAACAGCAGTAAATCTGTTTCAGATGATGAGCATGGTGCTACATTGATTGTGTGTCCATTGTCTGTGCTTAGTAACTGGACAGTAAGTATTAAAAATCTCCATATCTCAATTCCTTTTGTCTTGTTTTCTTAGGGCATGTTCATTTGGGAATATTCTGGAATAAGAATATAATTATTCCAGAATACCGGTACATCCCAGCTATAATAGCCGGAATGGAAATCCAAGTATTCCGGAATGATTACTTTTTAAGGCTGAAAGAAACATTTCAGGTCAATGTGTTTTCAGCGGTGTTTTTAGGGGGTGGTTGGTTTTGAATTAACTTGGTCAGGTAAATTTTATTTTTATCAGGGTAAACTAAAAGTCACGCGGTGGCCTAATGGTTAGCGTGCTCGACTCGGAGTCGAACGGCCCGAGTTCGAGGCCTGGCCGGGGCGCTACGTTGTGTTCTTGGGCAAGACACTTTACTCTCACAGTGCCTCTCTTCACCCAGGTGTATAAATGGGTACCGGCGAACTTACTGCTGGGGGGTAACCCTGCGATGGACTAGCATCCCATCCAGGGGGGAGTAGCAATACTCCTAGTTGCTTAATGCTACGGAAACCGGGATAAGCTCCGGCTCTATGGGCCACTTAGGCTCGGACAGACTTTTAAACTAAAAGTCAGGGAATTTTGAAAACTGATATCTTTGGCAACCAGGAGTACATGTTCTAGCTACCCGAATGTTGCAACCCTCAAAAAGTTTCAATAGCAAAAAGTTGCTTAAATCCTAAAGTTATGACAGTTATTACTTTTGAAACTCTATGGGGTACTTTTGTACAGTGTAAGTTCAACTTGACAGCTTTTACTGATCAGCTGTTGTTTTATGCATTTCTAGGACCAGATATGTAGCCATGTTCATGCTGATGTCAGTCTGCAAGTTTACATGTATTACGGAGCAGAGCGACTGAGAGATGTGAATTTCCTTAAACAGCAAGACATTGTGTTGACAACCTATCCTACACTGACAAATGACTACGGCAGAGTGAGTATCGTGGCCCTTTCTTTGTACTTTTGCCTGTATTTAATGCAAAGTGTTTGTGAGTCTGTTTGTAAAGCCAGCCGCACACTAGAGCAACTAGCTGTGCTATTTGCCTCATGTGCCTGTTTGCCCAGCCGTTTACTCACTGCACATTTCACTGCAGACAGTGAGGAAAGAGCTTGGCAAGTTTGATTCCGAGGCGTCATGTTGAATCATGTGAGCATTCTGCGTGTGTTTATTGGTCAGTTGATATTTCTGGCTAAGCAAATAGCTCATGTCCCTCGTTGAGGATTTTGCCTCTCGAGGCAAAAAATATCAAACACGATAGATACAACTGTATTTTCCTCAAGGCCTCGCAAGGTAAATTTCTCACGAAAAATGTCCCCACACGTGAGAAATCTGCTGAGCAAATGGGCACGTGAGGCGGTTAGCTCAGCTAGATGCTCTAGTGTGCGGCCGCCTAAAGGGTTTTCTATATACTCTAAATTACTGTTGCAACATTTATTTTATTTGCTTTGCAGAAAGACTCCCCTCTTCACAAGATTAAATGGCTGCGCATTATCCTAGATGAGGGCCATACCATAAGAAATCCCCAGACTCGCCTGACCAAAGCTATGATTGACTTAGCAGCGAAACGTCGATGGGTGCTCACAGGAACACCAATACAAAACAGGTTGGACGATCTGTGGTCTGTATGCAAATTTCTTCGCTTGGAACCATTTGATGATAAAGGCTGGTGGAAATCTGCGCTGGCCTCAAGTGTGAGGAGAGGAGATCAACAAGGAGTCAAGTATGCTGTTTAACGTTTTGCATAAAATACATGTAGTTCTGTTATTGTGTGTTTTGATTAGGGTTTAGAAGTAAACTTTTTAATTTTTTACAAGTGCTTGCCAAACTCCTGCACTGGCCAGTTGAACCTTGGAAGGCTTTACACAGCAAATCAATGTACCAAAAAACTTCCAAGTTTTAAACATTTTAAACCCTTTTCACTCTTTTCATTGTAATTGCCATAAGCCAAAAGCTCCTTCTCCTTTTCGCATGACAGTATTTATAAGCCCCTGTTGTTGAGGTTCTTTTCTATTTGTCGTTGTTACAGAATGCTCAGAGCCATTGTCGGACTTGATATTGGTTTCATATTGTTGTGTTTAGAAAGTTTAACTGTGTCATATTCGTGTATGCACCGTTATATTTCAGTTAGCATCCCGTTTAAATGGAAACCGGAAGAGTTTTAAAACGCAAATTTGCACCCAAAAATTGAATAAGCCCTCCCCGTTCTTAGGCCCACCCGAAAGGACGTCACGCCAAATAAGTCCATGTAGCTCCTTTTTCGGTATTTCTTTTCTTATACAATGTACATTTCATAGCGTTTACATCCTCATTTAGAGCAGTTTTCAATTGAGTGTCGTAAAACCAAAACCAAAGTAATTACTCTGGCCAATCACAAAGGACACAGACAATCCAGTCAACCAATCAAAACTCGAAGCAAATACATGTAGCTGGCACGAAACGCGGGAAAACGTGCGCGCGCGAGTCACGATTGGTTTTGGTTTTACTCCTGATTGGCTGAGAAAGTGGCGCGAGATTTTTAAGCCAATCACTAAGCGTAGAAATGCAAAACCAAAGCAAACGCAATTTACTTTCGACACTCAAGTGAAAACCGCTCTATGTCCCCATTTTTTTTCCCTGCCTTTGGTTACTTTGGTATCTATTTCGGCCACATTCAAATTCCGATTTGGTAACAAAATTTGAAATGCATCCATCAAGCAAAACACTTACACGTACTTGAGAATTGTTCCTCAAAGTCAATATTTTTTTCTTGATTGTAGTCGTCTGCAGAAACTTCTCAAGCACGTCTCAATCAGAAGGCTCAAGACAGATGAGGTCGAGGGAAAACCGCTGGTTAAGCTACCGCCGCGTACAGTGGTGATTCAAGAGGTTGAACTGTCTGAAGTGGAAAGAAAACTGTACGATGCCATGCAGAAACATGGACAACTGATCATTAGGGGGTAATGGTTACAAAAGCTACAAAGTACGATAAACAAAACGATTTCCTCGTCCACATACAGTCAACTCTTGCCTTGCGGACACCCCGCTATTGCGGACACTCGCTATTACGGACAAAATCCAGATCCCCGGCGAAAGAGGTTTTACTGGAAATGACTCCCACTATTACAGACTCTCGCTATAACGGACACTAAACGACGCCCCGAGCGTGTCCGCTATAACGAGAGTTGACTGTACCGTGAAATGTTAGCCCATTAGTCTAGTGACAAAACTGGTTTTAAACCCTTGGAATGTAAGCCCAATGGCATGTCTTGGAAATACACAGTTTTTCAAGTTTGTATTCCGTTCAGTTTAACACAATCTAAAGCGTTGGTACATTGTATGTTAGCCAGGGTCCAATGGCACGTCATGAAAATACACAGTGTTTCAAGTTTGTATTCCGTACAGTTTTCCACAATCTAAAGCGTTTTATTTTTTTTATCGGGTCATTTTACTTTTTGTACTAAGAGTTTTTCTTACTCAGCAAACTATCATTTTGAGGTTTGTGCAAAGTTCCGTAAAATGACTTAACATATCCTTGCAAAGTTGCTTTTAAGCCAACCACAGCGGGAACGGCACAAGAACATCGTAAAAACATTTACTTATCGTTTTATGAGCTGAGCAGTGGCTTACGTCCTGCTACATCAAGTTTCCCGTACATTGCACATATAGATTCTTAATCGATTGGCTTTACTTCAGTTTTTCTTTTTGAGAACAGAAAAATTCCACTCTTCTCTCTCACTGTCGTCCGCAATAAAATCTGTTGCCTCATGTCGTGGATCACAGAAGTGTACACAAGTGTAGTGAACAAATTGCCTTTTTTTAAATATATAACAAGGAATAGTTCTGGCTCCTGCTTTGTTATTTTGCGGTATTATTCCTCGCTTAGTTAGTTCTTAGAAAACAAAAGTAAAGCTTGTAGTAAATAATAAAGATGGTAAATTTTGAGCTCGGTGATAAATAATAAAGATGTATTTTCAACAATGTCACGAGCATGGGACAAAGAAAAATTCTGAGTCCCCGACGGGAATCGAAGCCATAGCCTTCCAGATACCGGTTGGGCGCTCTAACCAACTGAGCTACGAGAGACTCGTGGTTAACATGTGACACGTGCAAAGTAAAGCTTGTTTTTTTTTATTTCAGATATCTTCAAGATGGAACAGTCCTAGCAAAGTACGCGCACTGTTTTGCTATTTTGATGCGTCTTCGCCAGCTGTGTTTGCACCCAAAGCTCTGTGATAAAGAAAGCGCGTCATTACAACATGCACAGAATCTACTACAAGGTAACTACAACTGCTATAAAGCCAAACGAAAACAATGGTATATTTGCGATGTATGCTGTACGCTCTTGGAGACTCCTGTCGGCTCTCATGTGCTCTCGTAGGTAAGGTTTTCGTGAACTCTCGTCGGCTCTCGTGCGATGTCGGCGAATCTCGTCGGCTTTCGTGTGCGCATCGAATTTGGACCTGCTCACAGTTTGAGAGTCGTCAAGAGGTTCCTCTTGTTTGACCAACGGTCGCGGGAACTTGAATAAAATTTCACGTGCAAGTTTTATTCTTTAACTCTCGGCAACTCTTGTTCGCATTTGCTTTTACATGTACTTATGTACAGTTGGCAACGTTTCGTTGGTATATCTGTCTCCTTGCTATTCCTCTTGGCTATGCTGCTTTTTTGAAGCGTTTCAGTAATTTACTTGATTGGTGACGTTCGTTCCATTGCAGTACGTTACTTAAATTTCGATTATCCTACCGAAAAATTCAAATTACCCTACGTTGTCATTATTTCTTTTGTTTCATTTTGTAGTTTCGTTAGAAAGAATTACCGCTAAGGTTTTAAATAAATCGCAGTAGCTGATATGCCAGGATGTGATATTTTAGGGCTGGATGACTCGGACGATGACGACGACCTTGACGTGGACCACGACACTCAACGACTCATCAAAGATCTTATCATGACGTTATCTTCGGGAAGTGACGAAGAATGTTCGGTGTGCCTCGACTCCCTGGTCGAGCCAGTGATCACGCGCTGTGCACATGTATTTTGCCAACAGTGCATTATGGATGTCATGACGTCAGATAATCTTGCTCCTCGCTGTCCGCTGTGCCGTGCGCCGCTCAATGAGAACGAGTTGATTAAAGTTCCCGAAAAAAAGAAGCAGAAACCTGAAGCAAAGAAAACAAGCGAGGAACCTGAAAAGAGCAAGAAAAGTTCCAAGGTTTGACATCATTCTTGAACATTTCTTTTAGAAGAAGTATTCAATTGCGGCCTAAAAATAACATTCATGCTGAGGCTATAACGTTCATGCCGTCAATACAGTTTTTTTTTTCGTGTAAGTTCCTTCACTCTACCTGAAAACCATAAGCGGCCAGTGCCTTTCAAGAACAATAGCTTTTGTCCGTGGATTTTAGTTATAGAGTGGTAGCAGGAAATTTCATGGCACCTGGTTACGCCTGATAGTGTTGTTAGTTTGATGTATTATTTAAATGTTATTGCTGAACGTAAAACAAATTATAAAGTACATTTTTTAGTCGTTCGGAATTTCCCCGCCATTTCGGTGCAAACGGGCGGCCGCGCCAATGTTGATTGGACAATTTGACAGGTGAAGGCGCATATTGATTGGCTAATGTTTCTGCTGCGTTTGAATTGAAAACAAGAAGAATTTCATTTAGACCCTGGTTTTCTTTCGATACAAATGCAGTTTTGTAATCAATCATACACTGTAGGTGATTAAGATTTCTAGATTAATTGCTGTGCTATGAAATACTTTTCATTATCTATTTATAGTGTGACTGTTATGTCTTTTTTCTTTTAGCTGGATGCCTTGATAAGCGCTTTATGTGCCATTCGAGATAAGGACCCCTCCATTAAGAGCCTTGTAGTGTCGCAGTTCACCTCCTTCTTGGATATTATCGAAGACGCGCTCAAGAATGAAGATTTCCCTTTTGTCAGGCTGGATGGAAGAATGACCCAGGAAGCCAGGGCCCGAGCCATAGAGAGCTTTGCAGACCCCAGTTCCAGTTCTCCTAGAGTGTTCCTGTTGTCACTGACAGCTGGAGGAGTGGGCTTGAATCTGACGGCTGCTACACGAGTTTTCCTGATGGACCCGGTACGTTCAAAACAATAGAATTACCAACGCTCATATAATTTACCGAGATTAGATGTACGACAGTACCGTCTTTCGTTCTCTAACCTTACACAGGAGGATTTTAACATTAAATATCGTAGCAGTATGCAGGACGCGTGTCAAATGAACATAGTAAATAGACCAGCTCACCACAAGTCTCTCTGTAGAAGCTGGACTCAAGGCTGTTCTTGCATGGAACTGTGTTTTCTGTTCGTGTTTTCTTTAAAGACTCTTTCCTGAGCAGATAAAGGAGACAAAAGCTATAAGTGCCTCATTATACAACTACTAACTTGTATTTTGTATTTTACTGTTGTAGGCCTGGAATCCTGCCATTGAGGAACAGTGTTTTGACCGTAGCCATCGCCTGGGCCAAACACGGGAAGTAATTATTACAAAGGTTAGTATTTTACGTGTTTCTAATTCCTTGCAAATGTAATTAGTCGGGAATTAGCAGGAGCTAGCACAATCCAGCGTCCTTCCCAAAGACTTCGTTCCCTTTGACCAGCGGTCTGGAAACGAGCGACCCTGGAAAGTTCTGATTGGAACTAAGTGCGAAAATAGACTTCCGGTTGAATTGTGCATGCCTTGGTTTCAAAAGCATGACTCAACGAACTTCTTGGTGTTTTACTTTCGGCTATTTTTGTTGTTTTCAAAACCATTAAAAATTGATCCTGCAACGGAACTTTCGAGAGTCGCTCGTTTCATCAAACTTGCGCAGTAAGAAAAGAAGACTCGAAGTACGAGATTGCCGACAAATGACTTAGCTCGGAAAAGACAAGTGTAACGTTACTTTTTCTGTGACAGTTAACGTTAGTGTCGTGACCAGCATTGCATGACAGAATGCTTTGTCTTTCAGTACATTGTGATGAATTCCGTGGAAGAGCGCATGCTCAGCTTGCAGGAACAGAAGCGGACGCTAATGGGCCAGGCCTTTGGTTTACAGACACAGAGCCAGGAAGAGAGGAGGCGTGCGCGAGTGCGGGATATCAAGCATCTGATTGGTCTATGAGCGGGAAATACGGAAAATTATCGTCTTGTGATTGGCCACGAGAAAATGCGAACAGAATACAGTGTGTAACAGCGCACTACAGGAAATTCTGAACAAGAATTGATTCGCATGGTAATTATGCTTTCGCACCTTGAATGTTCGTGGAAAAATGAACCCACGAACAAGCTTAGTGCTTTAATGTTGAAAAAAATATTTTAATTCAAGCGTTG
>NC_135758.1:925540-950586 GCF_052425735.1 Oculina patagonica | reverse complement strand
CAAGAAGCGGAAAATATATAATAATATATAGACAAACATTTTTGGATGATTCAGCTTTTGTTTGTCCTAATGCTTACATTACACTCGCTTTTGTTATGTTTCCTTAATTTTAATTTTACTTTTGATTCAATTGAATTATTCTATCACTTAGTTTTGTTAGGATTTCAAGTTTGTCCTGCCTTAAGAATTCCCGGTACTTAACTTAATAAACCTTTTTTTTCAAGCAGTTATTTTGTTATTAGCCTAAGGCTGTCATCATTGCCACCATAGGTTGGGGTCCAGCTGGCGTTAACTGGCTAAAAATGAAAAGTAAAACTTGTTTTTATCCCAGAGAATATTCTACTAGGTTGTTACCTATGCTGCTGTAAATGACTACGCTGTTCTACTGCCATTTTTTGCATTTTTGTTAGGTATGAGAAGAACATATTTAAAATATTTCACTGCAAGTGAAAGAAAGCCACACGGGGTTCTAATGTATCGAACATTTTGGGGACTGGTGTTGTTTTGTAGGTATCTGTAATCATATCTCTGCCTGCCGTCCATAACAGTCGGCCTGAAAAAAAAAAAAAAACTTTTTGATAATGATCACGATCATGATGCGCTCGATACTGGATACTTACTCAATCAGCGAAGCAACACTGGGCTGGAGTGGATCCACAGGTTATGCGTGGCATTTATCAACAAGGATTTACTGCTTGTGGGTATATACCCAGAAGCAGTAAATCCTTGTTGACAAATGCCACGGGAGGCACAATACATAAATCCCGGGTCCGTACACCAACCTGAAAAGACATGATAAGATTGTATATCGTGTAGTTCAGAGCTCAATTAAAATCAAAGTCTCTTCGAGATACCGACTTTTTTTGCATGAAGTATGAGTCGAAGGTTTATCCTGTGCATTGTTCTTCGAACTTATCATTACGGTTGCTTTGTAGTTTAGTTTAACAATTTCCTATCTTCGCGGAGGAAATGCAGCCATATAATTTTGTCAAAAATGGCTCGTCCGCGCCGGGTATTTATACACATATTCCTCAACATTACACAAATAAACAGTGCAAATTTCACCGAGATCTGACAATTCTATACTTTAAAATTGCAAGGACCTTTCGAGGCAGTCGATTACGGCAGCGAAATTAGCAAATGAAACAGCAAAATATGCGTTCGACGCTTTGTTTTTGTGACGCCATATTTGAATTGTTATAGGTAGACCGCTGTTCAATGTGTTCAAGGCCGTATCGTTACGATTGCTCCACGAAAGAGCACGAAAAAAATACGGATATTTCCGACTACTGTCGGAGAAAACATTGCGTAAACAAATCGATACACTCAAGCTGCGTTTTTTCTGACTCGTCCCCAGTCGTCTTCATATAGCACGCGGCAATCTCTCCCTCCGCTGTATATTTGCCGCGTGCTGTATGAAGACGACTGGGGACGAGTCAGGCGTTTTTTCGCTCCCCGCCCCCACCCTCTTGCTTCTTCTGTTTTGTGCTGGCGTCCAGGTCTCTCGCCGTTCTCACCGAGCGCTCATCGATCGAAAAACACGAAAAATAGAGGGCTGTGGACAGTCTATGCGAGGGTCGGATATCAAGACAGCTTCTTCGTGGGCTTAAGAAGGATTAAACAAAAGCCATATATACAGTGAATGCTATCGAATTATATTTGAAGATGAAATACGAAGGAATTTTGCTGTCTTTGACTGGAATTCCACTCGAACTGCGTAGATACGATCGCATGTTGTAAAGCCGATTCATGCAACATTGCTGTCAACGCGAGGTCACGTCCCTAACGACCTAGGCTGATGACGAAATAGAATGGGCGCTTGTAGCGACCAAATTTGGCCTAAAAAAGAAGCCTTAAAAGAAGCCCCCATCTCTTGCATTTGTTTTAACTTCAATAATATCTTTGAAAAGAGCAAGTTTTTTGGTATGGTTTATTTTTGACGTTTGTAATTTTTAAACGATGTAAGTGCTAGTGGCTATTTATTCGTGTTTTAGTTACGCAATCCATTGTTTGTGCGACGCTTTTTATAGATCGCCTTTCAGACACACGTGCGTTGAGATAAGAAAGCTGACATGTCACTTTTAACATTGTTATATAACGTTTGTAAATGTGACAAGTCACGTTTTTTCCACGAGATCGCGTGATCACCCACAGCGGAAAGTAATCCCTTGAGAAATTAAAATATTCCCTTGAGAAATTAAAAAAGTCCCTTGAGAGTAGACAAGAATGTTCCAAATTTTGCCCCACATAACTGCTATTCTCCTATTTTCGCTTGTAAACAAGCAAAAAAAGTCGCAAAAATGATCTAATAAACTGTTTTGCTCAAGTAAAAGCACACTCACCACCACGCTTGGCACTTTCATGCATGGGGTTTCCCTGTTCCTTGGCGTGCTGCACCATGCACGGTGAAGGCCCCCAACACAATCACCAACAGGCACAAATAAAATTTGCAATCCATAGTTAAACTGCAACAGAAAAACATTCGGTATGCTTATGGAATCACTAAATGTTGTCAAGCTCTGTTTTTGACTTATGAAAGGAAACCAAATGGATTAAATTTTCACGATTTCACTCTAAAGAGTTCATAAACCCAAGGATCATTTCAGTCGGACTACATTCAAAGGTTCCTTAATAACGTAAAACACTGAAGTAATTTAATCATTTGAAATTCATACCTTTTCCTTGAAACTTGGAACAGATTGATCTGATCACGGCGACAGAAAGAAATTATTGAATTTATACGCAATGGGCCTCGTATAATGTATGATCTTGCGTGAGGTGGCAGTCTTTTGTGATACGAATGACATGCAAGTTAAAAACAGGAACACGGATGAATATCACAGTCAGGGCATATTTAAGTTGTGTTTTCGTTCAAGGCAGAATCATTTAAACTGTCAATCAAATGTACCATACATGAGCTTCCCTAAACACTAAAATGTGTTATTTAGTTATTATGCATGGAAAGAAATTTTTCTTTTTTCATTAACCTTCTCGCGGAGGACTATTATTCTGTACATGCAAGTATAGTTAACATCGTGAACTTTCGTACTTTAGAGAAAATTGTCAATGTACATGTCAGAAAGTTATGCTCTCTGTAATAAAATATGTAAAATATATGAGGCGATCCTAGCTCGCAGCTTCATTCAGGCCATTCAGTCTTCCACTGATTTTCATTTTACATAACCGGACGACGTTATTGTGTGAGAGCATAGTTTCCAATAGTTTCAGCCACATCTTTACTCACTAAGCTGTAAACGGACGTCGTTATTGTGTGAGAGCATAGTCTTGAATTGTTTCAAACACATCTTAACTCACTTTGTGTTTCAGCCACATCTTAACTCAATTTGCCACAAACCCTCAATTTTAACTAACCGGGCGTCGTTATTGTGTAAGAGCATGTTTTACAATAGTTTCAAACACATCTTTACTCAATTTGCCGTAAATCCTTAATTTAAACTAAGCGGACATCGTTATTGTGTGAGAGCATAGTCTTGAATTGTTTCAGACACATCTTAACTCACTTTGCTACAAATCCTCAATTTAAGGTGATTCCATCGAAGAAAACCTATACAATCAATATTTTCTGAGACTTTGCACAGTTGTTTTTTAAGTCCAGTACATAACAAATAAATAAAAGTAAGAAGAGGTGGACATCATGCCCGTTTTCTCGCTACACGCGGTCATAATTTATGGTACATTTGAGGCTTTACGAGCGAAATATTCGAATCCGTCAGTCTTTTGTGATATGAATGACATGCAAAATAAATTACAGCGGAGCAGGGAGGTCTAGCCCCCCCCCCCCACCCCAAACGAAAATTTGGGGGACGCACTCCCTCCACGTTTTGTTGCCGAAAATATCGCGTCTGCACAAAAGCAAAGGTCAAGAAGCACCATGAAGTAGGATGACGGATGACGTCTTGTCTGCTGACCATTTGTTAATGCTGAACGATTGAAAGTTCAAACATCGAAACTTTCTTTGAAATCTTCGGTAAACTTCGTTTATCTTGGAAAAGGCCGAAAAGTTATCCGATGCGTCCGTATGCCTTTCGATTCGAACAAACAATCATATCTTCGGAAATCTTCGGTGTAGAAACTGCTCAGAATACAAAATGTTGCTAGACCGGAAAAAATTTGCTCCAAACATGAAAACCTGCCGAGTATTTTCGGGACAGTCTTAGACCCAACTCACCAACCCCCCCCCCCCCGGTCACCCCGGAGCGTGAACGGAGCACCCCCCCCCCCCCCCCCCCCCTCCACACACACAAGCGCGCACGTTCCAAACTGTTCCGCCGCCTCTGGGGTTAAACTATAACCGGACGTCGTGGTTGTGTGAGAGCATGGTTTCCAATAGTTACAGCTACATCTTCCGGAGTCACTAAATTGTAACCGGACGTCGTTATTGTGTGAGAGCATGGTTTCCAATAGTTTCAGCTACATCTTTACTAAATAAATTTTGACCGGGCGTTTTTTTGCAATTTTTTTTTATTTCTTTGCCATTACAACAACACTTATTATTATAGCACAACTAAAGTAAAGTGCGCGCTCTTATTGGTTAATTTAGCGTCTAATATTTGCCCATGAGTGTACGCTGATGTATGCCTTCAACCTGAGCGCGCGCGCTGATTTGATTCGACATGGCACAAGAAAGTGTATTTTCTCGATTTTCCTGTAAATTTAAAAAGCTGAGTACTTTCTTCAAGATCTGACTAAGAATGGCAAGAAATGCTTGGATTTATATCCAATGGACCTCGTATAATATAATAATAATAATAATAACAACTTTATTTAATGAGGGTTACACATTACAGTTAAAAACTGAAAAACCTGTGGCCCTCCCCTAGAATAAAAGTTAATACTACTACAAATATATTATCAATAATATAATTTATACGCAAGAGTATAATTTATACTCTTGCGTGAGGAGGCAGTCTTTTGTGGCCTCGTATAATTTATGCTCTTGTGTGAGGTGGCAGTCTTTTGTGGCCTCGTATAATTTATGCTCTTGTGTGCAGTGTGAGGTGGAAGCCTTTTGTGGCCTCGTATCGATTTATGCTCTTGCGTGTGGTGGCAGTCTTTTGTGGCCTCGTATAATTTATGCTCTTGTGTGCAGTGTGAGGTGGAAGCCTTTTGTGGCCTCGTATAATTTTTGCTTTTGCGTGATGTGGGCACTCGAAATTCACACCAATTAGAATAGCAAGTTTACGACCTGCTCGTGTCATCGATTTTCTTTTCTTTCCCATATTCGCATATATATTTTTCCTACTCGTCTAATAAAGGTGTAAAGACAAACATCTTTGGATGATTCAGCCTTTATTTGTCGTTATGCTTACATTACACTCACTTTTATAATGTTTCCATAATTTTATTTTATTTTTGATTCAATTGAATTATTTTATTACTTGGTTTTGTTAGTAGCAGTCAGTGTGGCGTTACTCACGCTCATTTCCGGACTTGACTTGTGGCGTTACTCACGCTAATTTCCGGACTTGACTTTCACCAGTTAATGTTATTAATCAGTTACTATGTTATCGGATCATCTTTGTAATTCAACTTAGGTACGCCCTCGATCAATGTCGTAAAGTGATTTATCCTTCGTTCCGTCGTAATTTTCGTGTGTTTTGGAGTGTTTATCGGAGTATTTCACTTGGAGTTTGGAGTAGGACTGTGTAAGTTTGATTTCCTGTGATTTTCCCTTTGATTTCCTCTATTGTTGTACCTTATCCTGATTTCATTTCTATGTTGTAATTGTAGTTTTTCACCGCGTGCCACGAAATTAAGAGAATAAAGGCAGTGTTAAAGTTAAAGCAAGAATCGTGGTTCTTGGTTGAAGCGGCGTTTGGCCCAGCCCGCAGTCATCGGGGTTGGGGAACGCGACAGTGAAAAAACAGTCAGAAGTAGCGAGGTAAGCCGAATGTAAATGTTTAATCGCCGCCGCGAGAAGACAAAGCAAGCATGTCATGGCGAGGAGGAATCGGAGATAAACAGTTTGATATTCTCGATGCCGATCCACCGGAGAAGCAGGAGACCAGAGACCGTAAAATGACCGAGAAGGGTTTAGAGTACGCGATAGAAATTAGGCGTAGGAAAGCGGAGAAGTTGGAACAGAAATTATGGCTAGTAATTCGAGCTGTTGAAGCATCGAAGCTTGAACGTGTCACTCACAACACGCTACGCGAACTCGAGAGCGCAACGCAGGAATTCGAAGTCGTTGTAAAAGAATTAGTCGAGCTTTACAGCCAGGACAAATACAGAACTTCCAAGGGTGAAGCCATCCTGGTATCGGAGAAAACTAGCTTAAAGTATTCGTACGATCTTATGAAACTAATAAAGAACAGTAAGCAGGAAACCGACAAATCGTCGGACAAATCCTCTGTGAAGTCTCGTAACTCACGCAATACCGTCTCGTCTCGCGCGTCCACGTCCTCCAGCGTAATGAGAGCGAGGGCGGCAGCGGAAGCAGCGGCAGCTAAAGAGCAAGCCAATTACGAGCGTATGATAGCAGAGAGGGAGAATGAAATGAAACAACGCGAAGCGGAGGAAGAGAGGCGCCGGCAACAAGTGCGTGCAGAACACGAGCGAGACATTGCCATTATGTCAGCAAACAAACGGGTTGCTGTAGCGAACGCTAAACTAAAAGCTATCGAGGATACGCTAGACGAAGAGGAGCCACGCGACCTCTTGGAGCTCCCTGACATGGACATCACGGAATGTCAAGAAAGGACCAAAACATGGGTTAATACCAGTCCCCAAACACAGGAAAACACGTTGCCCCCCCGCGCACCTAGGGACAAATACACCCCAAGGGAAGGTCACACTGACGAGAAAGTAAACCCCCCCGAGGATACACGCCCCTTAAAGCCTCCTTACGCTCCGGATTACGGACACTCCCCAAAGCCTCCGTACACCCCTGAGGAAGGCCACGCGGAGAACGGAGTATACACCCCTAAAAACGCAGACACCAAAAAGCAGTTGGACATTAGTACCCCTGAGGACGAACACAGTCGCAAGCCTCTATATTCTTTTGGGGATGAACGAACGCCCGAGAAGGGATACACTCCCACCGAGATCCCTACAACGAGAATCGACAGCGCTAACACACAGTGGGAGTTGGCCCCAAACCAACGTACCAGGGATAGGGAAAAGCCTTCCCTCGCACAGTTCACGCCCAATAACGACCTTCGTCCACCTGGATTCCTGCCACCCCAAACAGTCTTTTCAAGTACCCCTCTAGCTCTAGAGACATTTGCTGCGTCTAACCAACAGCTTGTAGCAAACTTAGCGAGACAGAGCCTCCCTAAATGTCAGCCCGAAGTATTTAAGGGAGACGCGACCATGTTCCACTCTTGGAAACGATCTTTTAAGGCGATGGTAAAAGACGCGGACATAGCGCCCGATCAAGAACTGAACTATCTCAGAAGTTTTACTAGTGGTGATCCACAAGAACTAGTCGATAATTACAGAAACAGACAGGGCAACGACCCTGCTATCACCCTTTACGACCTATGGACAGAGTTGGAAAGACGCTTTGGCAACGCGGCAGCTCTAACACAGGCACTCATCGAACGGCTCTGCACCGCAGCTAGCTTCGGCGACAAAGACAACGCCAAGCTACAAAAGTTAGCCGACTTGTGTGCTGACGTCGATTGCCAAATAAACCATCTGCCGGGATTGGCTTGCCTCAATTATCCGATAGCAATCCGCCCGATAGTTGAAAGGCTCCCGACGTACCTACGGAGTAAATGGGAAAAGGAAATCGTGAGCTACGCGGCGGAGCACAACGACGCTTACCCTACGTTTAAAAGGTTCTCTGCGATGATCCAGAGCCAATCCAGAAAGAGAAACCACCCCAACGTCTTCGCAGGAGTCACGGCACCAATCAGCACCACAGTCAACCGTCAACGCGAGGAGACTAAAAGACGACTTCCGCCTGAAGCTGGACTCGAAGCGGGACGGATATTCAAAACTGAAATGTCCCTAGACAGCGGCACACTCCCTGGGAAGGAAGCCACAAAGCCTCCTCGAGTTAAGTACTGTATCTACCACGACAGAGCTGGTCACGAAATAGCTGAATGCAAAGCCTTTGCAAACTTGACAGTGGGAGAGAAAGAGAGTTGGATCTTTGAAGAAAGACTGTGCTTCCGCTGCTTTTCACCAGAGCATGTGGCCAGTGCATGTAATATGAGAGTTAAATGCAGTATCTGTGGAAGCGAACGACACGCGGACCTCCTTCACTGGAGTCGAGAAGAAAGGAAGGAGAGAGCCACCAAAGGAGAACGTGGAGAATGTAACCCCTAAATGCACCTCCATATGTAAAGGCAGCCCAGGTGGACTATCATGCAGTAAGATAGTGTTAGTAGATGTTTATAGCGAAGACAACCCTAACGAAGTTCACCGAGTGTACGCCATCGTAGACGACCAGAGCAATGCGTCATTGATCACGACCGATTTATCAGACAAACTAAACGCCAAAGGTCCAGAGTTAAAGTACCACCTCTCAACGTGTGGAGGAGAACGGGAGGTCAGATATGGACGGAGGGTCACAGGTCTGATCGTGAAGTCAGTTCACGCCGGAAGGTCATCAAAACTACCCACCCTGACAGAGTGCGATGGCATCCCACAAGATAAGGAGGAGATTCCAACTCCGGAGATCGCTATGAAGTATCCCCATCTAAGTAGTATTGCTGACGAGATCCCACCCATCGACAGCCAAGCCAAGGTCCAGCTTCTAATTGGCAGAGATGCACCCGAACTCTTGAAAGTGAGAGCGTTCAAAAATGGCCCAAAGGGAGCGCCGTGGGCACAGAAGTTGGTCTTGGGATGGACTATCTCAGGTCAAGCCTGTCTAGATCTTACAGACGGACCCATTCATGTGCGCGCAAGAAGAACATGCGTCGTCCAAGAAGCCCCGATCGAAACGAACTCAGAGAAGGAGTTTGAGATTATCCGATGCCCCAATAAACTCGAACTCAGAGAAAGCTATGGCGAGTGTAGCGGGACCACCCCAGCCAAGGAAAATGTTTACCGCGTGACCAGCGGTGACAATGACGTCGGCTTATCAATCGAAGATCGAAGATTCATGAACATAATGGACAACGGCATCCATAAGAATGAGAAGGGAAACTGGGAAATGCCTCTCCCATTCCGTTCACACAACGTGTCCATGCCGAATAACAAGAGTTACGCATCCAAACGTTTAAAGGCTCTTCTCCAAACGTTGAAACGCAAACCCCAGATGGAGAAGGACTATGTTAACTTTATGGCAAAGGTCCTCGAAAAAGGCCACGCAGTCCAAGTGCCCCCAGATGAAACCTTGCCCAACGATGGCTTAGGAAAAACATGGTACCTTCCACATTTTGGAGTATACCACCCGAAAAAACCAGACCAAATTCGGGTGGTATTCGATTCCTCTGCAGAGTACCGAGGAGTGTCCCTAAATAAAGAGCTGTTGACAGGTCCGGACTTCATGAATAGTCTCGTCGGAGTATTAACACGTTTTCGTCGCGAGGACATTGCAGCAATGTGTGACGTGGAACAGATGTTCCATTCCTTTCACGTAGATCCTAAGCACAGGGACTTTCTACGCTTCCTATGGTTTAAAGATAACGACCCGACACAGCCTATTGTAGAGTACAGAATGACCGTTCACCTATTCGGTAATGGTCCAAGCCCCGCGATTGCTACTTACGGCCTGAGAAGAACAGTCGCAGACGGCGAGGAGTTCGCACCAGGAGTAAAGGAATTCGTAGACAGAAACTTCTACGTGGACGATGGTTTGGTCTCAAGACCTACTGCAGCAGAAACTATCGAGCTAGTCAGAGCCACGCAAGCCGCTCTGGGCACCGCAAACCTCAAGCTTCACAAAGTAGTATCGAACTCTGTGACAGTGATGGAAGCCTTCCCCGCCGATGATCTAGCGAAAGACATACGCAGCTTAGATTTACGCCATGATGAACTACCAGCACAACGTTCTCTAGGAGTCTTTTGGGATTTGGAGAGAGACGTATTTACGTACAAGGTATCGACGCCTGACAGACCCTTCACCCGTCGAGGAGTCTTATCACTGGTGAACTCAATCTACGACCCTTTGGGTCTAGCTGCGCCGGTCTTGTTGGAGGGCAGATTACTTCTTCAAGAGCTAGTAGCCATGGGCAAGAATACGACTGCCACTGCACCTCTAGGCTGGGATGACCCACTTCCAGAGGGCCCTGCGAACAGATGGAGGAGCTGGAGAGATGCTCTCCCAGACTTGGAGAAAGTCCATGTGCGACGATGTTATCACCCGAGAGAATTCGGACCAATCACCAGAGCCGAAATCCATGCATTCTCAGATGCAAGTCAGCGAGCAATTGGAGTAGCCGTTTACCTCCGCCTGTTCAACGCCAGACAGGAAGTGGCCGTATCTCTCGTATTTGGCCAGGCGAAAGTAGCGCCTATCAACCCGGTGAGCATCCCACGTCTCGAACTCTGTGGTGCCGTACTGGCAGCTCAAGCCGTAGACAAGGTTGCAAAGGAGTTAGATATGGCAGTATCGGAAGTGGTGTTCTACACCGACTCGCAGGTTGTCCTCGGTTATATTCGCAACGAAAGCAGAAGGTTCTATGTCTACGTTGCAAACCGCGTAGAGATCATACGCAAGATATCTACCCCAGACCAGTGGAGGTACGTGGAAAGCAGCAACAACCCCGCTGACCTGGCGACACGCGGCCTACAGGCGAAAGACCTGACAGAATCAGATTGGCTTACCGGACCCGTCTTTTTAAGAAACGCGAAAGGCACTGCCCCAGTACCCGACGCCGATCACGTTACCATTAGCGCAGACGATCCAGAGGTACGCAAGGAGGTGAAGTCCTGTGTAACTAACACTAAACAACAGGAATTCGGTACACTTCACAAAGGAGTTTTCGAGAAGTTTTCGTCTTGGCAATCACTCAGGCGTGCCATTGCAGTCCTTATTGCCAAGGTTAGGCGATTCAAGCGGAGGAACAAAGCGGACATAGCATCTCAACGTGAGCCCGACCAGCGATTGTCGCCAGAAGTAGTAACCCAGGCCACCAATACCATCATTAAGGCAGTCCAGCACGAAGCCTTCAAGGATGATCTTTGCACCCTTACAGAAACTGCAGCACAGAGTGGCGACGACCGTAACGGAGTTAAAGAAAGAAAAAAGTCACTGAAGAAATCCCATCTCTATCGACTGGACCCTTACGTCGACGACGCCGGAGTACTGAGAGTTGGCGGTCGCCTCCGCCAGACCAATCTCAGTTCAAAGGAGAAGCATCCAGTAATTCTACCAAAAGGACACCATGTTTCAAAGCTACTGTTACGCCACTAC
This sequence comes from Oculina patagonica, assembly GCF_052425735.1. Classification (NCBI taxonomy): domain Eukaryota; kingdom Metazoa; phylum Cnidaria; class Anthozoa; order Scleractinia; family Oculinidae; genus Oculina; species Oculina patagonica. The sequence continues at coordinate 939,254 of NC_135758.1, read as the reverse complement.
CATGAAGAAGTCCATCATCAAGGCCGGCAAATCACCCATGGAGCCCTTAGGAACGCTGGATACTGGCTGGTGGGCGGCCATGGAGCCGTTGCAAGTCTAATTAGTTCCTGTGTGACATGTAGGAAACTCCGAGGTTCTATGCTAGAGCAGCGCATGGCAGACCTGCCACCGGATAGAGCAGAGCCTGGACCACCCTTCACAAATGTAGGGTTCGATGTGTTTGGGCCATGGACGGTGCAGACCAGGAGAACACGAGGAGGAGTCGCAAACGCAAAGCGCTGGGGTCTTGTCTTTACATGCTTGGCCAGTAGAGCGATCCACATCGAGCTGTTGGAGACAATGGACGCCAGTTCATTTCTCTGTGCCCTAAGGCGTTTCCTTGCCATACGGGGACCTGCATTACGCCTGAGATGCGACAGGGGGACCAACTTCGTCGGCGCAAAGACAGAGGTTGATGAAGCCTTAGCAAACATGGAAAAGGAGTCTATTGCTAAGTACCTTTCAGACCAAGGTTGCGAGTGGTTGTTCAATCCCCCCCATGCATCCCACTTTGGTGGCGCTTGGGAGCGTCAGATAGGTACGATCCGGCGCGTTTTAGATGCCATGCTGTTGGAGCTAGGGACACGGCAACTGACCCACGAGCTACTGAGTACCTTAATGTCGGAGGTTGCAGCGATAGTGAACGCCCGACCAATCACAGCCATACCGTCGGACGTCGACGAACCTCAACCATTGTCACCAGCAATGTTGCTCACGCAAAAATCACGCCCACTCGGGCCTCTTCCTGGAAGCTTCACGGCACAGGACCTCTACGCCAGACGACGGTGGAGAAGGATCCAATACCTTGCAGATCAGTTTGGGACCAGATGGAGGCGGGAGTATGTCCACAACCTGCAAGCTAGGACAAAGTGGAACCAGGAGCGTCGGAATTTAACGGACGGAGACATCGTCATGATGAAGGACGATCAAGCCCATCGGAATAACTGGCCTCTCGGCAAGGTGGTGGGTGCAGTCAAAGACAAAGACGGGAGAGTGAGGAAGGCAACAGTGATGGTCTACAGAGACGGACAGAAGAAGGTGTACGAGCGACCAATCAGTAATCTCGTGCTGTTAGTTCCCTCTGACGATACGTGCGCTTAAACGAATAAGCCAAGGTTCAACGACTAAAGTAAAGACAAGGATCCACGAGGATCCTTGGGCGAGGAGTGTGGCGTTACTCACGCTCATTTCCGGACTTGACTTGTGGCGTTACTCACGCTAATTTCCGGACTTGACTTTCACCAGTTAATGTTATTAATCAGTTACTATGTTATCGGATCATCTTTGTAATTCAACTTAGGTACGCCCTCGATCAATGTCGTAAAGTGATTTATCCTTCGTTCCGTCGTAATTTTCGTGTGTTTTGGAGTGTTTATCGGAGTATTTCACTTGGAGTTTGGAGTAGGACTGTGTAAGTTTGATTTCCTGTGATTTTCCCTTTGATTTCCTCTATTGTTGTACCTTATCCTGATTTCATTTCTATGTTGTAATTGTAGTTTTTCACCGCGTGCCACGAAATTAAGAGAATAAAGGCAGTGTTAAAGTTAAAGCAAGAATCGTGGTTCTTGGTTGAAGCGGCGTTTGGCCCAGCCCGCAGTCATCGGGGTTGGGGAACGCGACAGTCAGTTTGTTATTAAGCTAAGGCTGTCATCTTTGCCGCCATAAGTAGAGGCCCAGCTGGCGTGAACTGAAAAAAAAAAGAAAAGAAAAACTTGTTGTTGTTATCTATGCTGCTGCAAATGACTACGCTTTTCTTCTGCTATTTTTGCATTTTATGTCAGATATGAGAATAACATATATATCTATAATCTTCACTGAAAGTAAACGGAATGGCCACACGGGATTCTTATGTATCAATATTTAGGGAACTGGTATAGTTTTGTACGTATCTGTAATCATATCTTCGCCTGCCGTCCATAACAGTCGGCCTGAAAAATTATCCTTTTAATAATGATACGAATATTTAACTGATGGGTCGGAGTTATACAATCATGAAGCGCTCGATACTCGATGCTTTCTCAATCCTCGCAGCAACACTGAGCTGGGGGAGCTCCACATGATGCTTCGTCGTACCCACAGAAAGTATATCCCATTGGACAACGGAAGTTGCCACAAAACATATATGGCCCGGAACAAAAACCTGAAAAAAAAAAACATAATAAGATTGTATATCATTCATGTTAGCCATGCCTATAAAATTGCGTAGTACTGAGCTAATTTTTTTAAAAAAAAAATATAATATTCTGTATTCCTCAATGTAAAGGCACACTCACCCCGCTTGGCATATGCGTGCATGGGGTTGTCCTGTTGGGTTCCTTGACGTGCTGCACCATGCACGGTGAAGGCCCCCAACATAATCACCAACAGACACAAATAGAACTTACAATCCATAGTTAAACTGCAACAGAAAAACATTCGGTATGCTTATGAGAGTCTCAATGGGGTGGTGGCTTTTACGGTTAACGGTTAAAATTTTGGCTTTTTTTACGGCTAACGGTTAACAGAAGTTAAAAATTAATTTTCATTGTTTTAAAGTAAAAAAAAATATCCATTGTTGAAAAATATATTTTAGGTCTCAGGGCCACTCTGGGACGATGAAATGAACTAGTTTTGTTTACTTATAATTACTAAGGTTCTGATATTTTACGGTTAACATATTTGACGGCTAACGGTTAAAATTTTCCAATTTTTACGCATAACGGCTAAATTTTTGGCCGTTTTACGGCTAACGGTTAACCCTATTGAGACCCTCCCTCGCTTATGAACTCACAAAATGTTGTTGAGCTCATTTTTTGATCAAATGGATTAAATTCTCGCGATTTTACTCTTAAGAGCCAACAACCCAAGGCTTATTTCAGTTGGGCCAGTGCATTGAAAGGTTCCTAAATAACGCAAAACACTGAAGATATAGGATAATTTGAAATTCGTACCTTTTCGAAACTTGGAATTTGTAACTTGCACAGGACGAAATCATGAATTTAATTGCTTTTAAAGGTGTACATTTGAAGTATTTAAACCACATTTAATTTCCTTAGGAAAGACTTTAAATGTACTTTTATATGGATAAAAGGCTAACTAATGAACCATTTCATACAAACTGCATTTTAAGATAAAAGCTAACTCAAAGGATCATTTCGTAGGCTTTAATAGGCTCTCTTAAATGGCCAATAAAGCTATATTTAGTTTACCTTTAATTTTTTGGAATGGTCTCCAAAAACCATTTTTAGTTTACCTTTAATTCTCGTTAAAATGTCCAACAAAAGTTTCACAGTAATCTTTAATGTGAATTTAACTCTCATTAATGTCCAACAAAAGTTTCACAGCAATCTTTAATTTGTGTTTTATTCTCATTTATGTCCAACAAAAGTTTCATAGTCATTTTTAATTAGGCTTTAAATTCTCCTTAAAGTCCAACAAAAATTTCACAATCACCTTTAATTTGCCTTACTTTACCTTTTGATGCATTCTAAATGATACAATTTGCTAAAAAAAAGGGAGAGGTGGGGGGGGGGGGGGGGGGCACCAGAAGCATGCTGTGGACAAATATATATGCTGAAACCAATATTAATTTGATTATTTCTTTATTATGTCTTACTTCCCTACACAAAATTACAAATAATCACATGAAGTGTTTCAAACAGTGATTCATATTTTTTGGGGATGTTTTGGAACTGATGGTTTAAACACCGGAACTGCGAAGCCAGCTGTGAAGATGCAGAACCCTTCCTTAGTACCACCAAAAACTAATAGTTTACTTATTTTTTTCATTTTTTTATCTTGTTGTTCCTGGTTAAAATTGGCAACATAACAACCACAATTTGGCAAGGTCACTAAACAAACTATCTAGTAATCCACTGATTGTTTTATGTGCATGAACACAATTTAATGATATAAAAAAAACATAATGACATCACTTCATGATCAGAATAGAAAACATAACAATAAATTAAGAGAGGTTTTGCTAAACACCCTGTGAAACAACAGTAAATGATGGACACAATGAAACACAAGATTCAATGTTTCAATAGTCCATTTTACAGTTGCCTGCCAAGTGACCCAGCCTTTGAATGGTAGTGAGGCTGAGGGACAAGATTTAATTTTTTATACCTACCATTCTGTTATTTTGAATTTTCTTGTCGAGGAAAACACCGCCATTTCTCAAACTCATCACCATTAAGCCGAAACGAGAATTGCAAATCAGAAGGTCACAAAAAAAGGCGTAATTAGCTGAACTCTGCCTGCACGTTCTAAGCAAAACAACGACGTGAATGGACAAATTCAGGCTAAACTTTTTACAGAACGTGTAAATTTACAGAAATTTTTATTCAGATTTGAACACTGCTTTTAGTATCCAACAACAGGGCGGTACTGAGCCGACAGACCAAATGAATGCCTTCAAACAAAAGCATGATTGGCTAGTTTCTTTCAATTTTTTTAAACTTTACACTTCCTTCAACTCAAGGCCGCCGCCGAAGTTATTTGAGCAAACTATATGTAAGGATTTAAAGCTAGAAATTTAGAGTTTTGGGGTGGTATTGAGACTATACTTGACAACTTGGGAAGATACTTTAGGCCATTTTGCATGTATTAAAATGTCTCTTCCGCAAGTTACATTTTTACTTTCGGTCGTAAGATGGTATTCCACTGGCAGAAAGATCGAACCATGAAAGCTGAGAGTTTCACCCCTTGTCACTATATAGCACTCGTAGCTTGGTCGGGTGTCGTCCCGAAAATTAATATTTACGAATGTTCCTCCCGTCCCAGACCCCACACTTTTCTCGATTCCAGACCTCCAACCTGCAAGACCGAGGCCGATAAAACGCAAAAAAACGCGACGATAACAAGTAAGAATGAGTTTTTTATTTATCCGCATAAATCATGTGAGGGCTCCCTGTGCTCCGACCACGCAAACCGATATCTTGTTTTTCTCAAAACAAAAGGGCTTTTGGTCGAACAATCTACATCAGGCTTCTTTCCTACCTATTAACAGTTATAATTATATATGGAAATAAAAAGAAATCGATTTTTCAACTTCTGCCGCGAAATCGATTTTGCTCCGTTTTCCCTGACTTGAATTTACTCAGTCTGAAATTTCTTTGCTAATGTATTTGCTTTAGCTGACGCACAAATAGCGGAAAAGTGCAGCCAGACTATTTCCCATCTGATCTGATCAAATGCTCCCAAAAAACTTAATTGAAAAAAACCCCGAGAAATCAGAAAGCGGCGGCAAACACAGAAAGAAGGGGAATTTTATGCTGCCTGCAAAGGTTATATTCATCCAACTTTTCGCATATTTATCACATTACTTTCAAAATATTTAGCACGACGTTCACATGATGATCTACAGCCATCGAATTTCAGTTTTCGACCGGAAAATCAGTCACCCGAGGTCCCCACTGGGTCCCTTCGATTTTCTTTTTTTCCAATTTTCGCATATATATTTTTCCTAGTAGTCTAATAAAAGAGTAAAGACAAACATTTTTGGATGATTCAGCCTTTATTTGTCCTAATGCTTACATTACACTCGCTTTTGTCATGTTTCCTTAATTTTAATTAAATTTTATTTTTGATTCAATTGAATTATTTTATCACTTAGTTTTGTTAGGGTTTCAAGTTTGTCCTGCGTTAAGAATTCCCGGTACTTAACTAAATAATGTTTATTTTTCCAAGCAGTTATTTTAATTGTTATTAAGCTAGGGCTGTCATCATTGCCGCCATCAGTAGGGGCCCAGCTGGCGTGAACTGAAAAAGAAAAGAAAAACTTGTTATTATCCCAGAGAATATTCTACTAAGTTGTTACCTATGCTACTGCAAATGACTACGCTTTTCTTCTGCTATTTTTGCATTTTTTTCAGGTATGGGAAGAACATATCTATAATCTTTCACTGAAAGTAAAAAAAAAAAAATGCCACACGGGATTCTTATGCTTGGAACATTTAGGGGACTCGTATGGTTTTATACGTATCTGCAATCATATCTTTGCCTGCCGTCCATACTAGTTGGCCTGAAAATTTTACTTTTTGATAATGATACGAATATTTAACTGACGGGTCGGAGTTATACAATCACGATGCGTTCGATAAATGGATACTTACTCAATCTTCACAGCAACACACAGCTGGAGCGGGTCCACATGATGCTTTGTCATACCCACAAAAAGAAAATCCCATTGGACAAAAGCCACGGGGGCTACAAAAATTATATTGCGGTTGCGTACAAAAACCTGAAAAACATGATAAGATTGTATATTGTGTTAGCCATGCTCATTTGTTTGCGTAGCTCAGAGCTCAATTAAAAAAAGCAGATCTAAGAAACTGTTTTGCTCAAGTAAAAGCACGCTCACCATCTCCACGCTTGGCACTTTCATGCATGGGGTTTCCCTGTTGGATTCCTTGACGTGCTGCACCATGCACGGTAATGGTCCCCAACATAATCACCAACAGACACAAATAAAATTTACAATCCATAGTTGAACTGAAACAGAAAAACATTCGGTACAGTCTTTTTTCATATAAGAATTTCTTTTATAAGAATATCGAGGCTGAAATTTACGAAAATTTAAGAGTATTTAAAGAATAAACCCGAGGCTGAGATTTGGAAAAGAATATAATTTTGCGTGTTGAAATTTGTAAGTTCAATTACCGATGTGTGCAAGTTTTTCATTAAACAGTATAAAATTCTTTCATTCTCTATACGGCAAAACTAGCCATAAAACAATAAAATCTACACTAGCTAAATGTTCGATGCTAATGACAGTTTGATGAAGGGTACACGTAGTACATATGTATGGTATACTGTTTAAAAGACATGAGCTAAACCTATAATCTAAGAATATTCACAAGAATATTTTCAGCCTAATCTCGGCAGAAAAATAAGAATATTTAGCCTGGGCCGGAAAACAATATTTTTATAAAACGAAAAGAGAGTATGCTTTTGAATTCACTTCATGTTGTTGAGCACTGTTTTTGATTTACAAAAGGGAATCAAATGGATAAAATTTTCGCGATTTTACTCTTAAGAGCCAACAACCCAAGGCTTATTTCAGTTGGGCCAGTACATTGAAAGGTTACTAAATAACGCAAAACACTGAAGATATTGGAGTCGTATCTTTTTCTTGAAACTTGGAACTTGTAACAGTTTGATCTGAGCACGGCGACAAATACTTCCTTCAAGTACTGACTTAGAAAGGCGAGAAATACTTGGATTTATACCCAGTGGTCCTCGTATGATTTATGCACTTGCGTGAGGTGGCAGTCTTTTGTGATATGAATGACATGCAAAATAAATTACAGCGAAGCAGGGGGGCTCTAGCCCCCCCCCCCCCACCCCAAACGAAAATTTGGGGGACGTAGTCCCTCCACGTTTTGTTGCCGAAAATATCGCGTCTGCACAAAAGCAAAGGTCAAGAAGCACCATGAAGTAGGATGACGGATGACGTCTTGTCTGCTGACCATTTGTTAATGCTGAACGATTGAAAGTCCAAATATCGCAACTTTCTTTGAAATCTTTGGTAAACTTCGTTTATCTTGGAAAAGACCGAAAAGTTATCCGATGCGTTCGTATGCCTTTCGATTCGAACAACAATCAGAATCTTCGGAAATCTTCGGTGTAGAAACTGCTCAGAATACAAAATGTTGCTTGAACGGAAAAAATTTGCTCCAAATATGAAAACCTGCCGAGTATTTTTTGGACAGTCTTAGACCCAACTCTCCAAACCCCCTCCCCTCGTCACCCCGGAGCGTGAACGGAGCACCCCCCCCCCCCCCCTCCACACACACAAGCGCGCACGTTCCAAACTGTTCCACCGCCTCTGGGGTTAAACTGTGACCGGACGTGTGAGAGCATGGTTTCCAGTGGTTACAGCTACATCTTCCGGAGTCACTAAGCTGTAACCGGACGTCGTTATTGTGTGAGAGCATGGTTTCCAATAGTTTCAGCTACATCTTTACTAAATAAATTTTGACCGGGCGTTTTTTTGCAATTTTTTTTATTTATTTGCCATTACAACAACACTTATTATTATAGCACAACTAAAGTAAAGTGCGCGCTCTTATTGGTTAATTTAGCGTCTAACATTTGCCCATGAGTGTACGCTGATGTATGCCTTCAACCTGAGCGCGCGCGCTGATTTGATTCGACATGGCACAAGAAAGTGTATTTTCTCGATTTTCCTGTAAATTTAAAAAGCTGAGTACTTTCTTCAAGATCTGACTAAGAATGGCAAGAAATGCTTGGATTTATACCCAATGGACCTCGTATAATTTATACTCTTGCGTGAGGAGGCAGTCTTTTGTGGCCTCGTATAATTTATGCTCTTGCGTGAGGTGGCAGTCTTTTGTGGCCTCGTATAATTTATGCACTTGCGTGAGGTGGCAGTCTTTTGTGGCCTCGTATAATTTATGCACTTGCGTGAGGTGGCAGTCTTTTGTGGCCTCGTATAATTTATGCACTTGCGTGAGGTGGCAGTCTTTTGTGGCCTCGCATAATTTATGTTCTTGTGTAATGTGGCAGCCTTTTGTGGCCTCATATAATATTTGCTTTTGCGTGAGGTGCTGACTCGTCCCCAGTCGTCTCTTATGCGAAAATTGCAAGACGCGAAGGATGATGGGAAAACCCTGGAAGATCCTGTTTCCAAGATGGCGGAAATAGGAATGGCGGCGTCAGTGAGATAAAAATAGGCACTATTAAAAGAAAACGCTTTCGGGAGCTTTAAAATGTCACCAACTGCCCTTCCGGGATATATCTAACAATCCAAAGATTCTTTTATCCATCCGACACAATTATTATTCGCCCATCACACAACTGATCACTACTTAACGCGTACATTAGCCCAGCTGTTTAATCTTTCCTTTTGTGCTAATGCAGCTGAATACATAGACCTCAAGCTAACGAAACCATTTCCAATATACTTAAAATGAGCGTCTACAGACATGTATTCATTTCTTTTTCTTTTCTTGAGAGAGTCAAACTTTAACTGAAAAATATTAATGTCTGACGGGCTTCCTGTTGAAAGTGTCATAATTTGGGTCAAGGGGCCAAAACGGCTTAATCTGTTTTCAGTTGTAACTTTTATTCCCTAGCTGTCAATCCTTTAAAAATATATCCTTGTTTCATGCAAAAAATGGTTATCATAGTAGACAAGATGACTAACCAAATTTGTTATGGATATATATATAGGCCCTGTGATATTCGACTTAAACTCACAAGTGCCGCCGTCAGATAATTCAATAGAAAAACTCCGACTGATCAAAAACCTACTTCTGGCTCTTTTCATATTCCTACAGCCATGTTTCAACAAATCGCCGAAATGTTTGTCGGCCCAATTTATTCTGAAAACGAGCTGCTCAGCTTTTTCATGGAATAAAACACGGGAATAAACGGTCATGGTATTCGCAGCATGATCATGTTCTAATTTCTAAACTCAAGCTCACGCAAAAAGAATTTTATTCACTCACAAACGATAAACACATTACATTGAAATCAAGAATTAAGCTTTTAGGGTTCCATACTTCGCAATAAATACAAAATAATACTTGTGATTTTTCCTCTCTTCAAATATTCGCATGTTTCCAATGTTTCTGCTTGAATACCATCCAAAGGCTGTCAACATAGCGACAATTCGAGTAGTTCAACTTAGCAAACGTACAGGCTAGTACGTACCCAAAAAGCAACCATTGAACAAAACTGAGTGATGTTTGAGCCACGCAAAATATTTCTTTTGGCAAATCGAAGCCGCATGCTACCGTCCTGAAACCTTTCTTGGCCTCCGGGTCTTGGTGTTTGGTACGACAAATTGAAAATCTAAATGTATCTAACCAAAAATATGTAAGGAAAACGACCAGTGCCCACTTTTCGACTTCTCAACCCACTTTTCGACTCGCGATCTGCCAGTCGTCTCCTTCGCTCCGCTTCTTCCTTCCCATAATTCCCTTCTAGACTCTCTACGGACTCAAAAGACGACTGGGGACGAGTCAGCGTGAAGTGGGCACTCGAGGTTCACACCGATTAGAAAAGCAGGTTCACAAACCTGCTCGTTTCTAATTTGCATAGTGCTTCTTTTTAAAGACGTCCTTCGCTGAGTGATCAAGAAAATTCATAACGTGACGCAGGCCACGCAATGAGGAGCTCAGTCGATAAATTTTCTCCTTTTTTTCGATTTTTTTTGCTTGTTTACAAGCGAATGTTAGGAGAATAGCAGTTATGTGGGGAAAAATTTGGAACCACATTCTTGTTAACTCTCAAGGGACTTTTTTAATTTCTCAAGGGACTGTTTTAATTTCTCAAGGGATTTCTTTCCGCTGTGGGTGATGAAAGGGTCTCTTATTAGTATTGCGTCAACACTTGCGATCTCGTGTTAAAGACGTGACTTGTCACATATTCCGCTGTGGGCGATGAAAGGGTCTCTCATTAGTATTGCGTCAACACTTGCGATCTCGTGTTAAAAACGTGACTTGTCACATGTATAAACGTTATATAACAATTATTTTTATGCGTGAGTATCTCAAATGAGAAATGACACAACTAATCGAGAATGTGAGCCCAAGAAGGCAACGTTAAGTCTTTCACAGTCTAAAGCGCTGTACTGGTACAAGCGTCTCACACACTGAAGGGGCGCTAATATTTAACCTAAAATGATTAAGAACGGAAATTTGTACTGTTTAATACCTAAAGGATTTGTTTTCGCGACAATCTATTACGTTAGTCACGCTAAACACGAGTAAATAATCATTTATTCGCGTTCTCAATTCAAGGGATTTAATTTCTTTTCGGTGTGGGCCGGGGGTGTGGGTATATATGAAGAATGTATTGAACCGCTGAACTGTTTGTTTGCTGTAGTAGGCCGGAATTATCGTCTACGCGACACGAGTACTACAGTATATTCAATGTGTTTTCCATTGGGTTTTCTTTGGCTCCTTAATTTGCGGTTGAGTTTTATAAACAGCGCATTGTTGACTTCTAGGTTGCAGTTTTAATTTAGAATGTGATGTGGAAGTGTAAAGTATTCAGGTAAGCTAAGTTCTAATACAGTAGAATCCCGGTAACTCGAACTCGGATAACTAACATAACTCGAACAACCCCGCTAACCCGAACTAACTTCCATTTCACTTGGAGTCGACCCAATTTTCAGTCATTGCTACGCGGTTAATTCGAAAACCCCGCTAACTCGAAGACTGTATATGCTTTTGATAAATGTAAAGAATTTTGTAATGTTGACTGTATTTTTAATGGGTTTCCTTGGATATTATTCTTCAGTCACCTGACCCATCACGTGGATTGAAGATTACTGTAATTTTTGTATACGCAAGCCAAATCGGTCATAAACTGTTTTAAAACGTTTAGTTCTTTGCATTCAAAGGAAAGTTCTTGCAGAGAGTGCGTTTCATCCAGTAGTACCAAGTTATCAGTACAAAGATACGCACGTTAATGCTTTAGTTTTGCAAGAGTGAACTTAATGAAATAACATAAAGTTGCACAATTTAGAATTGCAACATCATTAAATGTGTTAAGTGATATTTACAAGTGTTTTTGTAGCCTGTTGTGAAATTACTTCCCGTGGAAGCAGTAAACGCTTAACGGTTTTGCTTCTGTTCAGAAAATAATGCATCGCCATTAGAAAAATAAACAGCAACTGTTTTACTGGAAATGTAGTCGTTAGAAATGGCATGTGTAGCCGTAAGGTAAAGAATAACGCGAGGAGAAGCGGCTTTTGGTAATATCCAAACGAAAATTTACTTCTCAATGTGGGGTTAAGATTGCGTGACGAGACAAAAGGTAACTCTGTCGTGCGTAACCTTTATCGAGAACCCTGCATTAGGGCCTTAGGCGAGTAGAAATCTTTCTAACTCGAAAGGAAAGAACTATTTTGATTAAAGGCAAACGTCAAAGTTTACCATTTTTAACCAAGCCAAATATATATATATGAGTCGCAAAGCAACCAGCCGTCGCGACTGACAAATACAGCATTTCCTCCGCGAAAATAAAAAAAAAATGCTTGAACTGAAATACGTTTGAATTCTTCCATGATATGTTCGAACAACAATGCCCAGGATAAACCTTCTACTCATACTAACTTCATGCCAAAAAAGTCGATATCTCGAAGAGATCTTTGATTTTCTTTCTTCGCCTCTATGTATAGACATAAGACGACAAGATAATGGAAACAAGTTTAAACTTCCTTTCTTTGTGCAAATCATAGCTTCCAAATGGAAATAAAGCGAACCAGATCACTCAGCGGAGGACGTCTTTAAAAATAAGCATTATACAAATTAGACACGAGTACGTCGTGAACTTTCTTTTTTAATCGGTATGAATCTCGAATGCCCAGAATTTCTTTTTGATATTAAAATAGAAGAGACACTGAACTTTTGCACGATGTTTATTTTGACTCGATATCGGACAAACCAATGTGCTTTTTTGCAAGCAGCCTTTTCCCGCCCTGCTGCAAGGTTCTTTTCTCATATTTCTCACATTACTTTCTGAAAAGTTTTAGCACAGCTTTCACATGTTCTAGAGCCATCGAATTTAAGTTTTTGGTTAGAAAACCAATCAACCGAGGTCCTCACAGGGTTTCTTAGATTTTCCTTTCTTTTCTATTTTCGCATATATATTTTCCTACTCGTCTATTAAAGGGGTATATAGAGACAAACATTTTTGGATGATTCAGCCTTTATTTGTGTTAATGCTCACATTACACTCACTTTTACCATGTTTCCTTAATTTTATTTTTGATTCAATTGTTACTTTCAGAGGGCAGAACTCTCGAGTGGCCACTGAACGTGTACCATATGCATCTGTCAATGTTAAGCCCCAGGGTGGGGGGGGGGGGGGGGGGCAATCCACGGGAATTTGCATCGTGAGGCTCTCCCAGGGTAGCGATTTTGACATCTAAAATGGTCGGCTGGGTTAGAAATTTTAGAGGAGATATGTGAAATTTGACATTTACTAGGTGCCCAGGGGTGAGGAATTTGACTCTGGCTTCCATGAAAATGTCCAAATTCCCCTGGGTCTGCTCGCCCCCCCCCCCCACCCTGGGGTGGCAAGTGACAGGTGCAATATTGTGGGTGGATTAATGAACGTTTTGTGTAAATACAACTTCGTGGAAGGGTTCAGTCTTGTTTTTGAGAGAAGTATTTCATATAACATCAGAACATGGCATCGTTATTTTGTGAAAGCAGGTGTTCTTGTGCTTTAGAAATCATTACTTATTCTCAATTTTTTTATTTGAGTATAAATATCTGTGATAAAGCGATACAAACTTGGCATGAGTTGTCCCTGCCAATTTAAAGGAACACAACATTTAATACTCATTACCAACCTTCAGAGATAAATCACTATAATAGTTCAATTTGTTTCTGAGTCGCTATTAATACAAAGCCTTACATTTCAAAAAAAATATATTATTTCAAATAAATTGTTATTACTCTGTGTTAAATGTCTCTTTAAAATTTATCATAAATACTGAACTGGAACGGTATAAGGGTGCAAAACGTAAAAAATATCAACATCCACTAGCATCCATAACTCCTGGTAAAATTTGTTAGTCTGTGTCTTATTCTTGGTACAGACCTTTCAACTCGAACATTTCCAGTTTTCATTATTTTTATCAACGTTAAAAAGAATAGAAACAGTTATTAAGTATTCAGAAATTGTTAGGGACGAGCCATTATTATTGAAC
>NC_135758.1:890000-925040 GCF_052425735.1 Oculina patagonica | reverse complement strand
ACGGGCGGCCCAACTCACGGTGAGAAATAATCACTTGAATACGCGAAACACTCTCGCCTGGTGGCACATGGAGGTGTTGTGTTACAACGGTTTGAATTTTATAAAGGTTTGTATGGGAAGAACGCAATGTTATTTTGACAATAAAATCAACTTACCTCAATACCTTGTAGTTATTTCTGCTGTTATAACTCGCCTAAAAGGCCTCGGATCGGCTTGAAAAACGAGATAACGGGTAAGTTCATTTTATTGTCAAAATATCATTATATCTAGCTATAAATTCGAAAGCGTTTATTTCCATAGAAACCTTTTTAAAATTCAAACCGTTGTAACGCAACACATCCATATACCAGCAGGCGAGAGTCACGTTTCGCGTATTCAAGTGATTTTACTCACCGTGAGCTTAGGCCGCCTGTGTTTGGAACAATAATAATGGCTCGTCGCTAACAATTTCTGAATCCTCTATGACAGTTTTTCTTATCTTGTTAACGTTGATAAAAATAATGAAAAATGGAAATATTTGAGTTGAATGGTCTGTACCAAGATGAAGTCGCGTACACGACTTTAATTGACAGAGAAGTAACAAATATTGCCAGGAGTTATTGATGCAAGTGGATGTTGATATTTTTTTTTATACGTTTTACACCTTCATACCGTTCCAGTTCAGTATTATGATACATTTTAAAGAGATATTCAACACAGAATAATAACCATTTAATTGAAATAATATATACTTTTTTGAAATGTAAGGTTTTGTATTAATAGCGATTCAGAAACAAATTAAACTATTATAATGATTTATCTCTGAAGGATTGTGTTCCTTTAATTTGTCAGGGACAACTCATGCCAAGTTTGAATCGCTTTATCACAGATATTTATACTCCAATATAAATTCTGAGTATAGGTACTGATTTCTACAGCACAAGAACACTTGAAAGCTCTTTTTGTGTTTCTGTGTTCTGGTGTTATATAAAATAATTCTCTCAAAAACAAGACTGAACCCTTCCACGAAGTTGTATTTACACAGAACATTAATTAATCCACCCACAATATGGTAGGCGTACAGTGGCCACTCGAGAGTTCTGCCCTCTGAAAGTAACGATATAGGAGCAAGGAAGTCAATCTTAATCATAAGTTGTTCGTATTTTTTTCGTATTTTTTTCCTGCACCAAAAATAGGAACAACTTATGTTAAGATTGACTACCTTGCCTCCGTCGTGTGTCACTTGTTGTCTGTGTGTACTTTGGGCTAATTTAGAGCCATTTCACCTTTTCACTGGCTAAAAGGCTTCAATAGAAATAATTTCGCGCATCGATTTCCCCGGCCCGCCGGACCACAACCCGAGTGATTGAATCAGCTGGCTAAACTCTCTTTGTTATGTTTTTTTGTTTTTGTTTTTGTTTTGGCATGGACTTGGAAATAGTCAAATCATTGCTTGGCTAAAATAAAATTAGAGCAACAGAGGAATTCGCTGTGGACATCCTCACTTTTTATTACGAAAGAAGATTGTTTTAAAATTTGTCTCAGGGTGACTTGGGGCACTTAGCATTAAGTCTCAACTCCGGAAATTTCTGTTGAAAGTCAACTCGGGAAAAGATGGAAAGTAATTTTCCAGAAGTACTTTGGGAAATTGTGGTCATTCCAACCGGTTCCTCCAACAAATGCTATACTCATTATTATTTTCTTTGATAACTGCGCGGGCGAACGCGAAATTAACTAAAAGCAATCGATCACAAAACCTCATATTATTTGAATGGATGGAGATTATAAGCTAATATATAAAAAGACAAATTCCAAACCAGTTCACAAATGAAGGATGAAGCAATTCACGTCTGTGCAAATTTTACTCAAAAAGCTGGCTGAATGTTACGGTTGTTGAGGGATTTTTCTTACTGAAAGGTGTTAAAGCAAACCGCACGACATGCGAGTTTCTGTGTCGAAAAAACCGCTCTTCTTTTTTGTAATAAAATACTAGTATTTCTTTTAATATGAAAGGCAGCTTTATTTTATTAATATTAAGCTAAGATTATTTTCCTTGCTACTCAAAAACATATACAATTCAATTTACACCTGAAACAGTTCATGCCTATTAATCACAAATTCTACTAAAAAATCTGCCTCGCATGGTTAAAAGTAACCAAATAGACATCGTTTACGTATGTTTCTCTTCAGTTCTCTGTCGATACCTGAATTTTTTCCAGTCGGACTGAAAACCGAAAAGCCTCTCAAAACAAATTTTGTTTTTTATAAGTTCTTGTGAATTACAAGATGGTTCTGTTTTAGTAGTAAAAGGATGGATGATTGACTCCTTTTTTTTGAGCAGCCATCCACTAAAAGTGAGCAGCTAGAATAAATTAATTTTGGATGACGTCATAATGGAGGTGTGGCTTATGTCTAAATGCGCGGGAATCTTTGGTGAGGTGAAATAAATTAAAATAAAATGCGCGCGCGGGAATTTATGCAGCATAATTTATGCCTGACGTCACGACACGATAAGTCCACTTGATTGACAAATTGACAGAGTAGGGAACATAGTCTACTTAATTGACAGAATGAGCACTTTTCTACTGCGGATCAAAGTGAGAGAATTTTATAAGAAGCTCCGTTTTTTAAAATACTTAAGATCTATTTCCTTTTGTTTACTAGAGGTTTTTTGAAGCTCAAATAGATTGAATAAATATTCACGATCAAGCCGACAGAGGCTTAACTATGCATTGCTCTCATACAAAGCCGGCGAACGCGCTTGAGTGACCACGGATATAAACATTAGGATTTTATTTAGCAAAAGCGAATCGCTTCTGTATGGAAAGAGTCGCGTGTAAACTATTAAGAAAATGTTTTTCCCCATACAAAATTTCATTAGTCGACCAATACGGCAAAACTACAAAGGCAATATGGAGTTATCGAGCAGTTACGAGTAAAATAAATTGTAAGACCAGCTCAGTGAACCGATTTTGTGAAAACAATTTGATCAATGTTCAACTTTTTGACTAGTAAACCTATGTTTCACGTGTTTGGTTTTATCTTAATTTAAAAAGTAGAGAACGCGTATGAGCATTTAAGCGAATTACGGTATAAACTCGGTGGAGTTTGCTTGAGAAATTAGCATCTATAAGCGTTTCACAAGTTGCGCACCGCGAGACACAAGAAGGAACAAACAGCTTTTCTCTTTTAGAATACGTTTATTGATTATTAAAAACATTGAGGTGTCACCAGAAAAGATTAACAGGCACAGTTCACTTAGTCTTCGGGAACAGTTTGTTTGACAAACAACCGATTGAGTAAGAATTTTCGCTTATCGATAGCGAGTTCTGTCGACTCCAACCAATCATATCCCTCTGTATCTTTCAATTCATTTTTGGTCTCTATCACTTTACGGAAGGTCGAATCTTTCTTCATTGCATGCATCCACTGTAAATAATCCAAAAGAACTTTTCTCAGCTCCTTCCTGTATACTGGTAGCAGAGCATTTTCAGCCTTAACACGGGCCACTTCAGACGAATCTCCATGTTGTTCATACTCGTTTATCAGAGCTTCAAGCTTGGCTTCGTGACGACTAGTGACTTCATCTTGAATGCGCGACCACGGATCTATATCCTCCTTTTCTTCTTGGGAAGAGTCTATTTCTTCGCTCGATTGAGAATCTTGAGATGACTGTTCACTTTCCTGTGAGCTCTCATCATCGCTTTCATCTCCACTATCATCGGGCAATATGATATTTCCATAACCCTCTTGAAAGAATTGATTATAACTGCTGTACATTGTGATCTGAACGGTGTAAACTCTGAGAATAGACTGAACTACAAGCAGCTTCTTTTATGGCTATTGGCGAAGGTGGGGTTACCCAGTAAATAAGTATATATTAATATCATTTCTTTCCATCCTCCTACCCCTCTACTAAAATGTTGTATTATTTGTCTCTCTTGTACCCTTCCTGTACCCCATTTGTACCCCTGTTGTGTCCCCTCTGTACTATATTGTACCCCTTCCTTACCCCTCTCATACACTGAATTAATTTTACAAGGCAAGGAGTAAAGGAGGGCAGCAAGGGCACCGAGGGCAGCAAGGGCAATAAATTGTGATGTGTTTTTCCTCGAAACGTGCGTGGGGATCTCGCGTGGAGTTCGCGCGCGAAGTTAGACAAGAAATAAGCCAGGTTTATATATCAAACTATATTTATTACTACACTAATTACCGTTGTAATGGACATAACTTATTTTAAAGAGACTGTAATTTAGATCAGCACGACAAACAAATGATTACCTTTTTTCTGATTAAGCGAGGAAATCATGGGGAAATACATTTTTCAAATTCTGGAAATTAATTAAATAGAACTATTTACAAATTAACTAACAAGTTGATCATTTGTTTGTCGTGCTGATCTAAATTACAGTCTCTTTAAAATGCCCCATGCGCTTATACTGAACTTTGTAGTTTTTAGCTGGCAAGGGCCACTTAGCCTCGCTTCCATGCAACTTCCGTTTTTTTCTTCTGAATCGGTGTACATTGCCAGAAAAAAAGGCACACTTGCTCAACATTACAGAAAGTGGGATCTCTTTATTCCTGTGTTAATTTAGATAATTTCCCTTTAAGTAATGTTGTTGTAATGGCAAACAAATAAAAAAAGAAATTGCAAAAAAACCCGTCCGGTTAAAATTTAGTGAATGGAGATGTAGCTGAAACTATTGGAAACCATGCTCTTACACAATGACGACGTCCGGTTACTGTTTAGTGAGTCCGGAAGATGTAGCTGAAACTATTGGAAACTATGCTCTCACACAATAACGACGTCCGGTTACTGTTTAGTGAGTGAGGATGTAGCTGTAACTATTGGAAACCATGCTCTCACACAATAACGACGTCCGGCCTTACTGTTTAGTGAGTCCCGGAAGATATTGCTCTCACACAATAACGAAAATGCAAGCCTGAACCATATTTACCTCTGTAAATTACAATTCCCTTATTTTGTAAGTTAATATGTCTATACACTTTATTTTACAGCTAATTTTCGCTATTTTTTTAAGAAAATTTAGGTGATGTCTGCGTGTTTGTGTGTTGTTGTATGTGTAAGTACCTGAGCCCTATTAAAATAACTGACGTAAACACCAAGGATGGGTGCCCTGTTTCTCATTAGCCAGTGGTGGTTATTTCGGGCAGCCATGTACTCATTTTATTTTATTCTTCCTAATTTTGTAAATTTAATTTAGGGTACGAAATAACTTGTTGTTGTTGTTGTTGTTGTTGAACGACGTCCGGTTATTTACAGCAAGGCGCCGAAAAGTGTGACCACTTTTAATTTATTCACATTCTTTCGTGCAGATTTAATCCAATCAAAAGCCGTGGATAGCTTGCAGTTGACTTCTGATTGGATTAAATCTGCACGAAAGAATGTGAATAAATTAAACGTGGTCACACTTTTGGGCGCCTTGCTGTAATGGCATGGATGAATGACCATCAAATTGATTTCAAAAATGCAAGAGTCATCGACAAAGGAGACTATCGGGTGCGAAAAACTTTACCTTCACAATATTCTATTCTTTTAAAATAGTTCTCCTTTATTATCAAATTCTCACTATTTTTCTTGTCAACTTTTTACGCATTTTTATTCTGTAATTTTTTTCACACATTTTTACCCTATATATTTCTTCATTCGCGCCATTTTTATCATTCGTTCAAGACTGCAGTTTGGCAGCCGAAAGCTTATATTTTAACAAATTTTTAACCAGAGAACGTTTCAAAAACATTTTACTTAATTATGAATCCTGGTTACTCTTCCATTTTCAATTGATGCAATTATTCAAAGATATAACTGAGGTAAGTTAGATCTCAGAAGTCTCTCAAATACTGCACAGACTGCCGTTAATGGTAAGACAAGCGCTTACTGTATTGTGCAATGCTTTAATCTTTAATCTTTATCTTTAATCTTTATTTCGCTCTACAATTAAGCCTAATTACATGTCGTTGATACATTTATTATTATTAAATATGATGGAGTAGAGCAGGAACTCTCGACAAACCCTTGTGGGCTTAACAAGGAGAGCCCTCTTATATGTTTAAGGGTATAAAACAATTAATATATAATCAACATGTAAACGGCTTGTACAACTATTATACTTATATACCTACAAAGGCTATATAGATAAATTAAGGTAGTAAATCAAGATAATATTTTCTAATTTTTTTCTTAAAAATAACAAATGATTTAGCGTTTTTGATTAATATAGGAAGGTTGTTCCAAATTTCACACCCTTTAAATTTAATAGAATATTTCTTATAGTTTGTACGTGCCTGTTCTTTGTGGATTTTTGAAGATGATCTTGTATTATGGCTATGGAAATGATTATTTGGCTTGAAAAAATGGCTGAATGTTGCTGGAAGTGCTTGCGTAAAATATTTAAAAACAAATAAAGCTATGGCTTCATTGTTCAAATCATCAATTGGTAAAATAGATAGATTCTTAAAGAGTGGACGAGTATGATCTCTAAAATCTGAAAATGAAATAATTCGGATAATCTTTTTTTGTAATTTTCTTATTGATTCTAATCTCGAGGGGTATGTATTTCCCCATATTATATTACCATAATTAAGATAAGGATAGATTAACGAGTAGTAAAGAGTTCTCAGCGTATGGGAAGGAAGGAAGTGCCTTGCTTTATACAAAATACCGATTGTTTTAGCTATTTTGGTTACAATATGGTTGATATGTACTTTCCATGTTAAGTTAGAGTCAATATATATTCCTAAAAATTTGGTTGATTCTACATGTTTTATTTCAGTCTCATCTATTTTAACTGTTATGTTTTCCGCTTTTTTCCTTCTAGTTTTAAAAATAATAACGTGGGTTTTCTTTATATTTAATGAGAGCTTATTTGCTTGTAGCCATAGGTTAACTTTTTTTAATTCATTGTTAAGAGTTTCCATTATAACTTTGATATCTTTATGTTGGTAAAATATGTTGGTATCATCGGCAAAGAGGATAAATGATAATTTTTCAGAACTTTTAAAAATATCATTTACATACAACAGAAATAAAAGTGGGCCCAAAACTGACCCTTGAGGTACACCACATTTGATCATTTGTTTCTCAGATTGACTATTCTTAAATTTGACGATTTGATATCTGTTTAACAGGTAGTCTTTAAACCACTCAAGTGCAATTCCTCTTATCCCATAATGTTCTAATTTTGAGATTATAATTGAGTGATCAACAGTATCAAAAGCTTTTGATAAGTCTAAGAAAATCCCTGCTGTTAATTTGCCTTCATCTATTGCATCGGTTAATTTGTTTGTTAGTTCAATTATGGCCATCTCTGTTGAGCG
The DNA here is from genome assembly GCF_052425735.1 of Oculina patagonica. Lineage (NCBI taxonomy): Eukaryota > Metazoa > Cnidaria > Anthozoa > Scleractinia > Oculinidae > Oculina > Oculina patagonica. The sequence continues at coordinate 917,723 of NC_135758.1, read as the reverse complement.
TTTTTTCCTAAATCCATATTGTTTATCATAAAAAATGTTGTGTCTTTCTATGTAGTCCATCAATCTTTTATACATTATTTTTTCTAGTATTTTTGAGAAACATGGTAAGACAGCCACAGGTCTGTAGTTTGAAAACAGAGACTTATCTTCATTTTTAAATACTGGTGTAATTAGAGAAATTTTTAGGTCATCCGGAAAGATACCAGTTGTAAACGATTTATTAAAAATACTTGTTAGAGGCTGCTTGATATAGGGTGCTATTTCTCGTATAACTTTTGGATTGAATGAATCATAGCCAACTGATTTACTTGGATTTAAGCCCAGCAATTCTTTTTCTACTTCTTCCTCTGTAACAGGATCGATGAAGAAACTTTCATGATAGTTAGTTTTGCTCATAAAAGCTTTGAATGATGGATTTACGGTTGGTATTTTATTAGCAAGATTTGGTCCTACATTTGTAAAATATTCATTAAATTTATTTGCTATTTCACCTGGATCTGTTATTTCTTCATTATTATGATTGAAAGCATCAGGCAAGATGCTTGCTGACTTTTTTTTGTTTATTACCTCGTTAATAAGAGCCCATGTTTGACGTGTGTTGGTCTTTACTGCCTCAAATTTTGTTTTGTAATACCTTTTCTTGGCTATTCTAAGTAGGTGATTCAGTTTATTTCTATATCGTCTAAACTTAAATTTGTTTTCCGCTGTTGGAATTTTGATTGATTTTTTGTACAATTTGTCTTTTGTTTTTAGAGATTTGAGTAATCCCTTTGTTAGCCAGGGTTTAGTTTTCAGTTTGTTCTCTTTTATTGTAGAAAGTTTTAGCGGAAAGGCCTTTTCATAATATTCATTTAATTTTTGGTGGAAAAATGAATATGATTCATTGGGATCATGTAACACGTCAATTTCCTCCCAGCTTTCTTGGCTAAGATCGTCTATCATCAAAGTTATGTTTTCAGGTGTGATTTGCCTTTTTTTAACTTTTTCAAACTTTTGATTCAATTTTCTATCTTGTTTTATGGTAAAGATGGGTAATGATCTGAAAGATCAGTGTAAAGAATTCCACTTAAGTCGTCCTCACTTAGCCTGTTTGCTAAGATATTGTCTATTAAAGTCGCACTTTTGCAGGTTATTCTTGTTGGTTTTGTTATTTGTGGATAAAAGAACGAGGAGATGAATTGATTAAGAATATTCTGAATTGTTGCATTTTGGTTAACTTTTAGTAAATCTATATTTAGGTCACCCATTAGATAACATTCTTTCCTTTCCTTATTAATCTTATAAAGTAATTCTTTAACGAATTCTTCAAATTCTGTTAAATTACTATCCGGGGGACGATATAATACACCTATTATAATAGGAACTGTTTTGTTACTTGTTTTAAATTCAATAAATAGAGTTTCTACCACATCCTCCTTGGCTGTTGAAAGATCTTCTCTAACTTTAAATTGAATATGGTCTTTAATATACATCCCCACGCCTCCCCCAACTTTGTTTTTACGATTAACGTTTAAAAATTTATATCCAGGAATGTCGTATAGATTAGCGCTATTATCTGTTATCCATGTTTCTGATATACCAATTATGGAGAAGTTTAATTTAAGTAAATGTAAATATGTGTAGAAATTATCAAATTTGTTTTTAATGCTTCTAACATTTAGATGGAGAAGGGTCAATTCATTTTGTATCTGTTTTTCTTTTAAGAGATTATTGAAAGATTCTTCAGTGTAATAATGGCATCTGTATAGTTAATCGGTATTATCAAATCGGAGAACAAGAGCGAAAAGCTTTCAAGTATCTCATTTCACAGCAATGAGGTTCCGATAGTCTCCGTCAACTTGCGAGTGCGCGCGTGTGGTCAAAACAGTCTCGTCTCACAATTGCCGCCTACGTGTACTATAAAAGCTGCCGATTGGACTTCCAGAGAAAAAGGGACTGTAAACCGTCCACTAAGTTTGTACCTTTTCTACGCTAGATGTATGACAAAATGAAATAATTGAATTTGGAACACCTTACACGTGTACGTCCATGAGTATATCTATTCACGTATAGGTAATATACAAAAACGTCCAAACGTTTACTCACCGAAATCGCTTCAAACGGGCTTAACGAGCTGGATAACAAGAAATAATTTAACCGAGCAAAAGCGAAAATCACTGAATGATCTGCTCTTAAAGGGACTAACTCTCTCTTTGGAGTCCTTACAAGATTTCGTCAGGGCGGTCCTCGTTAATTGGTTGCCTTTACAAGCCATTCGCAACCTTTCCCGATACCGAAGGAACCACGCAATTGATTTTTTAAGGCGATACCAGGAGGATACACGCTGAAAGTAGCCTACCAAAGGACAAGAAGGCTCAGTCGCAGACGTCAGATTGACAGTCGCATCCAACTTTACTTCTGGATCTGCATCCGGAATACTGCCCAGCGACGTAGCCCTTGAGGCCATAGCTCTTCCGCCTTCCAGAGGAATTCCGACCTCCTTTGTCCATCGCTCACAGTTAAGCAGAGTTTCTGCCGAAAGTCCCCTCGAGAGGTCGTCACTTGGGTTCAGGTCTCCGCTGATGTGCCTCCATTGGTCCGGATTAGATCCGTCTCGGATTACTGCAATACGGTTTGCAACAAATGTGTGGAATCGCTTGCTTTCATTCTTCACGTAGCGTAACACTGACATGCTGTCGGTCCAGAAAATTGACTTCTTGGTCAGCGGTAACTCGAGCTCACTCTTTAGAACTTTATCCAGCCGGACAGAGACCGTGGCAGCCGACAGCTCTAAGCGTGGGATCGTGACTTGTTTAAGAGGCACAAGGCGTGACTTTGCTTGGAGGAAGGTACAATGAATTATGCCACTTTCGTCAATTAGACGCAGGTACGAGACCGAACCAAAGCCAATTTCCGAGGCGTCGGAAAAATGGTGCAGCTGACTGGAAGAAATGGCGCCAAAGTTGACTGGTTTAAGGCATCGATCAACTGAGAACTGTGACAGTTTAGGAAGGTCTGTCAGCCATTTTTGCCAACGTAGATTGTGGGGTCGAAAACTGAGCTAACGACGGACAAGATATCCCTACGAGTGGGTGGTCTGGTTTTAATATTGACATTAAAACCAAATCTGTCAGTTTCTGCATTGCACTGAACACCAAGTGCGCGTTCAACTGGCAATTCATCTTCCTGAAGGTCTAGCATCTTAATTTCTTGAGCACGTTCAGTCTCGGGAAAACTCTTTAAAACTCCACGGCTGCAGCTCACCCATTTCGTTAATCGAAAACCACCTTGCCCCAGCAAGCTGCATAACTCGCCGACATGAGTAATAGCTTTGTTGTCTGATGGCAGGGATTTAAGACAGTCGTCAACGTAGAAGTTCTGTTTGACCGTACTTGCAACATCAGGGGAGAAGTGCTGAGCGTTATCCTCGGCTGTTTTCCGGAGGGCAAAATTTGAACAGGCTGGAGACGATACAGCGCCAAACAAATGAACGGTCATTTGGTATTCTTCTAAAGCACATGATAAGTTGCCATTTGGCCACCACAGAAATCGGAGAAAGAGCAGTCGGAGTCAGGCACTCTAACCTGATGGAACATTGCCTCAATGTCCGCCATAACTGCCACGCGCTCCTGACGAAATCTTGTAAGGACTCCAAAGAGAGAGTTAGTAAGGTCTGGTCCCTTTAAGAGCAGATCATTCAGTGATTTTCCCTTGAACTTCGCCGAACAGTCGAACACTACACGTATTTTGCCAGGTTTGTGGGGATGATAAACCCCGTGGTGGGGGATGAACCACGTCTTTCTCTCGTAACTTGACTCTCTTTGGTAAGCGGGAACTCTACGTGCGTACCCCTTGGCAACAATGTCCTCAACGAAGGCTTTGTAGTCGTCAAGCAACTGAGGATTCTTCTCCAGTTTCCTCTTCAACCAGATAGCTCTCTGTTCGGCCTGGATACGATTGTTGGGAACTGGATACTCTTGGTCCTTAAACGGTAAAGAAATTTCATAGTGGCTATCGTTTAACTTTATGGACTCCTCTACGCTTTTCATAAAGCGTCGCTCATCCTGGGAGAGCTCAGTCTTGCTATCAGCAATCGACTCACTGAAGTCACGATTGTAGAATCCTTCTACCATCTCTTGTAGCTCTGTGTCAACTTCGACAAAGAAGCTCGCTGCACGTGGGCCCTGATGGTGTCGTCTCAAGGGACCATTAACTACCCAACCGATACGGGTTCTTGAAGCATAGGGACCACCATCCTGGCTATTTTTCACCTCAAGTGAATCGAGGGCCTCCGGGACATCGCTCGCAATCAAAAGACCAATCTCTGCACTTACGCTAGGCAAATAGACACCGTTCAGGCGAGGCCACTGATCAATGTCTTCTTGAGTAGGGATGTCTTCTTTCGCAACGGGTATCTCGGTTCTGGTGTAGAGAACTGGCAGCGGGATGAAGTTGTTTTCGTCCAGGTCGGAAATCACCAAGTCTTGGACAATAAAACTATCAATCAGGCTGTCCTTCTTCTCAAGGGTCGTCAAGGAGATCTTCGTTTCCAAACCATTAACTCCAAGCTGCCTCATTAGCGACTCTGTACAAAATGTGGAACTGCTGCCATTGTCCAAGAAGGCGTATGTGACAATTGTGGTATCACTTCCTTTACATTTTACCTTGACCGGCACAATAGCCATGCCTATTTTAGAGCTTCCGGCCCCAGTAAGACCACACAAGGTAGCATCGATGCTGACCATACCATTGCGAATCTGAGTTGCACTCTCATTAATAGTGTTCGCGTTTGTGCTGCCAGCACCATTAACAGTGTTCGCGTTTGTGCTGCTAGCACCATTAACAGTGTTCGCGTTTGTGCTGCCAGCACCATTAACAGTGTTCGCGTTTGTGCTGCCAGCACCATTAACAGTGTTCGCGTTTGTGCTGCCAGCACCATTAACAGTGTTCGCGTTTGTGCTGCTAGCACCGCTATTGGACGTTTCACGAGGCTGGGTATGAAGAACAGTCGGGTGCTTCCTTGGACAGCTAGTGAATTTGCAGGATTTCCTTTGAGGACAGTCCTTGGCAACGTGTTTGTCGGACAAACATCCAAAGCAGAGACTTTTAGACGCTAGGAACTGAATACGCTCCTGATAAGGACGGCTTCTCAGCGATTTGCAATCCTCGAGCGAATGTCTAAAGTTACAGAAGGGACAAGAGCTGCTGATCGGTGTAACAAGAGACGTTTCTTTAGGAGTGGTAACAGTAATTTTCGCATCTGGTTCTGCCGCTAGATCACATGAACGGCGAAACTAGAGCCTCCCGGTTTGGGCACGCTCGTCTGCGAGATTTTTCCCAAAAACTGGATTTGTGGCTATCCTGGCTTCGCGGTCGATGAACATAACAACGTCATCAAATTTCACAGGCCTTTTCTGGTGCTCCATAATTTCGTCGACCACACGACGCCACCTTTCTCTCATATTGAATGGTAATTTCAAAATCAGCTTCTGGAAACTGTCTGGCTGGTCAAATTTAGAAGAGTACTGACTGCCCTCCATAGCATTCTTGCAGCCAGCGAGATAGATGGCGAATCTGTTAAGAACTTTTCCATCTTCTACTTTAATAGTCGGCCAGTTTAAGGCTTTAGATTCGTATGCAGACGCAATTCGATACTCGTCTCCAAATGTCTTCTTTAATAACCGGCGGGCTTCCTGGTAGCCTTGATCAGGTGACAAATGATGGCAAGAACGCACAAGTTCCTTGACGTCCCCAGCGGTGTATTGCTCAAGATAGTACAGCCTCTCTGTACTACTCGATGTCCTGTGCTCAATTAAACTCTCAAAGGCTCGGATGAAAGATCGATATTCCAAAAGATTTCCCTGAAAAGTTGGAACAAGAGGCTGGGGAAGTCTACTTTTGTTTTGATTGGTTGCCAGCATTTCAATAATCTTGGTTTGTTGCAGCTGTAACGCGCTCTGCTGTTGCTGTAATTTAATTCCGTCATCGAAGGAGCCGCCGCTCGTGACTGGAATCTTAGGATCAGTTGGCCGAATTTCACAGACACGGTTAATAGCTGGAGGCTGTGGCCAATCGGGTGCCTTCGGATTTAATTTCGCCTGATCCGCAATAGGCGATGGTTTAAGTTCTTCTCTCACACGAAAAGCATTTTCCCGCTTAATGGGTTCCACACTTAAAGGAGCCGGTAAAGAATCCACCATTGCTGCCAACACTTGTTCCTTTGCCGCCGTTTTTGCGATTTCGGCCTCCAAATTTAAACGAGTTTCTTCCAATTTCAAGCGGAACTTCTGTTCCTCTAATGCTTGGCGTTTGTCAAGCATGGCCCTCTCTGCCTTTAGCTCAGCTACACGTGCTGCTTCCTTAGCTCTGGCAACAAGAAGAGAAGATGAACTAGAACGGCTTGCGCGTGAACTCGCTCGACTAGAACGCCTCGAAGTCCTCGAAATCCTGGAAGGTGTTCGAAAATCGGCATTGCTAACAGAATTCTCAGGTTTAATTTCCGAGTCCACCTGAAGAGACACAGCCAGAAGGTTGTCCTCCACTCTCGCAATCCACTCTCGTATCTCCCGATGAAAACGATTAAACCTTTCCTCTTCACGCGCAAATATTCCTCACATGCAACTTTATCTTCTGCACTTTGCACTTCGGCTGCGTAATTGCTGTGTGCACCTTGAAATTGAAGGAAGGCGTTTTCCACCACTAACAATTTCTCTTTAACCTCTTGCAAATTCCTGTCATCCATAATTAATTCGACGATTTCGTTAACACGTACAGACACGCTCGCGATGGGACCTCTTCGAGTGTTTTTTAAAGTGTGCAGTTTTTCTCCTAAAACGCCATCCTGGTCAAGGGTTGTATTCGGCTTTCTAGATCGGGAACTTGTCCGTCTCTCAACTCCTTCCTGTCCTTCGGACGCCACATCATCAGAACGGGCAGCCATGTCACATTACTCCATCAAATTTTTAACGATATAACTGCCAAATACGGCAACAACACCGGCAAGTAACTTTATAGACGCACGCCTTCAAATGTGTAAACCTTTACTTCAGACCAAAAGGAACATTACGATGCATTACATGACAAATCGATGATTCAGCGTAGTTAAAACTAAAACAGAATACGAGTAACAGAAATTACATTATAAACTCAACTGAAAACAACACAAACTGAAACCTAAATAAACAAACTACAGAAACTTACATTTGTTACGGTGCTGGGGAAACAACAATAACTGAAAATAACACTGAAGTCCTTTGGCAAACTGCGAACGCGATCAATACAAGCTTCACTGACGAAATATTACGTTTAAACTTTTCGACGGATACAAAAACTGGAGGCAAGGAGTGGGAAGTATGATATAATGAGCACTATCATATTCTCTTGATATTTGAAATCTGTCCATGCAGAAAATGTTTGACATTGCTCAAGCGGATGAAACCTTATCTGCTTGTACCAACCCATCTTTCCAAAGCATAAGAGAAGAATAAAGCCTTTTCATTGTGCCAAGCGAAGTGGCTAAAGGTCTTTAATGAATCCAAATAGAGTACAATGTATATGTAGTAGCTACTCTGGAAAATCGTTGTTTGTAACTTTACTAACAGTAACAAAGGACTTTTAATCTGAAATGTAGCCATTCCAAACATTTTGATATCAGTCCATTAGGAACAGTTTTTTGTTTTCTTAAAATACAATAGATGTGTTGAAAGAAACTTTGGGGGTTGTAAAGTAACTCAACAGTAATGAAATAGTTTGCTTCCATGTAGTCGATACTTATGCTTAGTGGCCGAAGGGAATTTGGTATATTTATATAGAGTCACAGATGTCTGTATGCAGAGAGAAGTTGAATCTGTTAAGCAAAGCAGCTGAGTTGACACATCATAACACAACTTTCCTGGAAAGCAAACCACTACACAACTTTCTAATTTTCTAATAAGCTTAAGCACAGGCAGACCACCCTATGTGTTCGTGGTTAATAATTGTTCACTTAAGACGAACAATAGAAATATGTTGAAATCTATGAGAGTTACGAATAAAGCTCTGAATAAAGCTCTGAAAATTATATTTATAAATGAACCTCTTTCGAAATATTTCAATAAAGGTGAATTAAATGTTAATCTATTCATGTGTGGTGTTTTTTTTCGCGTTCTGGGCCATATTAAGCGTTTTTTTCGTATGTTACGTTCGGCCGGTGGTCGGTAATAAGAGAAAAGGAGACTTATTATTACCGACCACCGGCCGAACGTAACATACGAAAAAAACGCTTAATACGGCCCAGAACGCGAAAAAAAAAACACCACACATGAATAGATTAACATTTAATTCACCTTTATTGAAATATTTCGAAAGAGGTTCATTTATAAATATAATTTTCAGAGCTTTATTCAGAGCTTTATTCGTAACTCTCATAGATTTTTAACCAGATCTACTACTCTGATGTTGACCCAGCTAAGGTCGAATACGTCCTTAACAAAGAACTTGCCGTAGCCTGTAAGTGGTTCAGAGATAACAAGATGACTCTCAACCCTGAGAAGTGCAAGGCGCTTGTTTCTCTCTAGCAACAATCGTGCTCACATATCTTTATATGCAGACGGAGAAATTATTCCTCGTGTGTATGAGGTTGAGCTGTTAGGAGTCGTTATAGACGACGCGTTAAACTTTAGCACGCACGTTTCTAAAATTATTAAGAAAGCAGGAAAACAACTTGACGTTATTTGTAGATTACGAAATGTTTTGTCTTCCTCTTCCAAGCTATGCCTGTATAATTCCTTTGTGATGTCTTATTTTACTTATTGCTCTTCGATATGGCATAATTGTCTAAAATCAGACAGCGATAAACTAGAGAAACTTCACGAAAGAGCCCTACGTTACATCTATAAGGGCAGGTCTTCTAGCTCCGCTTCTCTGTGCAGCCGCATAGGCTACACATTAAGTGAACGTCGCATTCAAGATACACTTATTATAATATTCAAATGCCTTAACAACTTAGCACCTGTGTATCTTAAGGACCTCTTCTGTGTCAGGGACAATATCAAGAACTTGAGAGGCATTAATAAGATTGTCTTACCTAAGGTCAATACGACCAAGTATGGACTGAAGTCTGTAAGATACTGGGCGGCGAACGCCTGGAATCAACTGCCAGACCGAGTAAGAACAATTGCTACACTACAGGCCTTTCGTAATGCTGTGCGCAGCTAGATAGTCCCTTTTTAATTTTAATTTAATTTAATACTTATTTATTAATGAATTTTTCGTTCTGTATATATTTTTACATTTGTAATTTATTTTCTCGGCATATTAGCATATGTTTTGCTAGGGGCCTAGCCAGCCCCCGTCAGCTCCGAGGGTAAATAAATTTTATTGATTGATTGATTGATTGTTGGTCTTAAGTATTAGCCCTTTTTGTCTCGTGTCGTATGACGTTGTCATGACGACACGAGATAATTCTACAGGGGGGAAAGGTGCATTCCATGCGTGTTTGCTTTCTGAGGCCGCCGAATTTTCCCGCCATGTCAACATTTTTCCCGCCAGGTCAACATTTGCTTTGTGAGGCCGCGGAATTTTCCCGCCATGTCAACATTTGCTTTGTGATCTGAGGCTGCCGGAATTTCATATCAAAGAACAACAAAGGTCGCAACTAACGCGCTAGTTTATCAAACTGTAGGTTATGAGTATTTATTGTAAAGGGCTTATTATGTTAAAATACAGGCACGTTTTACTGTTTTTAAAATTTATTTCTTTTTTTTTACGTTTATTGCTGTAGTTAGTTCACAGTCCTATACGGGTCTTCTGATCGGTGTATCAAGACTCCCACGATATTAAGCGTTGACCTTATCTGTTAATAAACGACACGCGATGCACGCAGAAGAGATGATGTTTTTTTCTGAACTCGCAGCAAACGAGCAAATTCTTAGTGGTCCAACAGGCAATATAAATGGAACAGAAATAAAGCCCCTTTTAGCTGGCGACAGTGCCTATCCACTAACGAACTGGCTAGTGAAACCCAACACGGACAGAGGACGCCTGACTCAGGAGCAGAGAAAGTTTAAAACCTAAAGTTCGGTGCGCTACGATCTGTAGTGGAACGAGCATTTGGCATGTTGAAAGTACCTTGGAGAATTGCGTTGAAAAAGGTTGAACAAAAAACGAGCATCCTAAAAAATACTATGATTGCTACGTGAGTTTTGCACGACATTTGCAATGAAAGGGGTGACAACGATAACAATGATTCAATAACAGAAGATAAACGATTAGATAAAGACAATTATTTTGATGCTAAGGGCCGGGTCGCACTAGTGTAAAAAGTTGTTTGTTTTACAAAAAAATCTGTCATCAAATAGGTTTTTCTAGTGCGACCGATTTGTCAGACATTTTCAAAAATGAGCGGAATGTACCAAATTTTCAAAGATGCCGGCACTTAAGGTGGCTCGAGGTGGCTCGATACAGTTTTTTATGGGCCATACCTACAATTTGCAATTGGCCTTTAAACGATCTTCCCTGACTCGGATCGATATGAAAATTATACCATATATTGGTTTTAGATTAAAGTTTACTTTAATATATATTTTAAGGTAATCGATATTTCCATGGCAACGATAAACAGAAAACCGCCAAATCAGTAAAACCTGATTTTTGCGTGAATTAGATTTGCCGCTTAAAAACTAATACCAGCATCTTAAACTATGATGTACTGCAAATAAAATATTCAAGAATTAAAAGATTCTGTATGTTTGATTTCGAATAAATCGCAAAAATGTTTCAAATTGTAGTTTTTGTATAGCGATAATAAATGAGCCGAGACACAAACACTGCGTAGACGAAGTAATCTCAAAAAACGCCAAAATGTGTATTAAACTTATCTTTCGACGTCGTGAAAGTTTTGTTGAGTTTCCACAGCGCAATGCCTAGAATTTGTTTTTTTCTTGCGACCACTCGTATTGTAATTTTTAAGTAAGTTTATAGTTTTAAGCGTTTTTGAAAAATCTTTAAAACGGCTCGATAGATTTTCTTTAGACTTTCAGCACGCATACTTGATTATGTAAACTATTTTATCGCAAAGTTTTATTATCATTGATTCACTGGAACGTTTTCAAATTAAACGATAAAGGATGCCTTCGAATCGACGAAAATCTTGCGTTACAATTCACGGTTTATAAAATCATGCTAAAATATTCAAATTAATGTGCACTACATTCTGTGCTTTGTTACCCGTGGTGGAGCTTTTTGTATTTCTCACAAAGGAATGTAGTGCACATTAATTTGAATATTTTAACACGATTTTATAAACCGTGAATTGTAACGCAAGTTTCTCGTCCATTCGAAGGACTCCTTTATCGTTTAATTTGAAAACGTTCCAGTGAATCAATGATAATAAAACTTTGCGACTAAATGGTTTACATAATCAAGTACGCGTGCTGAAAGTCTAAAGAAAATCTATCGAGCCGTTTTATAGATTTTTCAAAAAATGCTTAAAACCGAAAATTACTTAAAAATTACAATACGAGTGGTCGCAAGAAAAAAACAAATTCTAGGCATTGCGCTGTGGAAACTCAACAAAACTTTCACGACGTCGAAAGATAAGTTTAATACACATTTTGGCGTTTTTTGAGATTACTTCGTCTAGGTAGTGTTTGTGTCTCGGCTCATTTATTATCGCTGTGCAAAAACTACGATTTGAAACATTTTTGCGATTTATTCGAAATCAAACATACAGAATCTTTTAATTCTTGAATATTTTATTTGCAGTAAATCATAGTTTAAAGTGCTGGTATTAGTTTTTAAGCGGCAAATCTAATTCACGCAAAAATCATGTTTTACTGATTTGGCGGTTTTCTGTTTATCGTTGCCATGGAAATATCGATTACCTTAAAATATATATTAAAGTAAACTTTAATCTAAAACCAATATATGGTATAATTTTCATATCGATCCGAGTCAGGGAAGATCGTTTAAAGGCCAATTGCAAATTGTAGGTATGGCCCAGAAAAAACTATATCGAGCCACCTTAAAATTGCCAAGCTCTGGACCTCGACAAAATGCCCCAAAACGTCAAAAAAGCTATTAAGATGTCAATCGAGACGTAAAAGGGAAGTGAAAATTGCGCTAAAATAAATATTCTCCTGATTTTGGTGCCAACCTCGTCACGATATGGATCCTTCGTGGCCATATATGACTTCCAATGCTTTGCTAAAGTTGATTAATTTTCAATTGCCACCGATGCGGGATGTGTCGTCTTCACAGTCTTCGCCGTCTACGTTGCCTGATTTGGTGCACATAATTAAACAGAACCAGCTGAATGTTTAAGTTGTGCAGGCATTAAATACATTGCATATTGAATATGCTTCCCATTGTAGCCTGCATGCAGGTTAAAAGGACTAAAATCCCAAGGAAAGCGAAAGCTTCGTGCCGCAATTCCACGTTAACGTGACTCAATTCAAGCTGGATCTCGAATTTAATATTCTCCTGTTGACACATTGTTTGGCAAATCTATAAATTGGTGCGACCCTAGCACGCCAAAATAATTTTTTACCGGAAACAGAAATTTGAGTAAAATTTTAACTCAACAAAAACAATTTTGTCCTCTAGTGCGACCCGGCCCTAAATCTTTAAAAATGTCAACTGTAGCATTTTTGCTCTGAGCGACATGGAACATTTCAGCCGATCGTTCAAATCTTGCGTTGTGCTGTTCCATACTTTCTTCCCACATTTCAAAAAAAGAACTCTGCCAGTCTGGAGTCGTACTTTTTTGCCTTTCTTTTCTCAGGCGGTTCTGATTCATCGAGAGAAACATTTACACTTTCGATTTGCGAACCCTCGTTTACACTCGGCTCTGAGGTAAAGGTAGAACTCATTGCCATTTTAATAATCGGCCATAGCTAGGGATCGGCCATTTTAGAGGGACCGATGATGTCGCGGTGTCCTATCACCTCAACAAAGATGTCGAAATTTTCTGTATTCCATCTTCTCCAGTCGAGCGAGATCGCTGCTTGAACTGCTTGAACCCGTGCTCTAGATTCTGCTGCCATTTCGTCACCAGCTGTAGCATTCTCTGGCTTTCTGGACACCTTTCTTTATACAAAGATTATATATCGTTCCAGATTTTGATTTTTTTTTCTCTTTGTGAAACTCCCCACAGCTTACTGAATTTGGGGGCCCACGCTTCAAGACGTTCGTGCGTTTCTTTCTCAGTCCTGTCAGCAGACTAAACGCGAGGTTTTTTCGTTTTGTATTTGCCGCAGCAGCAAGTACTTCGACATCACTTGCAACTGAAGACTAAGGCGATGGCGTGCTTCTTGCCAGTAGAATTGGTGATTGCATGCGAAGTGGATCATGTACAGGCTCTGGACCTGCTGGCAGGCTTCGCAGTTCAGCTGGATGATAAAATGTGGCGCTTGACGATGGAAATGGCCAATGTTGACCGCCGTTCATTGGCTGATCTGGATTTGCTCCTCTTGCAAACCGTCGATTTAAGTTATCGCGAAAGGAACAAAATGCGTGATTAGTGGTTGTGTGTACGGTGGCGTGAATTTTCTTTTTACAAAAACAAATGAGCGTGTCGTACAAGTCTTGTGTGTTCTGATAATGCATTTGATTGACATTCAATTTCCCGAAATTGTTTTGATAGTTTAATTAATATATGATCGGAATTTCCGTAATAGATAGCTTAGCATGTGTTTAGATGAACGCCTTTGTATCGAGCGGTACATATCTTGTGATTCCTTGTAAGCGAGAACAAAATCAAAAGCCCTCTGGGCTTAGTGTCTCGTGTCACTTTTTAGAGTTTATTTAAAAAAGAGATCGCTTTTCACGTCTATTTATTGCTTGTAAAGTTGATCAGTTATATAACTCCAATAACAGCAGAAAAAGATGACAGACATTGCACTGTATTGCACTTTGGTTCACTAAGCATACATTCTACTGTATACTTATACTATGACTTCCATGTGCTTTCTACACGCTATATGAGATATCGCTTTGGGTGTTTATTCGTGAACGCTTAGCCTGTTAAGTGATAATGACATGCGAGTGGTGATGATTTTGTTAATTCTTATAACCTGTTCTCCTGATTTAGTATTGATATTGTGAGGAGAAATTTGGTTTTGGTCACTCTTGAGCCGGTCTTAATGTTTTTGTAACGCCAAAGCTACAACGCAGCGGCTGAAGAACGTGTAAATTACAGTCATTTTCTTCGCTATTTAAATCTACTGAATGAAATATTCTGCTAGGTTCTGCTTAATGGAAAACATTCGATCTTGCTTGACATGTGATTCCGCGCGAACGTACGCAATAAACTATGTAGTAGTGTTTAACTCGCACAAATCTCACTTTTAAAGAGAGACTTTAACTTCTACACAGAGCTTACTATGCTGTACCATAACTGGTCATAACTTTAAAATGGTTGGGTATTCAATCGACTAACGATTCAAACGATTCAAACCTTTTGTTCAAACGACATGTGTTATGTGTGCAAGATTAACTTTGACATTCAATCCCGACCAACTAATTGCTTAGATTACCATCCCTCTTTAACCCCGATACAATCTGTTGCCGCGGCTAAATTTAAAAAAAGTTGTCTACACAAAGATAAGAACAATGCTTACCGATCGAACAACTGATATTTACATCGTCCTCTCTTTCAGCAACATTTTTACCATATCTGCTATATTCCACGACTGTAATCTCTATAAATACAGTTGTTACAGTAAATATCCTGTTGAAACATCCACCATTTTCCTACGCTTGGTAAACAGAAATGATTTTCAACTACTTTCCAAAACTCTCAAGATAAAATAATAGATATCAAATGAAAGCACGCTATTCTTTAAATTGGCAACGTGAAGCTGTTATTCTGATACATCTCACAATTGCACAAATTAAAACTTTACAAGCGACCACAAGACAAGACACTCCAAAGAGATTTTAGAGCTTCATGTTAAAAACTGCTTTTCTCGCTCAATTTAAGTTGCGGTATACTAGCGTTATATGCCACAACAACGACAACGAAAAATTTACAGGCAGGTCCATCTAATGACATCTTGTTGATTATTAGACACTTCTGCTTTTCAGATCCGTTCTAAAACTCATCAATATAATTTCTCTCTTTCGGTTAGTACATTGTATTATGCGTTTGTAATAACCTGGTGTATTTCATTCTTCTTCTACGCGTTTTCTGCTTGAGTTACAATTAATTTCATTGATTTTCAGTACAATCTTGTCGGCAAAGGTTAGAATGTTATTTTAAGAACGTAAAACTTGTCTGTATTTTTCTTGATAACTGCTGGCTGCAGCTCAAATATATCCAAAATTGAAAAGCGTACAGCTAATTTAAAGAAAAAAATGCGTCACATCTACGTGTATTCCTCTTAAGAGCTTCATTCATGCACTGAAAAGGCTGTTGTTGTCGTCTATAAATTAAAGTTGTGTCCATTGTAGCGTGGAATTCACAGCAGGATATATGAAGCTACATGTAGTGCCTCTTGACTCAGGTCAATCTTCGGGTCAAAAAAATAAAAAAGCAATGTATGTTTTGCGCTTTAGATTGACATTTCTGCTCTTCAATCCTAAGAAAACTCATCAAATATAATTTCCCTCTTTCGGTCATACATTGAGTTCTACCTTTACCTCAGAGCCGAGTGTAAACGAGGCTTTGCAAATCGAAAGTGTAAATGTTTCTCTCGATGAATCAGAACCGCCTGAAAAAAGAAAGGCAAAAAAGTACGACTCCAGACTGGCAGAGTTCTTTTATTGAAATGTGGGAAAAAGTATGGAACAGCACAACGCTAGATTTGAACAAACAAACGCCACAGTTGACATTTTTAAAGATTTGGCATCAAAATAATTGTCTTTATCTAATCGTTTATCTTCTGTTATTAAATTGTTGTTATTCATACCACAAAGGTCACCCCTTTCAATACAAAGTTGTGCAAAAGTCACGTAGCAATCATAGTCTTTTTTAGGATGTCGTTTTTTGTTCAACCTTTTTCAACGCAGTTCTCCAACGAACTTTCAACATGCCAAATGCTCGTTCCACTACAGATCGTAGCGCACCGAACTTTAGGTTTTAAACTTTCGCTGCTCCTGAGTCAGGCGTCCTCTGTCCGGGTAGGATTTCACTAGCCAGTTCGTTAGCGGATAGGCACTGTTGCCAGCTAAAAGGGGCCTTATTTCTGTTCCATTTTTATTGCCTGTTAGACCACTTAAAATTTGCTCGTTTGCTGCAAGTTCAGAAAAAAACGTCATCTCTTTTTTATAGCGTGCCTGTATTTTTACATAATAAGCCCTTTACAATAAATACTCCTAACTTACTGTTTGATAAACCAGCGCTTTAGTTGCGACCTTTGTAAAGAAACAATTATTCTTTGATAACATTTGTTTTGTGATCGGATGCCGCCGGAATTTCATAACATGGCGGGAAAATTCCGCGGCCTCACAAAGCAAATGTTGACATGGCGGGAAAAATATTGACATGGCGGGAAAAATATTGACATGGCGGGAAAATATCCCCCTGTACAATTATCTCGTGTCGTCATGACAACGTCGTCATGACGACACGAGACAAAAAGAAAGAAAAAACAACAACAACAAAGAACAACAACAAAGAACGAAAGAATTGCCCATGAAAGGTACCATGGATACTATCCATGAAGTTACCGAGGTAAATAGGTAGGCTTTTCAAGTACCCCGAGATAAAACGACCGATTGCGAGGCAAACTCAAAGATAAGCAAATAAAACTAGGAATTTCATAATGAAAGTGAGTGCTGGCTCGAGGAATTAACGATTACACTACATTATTTCTGAAGTTTGGAGGTACAGTATGTTAATGAATGGCTTGTTTGGAGTTTTGGATTTCATTTTTTGCGATTATTAAATGAAGCAGATGTTCTCCCTATCTCCAGTAAACATTGCAAGCATTTAATACACATATAACGTAACATAATGAGAACCTTTCGCTGTTCTTCGCTGTTACTGAAGCTATTAAAAGAGTAATTTTGTCGTGCTTCTTAAAAGTTGGCCCAAACTTCAGTTGCAATAATATAACCGCATTCAATAGCATATTCAATGTTTAACACAATCGTAATGGCATAAAAAAAATAGAGCACATGAATTTTCCATATCTCCCTAAAAATCAAACAATGGTCTCGCGACTGAAATAGAGAAAAATTTACACAGTCACATGCCACAAGTTGTTACTCAGAGCAGCTTGCAAAAGCGGGAAAATAGCATTCAATTTCGCTTTAAAATACGCCCAACGATATAACGGTGTTCAATACGTATTAAAAGGTAAAAAGTATAAAAAAGGCTTAATGGAAGAACTTAGCAGATGCTGTTCCCTATCTCCAAAAACACATCGGAAGCCGTGATTTCTGTAACGTTACAATGTATGGACCTTTTGCTGTGACTAAAATGTACTAAGACTTTCGTCGGGCTGCTTAAAATTCGGCCCAAATTCGGTTAACAAAAAGAAGCATTCAACAGCATATTCGGTTTTCAACGCTATTAAGATGAAGTTTACATATCTCCCAAAAAATCAAACAATTATTTACTTTATGCTTTTAATAAACGCTACTTCACGCAATCGTGTGACAAACGATAATACACGCTATCGTGTGGCATAATAAAAATATACAGAATCGTAGACCGCATGCGCTTAATCTGACATCCAAAATTTGGCTCCGAACCGCACACACAACACAGAATACCCAACACACACAGGACTACCAGAATAGTGTGCTGTCTCGCTAAGGCGAGCCAGCAATAAACAAACAGAGAAATTTGAAATTTAATATGATGGCGCAAGGTTTAGATTTCCGGAGGTCAACTTTGTGTGTTCAAGGCAGCAAAAACGCGGTCTTTCTTAGAATGTGAAAAGCTAAATGCCCGGGGACATTAGTTTGTCAAGATATTCCGTCTCTCACGCGAGAACGAACATCTTTGAAACCTCCTCGGAAAAGTTTGAATAATGTTTGGAAGCGTTCGTATGGTCTTCGAACAACAATCGGAGAATCTTCCGTCTTGAAACTGCTCAGAAAACAAATCAAAAGCCCTCCGGGCTTAGTGTCTCGTGTCACTTTTCAGAGTTTATTTAAAAAAGAGATCGCTTTTCACGTCTATTTATTGCTTGCAAAGATATCGAAAATTGAAAAGCGTGTATGTAACATAAAAAGTAAAATTCAAAGTACACTTCAGCATCTGGCCGTTGAACAGTTATAGGACTCCAATAACAGCAGAAAAAGATGACAGACAGATACTTAGCTGTCGAAAAACGCTGTATTGCACTTTGGTTCACTAAGCATTCATTCTACTGTATACTTAACCTATGACTTCCATGTGCTTTCTTCACGCTGTATGAAGTATCGCTTTGGGTGCATGTTTATTCGTGACCGCTTAGCTTAGCCTGTTGTGTGATAATGACATGCGAGTGGTGATGATTTTGTTAATTCTTATAACCTCTTCTCCTGATTTAGTATTGATATTGTGAGGAGAAATTTGATTTTGTTCACTCTTGAGCCGGTCTTAATGTTTTTGTAACGCCAAAGCTACAACAGCGGCTGAAGAACGGGTAAATTACAGTCATTTTCTTCGCTATTTTCGGCCGGCCCGCGCTTAGACTCTGGCCTGCTTATTGGATGAAATCTACTGAATGAAATATTCTGCTAGGTTAAATTTTCTTTTTTTAGTAAATGCCGAAAAATGCGATCATCAGATTTAAACAAAACAGATGCTGTTTGCACTGACAGTTGCGTTTATTTTTAAGCTTTTTGTTTGTTTTTCTTAGTGATAAAAGCGATCACACGAGATTCCCACCATTCTAGTCATATTAGTCAATCAGATAATAGCTACCGTTTCGTGAGAACAATTTATGATTTTGGTACAGCAATAGGGGAAAAGCATGTCTTAAACAGGATTGCGCCGTACAGAACTGTAGGTATGTCGACCGACAATATGTCAGGAAAACCTTTTTTGCCTTTCCATTTTTGATTAGATCCGATTTCAAAGATGTAATAGACCGTAGTAGTCGAACCACATGTGTGCCCTTTACTTTAGTTTCGATTTAGTTGACTAGCTAGCTTGGGCAAGTTAGAATTGTGCTGATTAAACTAGTTCAAAACAACTTCCTTGTATACTTAACCTATGACTTCCATGTGCTTTCTTCACGCTGTTTATTCGTGACCGCTTAGCCTGTTGTGTGATAATGACATGCGAGTGGTGATGATTTTGTTATTTCTTATAACCTCTTCTCCTGATTTAGTATTGATATTGTGAGGAGAAATTTGATTTTGGTCACTCTTGAGCCGGTCCTAATGTTTTTGTAACGCAAAAGCTACAACAGCGGCTGAAGAACGGGTAAATTACAGTCATTTTCTTCGTTTTTTTCGGCCGGCCCGCGCTTAGACACTGGCCTGCTTATTGGATGAAATCTACTGAATGAAACTGATTCTGCTAGGTTCTGCTAAATAGGAAACATTCGATCTTGTTTGACACGTGATTTCGCGCGAACGTACGCAATAAACAAGTAGTGTTTAACTCGCACAAAATCGTTATCAAATCTCACTTTTAAAGAGAGACTTTAACTTCTACACAGAGCTACGCTGTTTGATAACTGGTCATAACTTTAAAATGGTTGGGTATTTAATCGACTAACGATTCAAACGATTCAAACCTTTTGTTCAAACGACATGTGCTATGTGTACTTTGACATTCAATCCCGAACCGCCAACTAATTGCTTAGATTACAATCCCTCTTTAACCCCGATAAATTTTAATTGATTTTCAGTACAATCTTGTCGCAAAGGTTAGAATGTTATTTTAAGAACGTAAAACTTGTCTGTATTTTTCTTGATAACTGCTGGCTGCAGCTCAAATATATCCAAAATTGAAAAGCGTACAGCTAATTTAAAGAAAAAAAATGCGTCACATGTACGTGTATTCCTCTTTAGAGCTTCATTCATCCACTGAAAAGGCTGTTGTTGTCGTCTATAAAAGTTGTGTTATATTGTAGCGTGGAATTCACAGCAGGATATATGAACCTACATGTAGTGTCTCTTGACTCAGGTCAATCTTCGGGTCAAAAAAATACAAAACAATGTATGTTCTGCGCTTTAGATTGACATTTCTGCTCTTCAATCCTAAGAAAACTCATCAAATATAATTTCCCCCTCGACTCCAGACTGGCAGAGTATGGAACAGCACAACGCAAGATTTGAACGATCGGCTGAAATGTTCCGTGACGCCCAAACCAGGCAAATGGAACAAACAAACGCCACAGAGTGACATTTTTAAAGATTTGGCATCAAAATAATTGTCTTTATCTAATCGTTTATCTTCTGTTATTAAATTGTTGTTATTCGTGCCACAAAGGTCACCCCTTTCAATACAAATGTTCTGCAAAAGTCATAGTCTTAGTCATAGTCATAGTCTTTTTTAGGATGCTCGTTTTTTGTTCAACCTTTTTCAACGCAATTCTCCAACGAACTTTCAACATGCCAAATGCTCGTTCCACTACAGATCGTAGCGCACCGAACTTTAGGTTTTAAACTTTCTCTGCTCCTGAATCAGGCGTCCTCTGTCCGGGTAGGGTTTCACTAGCCAGTTCGTTAGCGGATAGGCACTAAAAGGGGCCTTATTTCTCTTCCATTTTTATTGCCTGTTGGACCACTAAAAATTTGCTCGTTTGCTGCAAGTTCAGAAAAAAACGTCATCTCTTTTTAGCGTGCCTGTATTTTTACATAATAAGCCCTTTACAATACATACTCCTAACCTACAGTTTGATAAACCAGCGCGTTAGTTGCGACCTTTGTAAAGAAACATTATTTGTTCTTTGATATGAAATTCCGGCGGCCTCAGATCACAAAGCATATGTTGACATGGCGGGAAAATTCCGCGGCCTCACAAAGCAAATGTTGACATGGCGGGAAAAATGTTGACATGGCGGGAAAATTTGGCGGCCTCAGAAAGCAAACACGCATGGAATGCACTTTTCCCCCTGTAGAATTATCTCGTGTCGTCATGACAACGTCATACGACATGAGACAAAAAGTTGCTGGAATAAAAAAAAAAATGCTCCAAATATGGGAAAATTTGGATTTTGGATTTCAAATTCACTTAAATACCGGAAAATGCATTTGGAATTTAAACGCTCAGCGCTTAAAAGGTTTTGGTATAAAAAGTATTGCTTGAAATGAGAAAAAAACGTTGGGATAAAAAGACGGTTGCTCCACAAAACCCCCGTGGGGGGGGGGGGTACTCCCATGTGTGGCCTATATAGGTATGTGCCGCCCGATAGGGTATGGTTTTTGAGGTTCTCGATCCTTAAATAGGGTATCATTTTTGCTCCTTTTGGCAATAAACGCCCAGCTAAACGAAAAAAGGTATCTTAAAACTGAATTTTCTGTTCAGGTATAAGTAAAGCGATTTTATAAAGATTTGTGTCTTTCTTGCCGTGCGCGGCTAGCCGTTATTTGGGTCTTCACGGAACGCTTCTCCTCCCCTTGAATAGGGTGTTATTTTTCGGTTTTGGGCCTTAAAAAGGGTATCAATTTTCGCTTTCTTTATCCTTAAATAGGGTCAGGGTTTAAGAACCTTGGCGGCACACCCCTATCCGAAATTTATGGGAGTACCCCCCCCCCCCCGGGGGCTAAATGGCTTGCTGATTTATAAGTATAAGCTTTTTTTGGAAATTTGGCGTTTTATCAAATACCGTGAACACAAGTCAAGGAAGGTCTATAGTGCATTTTCTTATATGTATTTCGATTTCATCTCTTATAAACGGAGTCTTCGCTTTCTAATTCTTCGGTGTCTAAAACACTGACATAACAAAGCAGTAGAGGACTGTCGAAACAGTATGAATAATAAATGCCAGATGATGCTAGCAAGCACCCTCGAATTATCCACTTTCGCATTTCGCGCGGAAAACAGTATGAAAGATTGACCTTGGTAAAGAGTTAAGTGTGTGACCGCAAACACCTCGGTAACGTATTCCCGCGTGAGTTTACCTTGGTGTTATTTACTTTGCGAAAACGTTCGTTACAAACACACCGGAATTTCTATTTTTAGCGTTTTCGTCACAAAAAACATGTATGAAATACAGTAGAATCCCTATAAGCGGCCATCCTCGGGGAAATGGCAACTGGCCGCTTAATAGAGGTTGGCCGCTTAATAGGGGTTCGTCAGAAATTAGCATAAGACATTTTAAAAAGGTTTCGTTTCTTCAATACAATATAGCGTGAAAAGGAATAACGGAATCACATGAAGACGACAATAAACCTGTGTTTGAATAATTTTATCAGCCGTCACTTTCACTTTTGACTCTTATCTGTCCGAGCTTGTTGAAAACAAAACCAAACATCGTAAATTACATTCTTACTGGCCACTAAATAGGGGCAAAAGCAATAGAAAAACGCTCATCGGGACGGCAAAAAGGTGGCCGCAGCCGCTTAATAGGGTTGGCCACTTAAGAGGGGTTTTTCTTGACAGTATTTTACTGACAGTAGTTTCGGGACTTCAGTAACTGGCCGCTAAACAGGAGGTGGCCGCTTAATAGGGGTTCGACTGTACTCTATTTTCTGATATTGTTCTTTGATCGTTTAAAGGGGCAATGAATCACAAAAGAAATGGAAAACAGCGCAAAACGGTCGGCGCAAGAAGGTGACGTAGGGGACGAGTGATTCGAGTAACCCTCAATTCCTCTTGCGTTCTTTTGCGTCGAAAATAGAGAGCACGTTTTTTTGGTAAAAATCATTAATAATATGTGTTCTGTCACTTGTTTTCCCGCGTGTTTTCATTAATTTTGTCTTCCCGCTTGTTTTGTCATTCTGTTTTCCCGGGTGTTTTGTCATTTTGTTTTCCCGCATGTTCGCCACTTTTATTTCCCGCATATGAAAAAAGAAGACTAAAAATTATCTCAGCAAAATGTTCCAAGTCTCTGCTTTCCCCATCCCCGGAAATGATCTTCTAAAAACACCTTTCTTTTTAGTGGCGCGAAAGTCTTTAATGAACTCCCTGTAAATATTGCAAGCGTAGATAACATACTAGCTTTTTACAGCTTAGCATAGCATTTTCTTTTATAATAACTTTTTCTACCTGAATGACCCACCCTGTTTAAATAAAGTTTCATATACTTACTTACTTTCGTAATGATTCAGTATACTCACCCTGTAGTGAGCTAAAAATGAGAAACAATACTGATAATAAAAAATACTGGACGATTGCTATAACCGTTTTTGGGTGTCCTCAGTCACCAAACAGCTTCATTCTGATGTCGAGTGCACGCTTGTCTTACTAAAGAGAAGAGATGTAGTCTCCCAGTGAATGTTGTGTACCCCTACTGAGTGGTAGCTGTCAGCAGTCTGTAAGTGTTCTTCACCAAACAGTTTCATTCTTATATCATACGCGCGCTTCTTGGACTCCAAAGTGGAGATGTAGTTGCCCAGTGAATGTTGTGTAACCCCCTACTGAATGATAGCTCTCAGCCATCTCTGAATGTTCTTCACCAAACAGTTTCAGACTGATATCAAGTACAAGCTTGGATCCGGCTCCAGAGCAGAGATGTAGTCGCCCAGTGAATGATGTGTAACACCCCTACTGAATGGTAGCTGTCAGCTGTCTCTGAATATCCTTCACCAAACAGGTTCCATCTGATATATGCGCACGCTTCTTGGACTCAAGAGCGGACATGTAGTCGGCAAATGAATGCTGTGTTACACCTACTGAATGGTAACTGCAAGTGGTCGTTGGATGTTCTTCACCAAACAGTTTCCGTCTTATTTCAAGTGCATTCTTCTTGAACTCGAGAGCGGAGTTGTAGTCTCCAACTGGATGTTGTGTAGTCGCCACTGAAAGATAACTGTCAGGAGTCTCTGAATGTTCTTCACCAAACAGTTTCCGTCTGATATGCTTCTTGGGCTCAAGAACGGAGATATAGTCGCCTAGTGAATGTTCACAGCCTCAATCTGATTTCGAGTACACGCTTCTCTGACTTAGAAGCTTCTGAGCAGTCCCATCTCCTGTGTTGAATGGCGGCTTGGTCTAAATAGATGTCTGGAAAAACCGAATAGCGAATAGTCGCGAATAGTACGAATACTCCCGAATAGTCGCGAATAGTAGGTGATAAGTCGTGAATAACGGCCAATAGTAGCGAATAGTAGTTGGATAGTGACGAATAGTAACAAATAGTGACAAATAGTTGCAAATACTAACAAATAGTTGCGAATAGTGACGAATAGTCCTGAATAGCGACGATAAGGAATAGTGACAATTCGAGACCAGAATACTCTTTACTACTGATCAAAGTCAATGTTTTACATTGATCTGTTTACTTTTCAGCATATACCACATTCTTCCTAATTTGGAATGCCCCTTCTTTATAATCCTCTGCACCCTTAGCGTATTGAAACTGTCAAGTTGAGTTTAAGACGAAATAAAACTACCTGGTAGAAAACTAGCCTTTGAGCCTGAGAACTTTACAAAAGCAAAAGAAACAAGACCCAGTCAATACATCAAAAAGAATTATAAACGAACAATCGTTTTATAAAATTATAGAACGAAAACAAGCTGAACACCAAAACGACGCTATACCTCGTGGTTTCAACACTGAAATCGCAAATTACACATATTGAAAAGAGTGACACGAGACAGCCCAAAGGGCCTTTGATTACAGTTCCCGGCGCCATATTGGAATAGTAACCGCGCAGACATCAAAGCGAGGCTAGAGTTGACCCGCGCCTGAGCGAGAAGAGAGATTACAGTGCAACCTCGTTCCCAGGGTCTCTCTCTCCCCGCCCCCCAGAGCGAGAGAAGAGATGAAGATGCCTTTGGAGCAGAAAAAGAACCGTGACTATTCATGAGGTGTTTGTGAACCGACGCATAATGTACTAACCTCGTACGTGACCGCCAGCAAATACTATAAAGCTTCTTTGTTTGTCGTTCGATGCGAGCATAGTTACTATAATGCGAGCGAGTTGATAATTCTTTTGAAAGGATAACTCGAGTTGTTAGAACGGCTGACGATTTTTCAAACGGATATTTCGAGTTGTTAGAACGGCAAATTATCAATCCCGTTCGCGTCTGTTAAACGGTTTTATTATACGAACAGCTATCCCTTTCCAAACTGCTAGCCGTAAGGCACGATTTCGCTGCAGAGGTCACAGTTACGGACGTTACACAGTGTTAATATCTTAGCTTCGGGAAGGGTGATCAGGAATTGTTCGCTGCGGCCAAGGATGTTATGTTATGATGAACCTTTTTCACATTGCATCAATCTATCCATTTTGTATGAGCGCGTAGTAGCCTCGCTTGCAATGCGACAAAGGACAACACGACAAATTTCTTGACATTAAAGGACCCCTCCCTAATGTTCTCAATTGTCCATGGGACACGTGACCAGACCCAACCAGGGTCTCTCTTCTCTCGCTCTGGGGGGCGGGGAGAGAGAGACCCTGGGAACGAGGTTGATTACAGTGAGGATTCGGCAATTTGCTCGTCTTTTTTCGCGTTTTTCGAAAAATAATCGAAAGTTTCAATTCTAATATTACTCCTTCGTCATCTCCTAAGATGTAAGAAAAATATTGGACCGCTTTTGGCTGTAAAAAAGGCGAGCGAGCTTCTCACGGGTCTTCACTTGTTTTGGTTTCCCAAGGAGATCCAGCGAAGAAATCCAAGATGTAATCTGATAAAGCGCCAGCATGGTAAGGGAAATTAATTCGTCTTAAAAGCAAATGTTCTTTTCTCAGATCATTACAGCAAAGGATGTATACACAAAACGCCTGAGTAAGCCGGTGGGATTTACGAAAGGTTTTTAATGTGCAATGTTTACAAAACTTTTGTTTACTTGTTTCTTATCACTAAAGATGATGTTGATAATATTTTACATGGATATAGCGGGTTTCGCCCAGAACGAGTTTCGCCCAGAACGTGTTTCGCCCAGATAGAGAATCGTTTCGCCCAGACATAGACTCGTTTCGCCCAGACCGAGACTCAGAGATTGTCGAGACTAAGGTCCTATTCAGATAAACCCGGTATTAAACCAGAACGAAGTTTGTTTTCTGTTCATATGTGGGAAATTTTGAGAGTCTGAACTGAAAATGGATTATGGACGACCGAAAAACTCCCTCCCAGGACTCTGGCCTATTTTCTTGGAAAAGCCAGGCTGCTAAGCTTTTCGAACACGAACGATTTCGAACGATTTTCTATTCTCCTTGCAAGCGCTAGCAAAGGCTAAATCTCTAGAAAACAATAACATTCCGACTGCAAAACAAGTAAGTTAAATGTTCGATATAAAAAATATATCTTTTTCACGTGTACTTTTACTTTTAAGCTTATAACGAAATGAAAAAGTACAAACGTTTTAAAGAATGCGTTTCAATGCAAAGCTCGTAATTGATTCTTGCGTTCTTCTGTTTTATGTGCTTCAACTGAATAAAGTCAAGCGCATTTTGAATAAAGCTTTTGTGTCTAGCGAAGGTGAGATTTTTTTTCATCATGGCATCTTCTTTTGATTGGCCGTTTTTATACTACAGACGAGTTACCCGTCTGGACGAGCTTCGGCAAAAATCTGTTGCTCGTCTGGTTATGCGTCTCTAGTATAAAGACGGGCACAAGACGCGTTACCCGTCTAGACGAGCTTCCTTTCGTTGTCCGTCTTTCAAGACGCATTTCGAAAAGTAGCTCGTCTAGACGGGTAACTCGTCTTGTGCCCGTCTTTATACTAGAGACGCATAACCAGACGAGCAACAGAATTTCTGCCGAAGCTCGTCCAGACGGGTAACTCGTCTGTAGTATAAAAACGGCCATTGAATGCAAATTGTCGAGAACTCCAAACTTTGTTTTGATTTATAACTTGTTGAATACCACAGTTCATGCATTCCTCCACACATAAGCTTATGTTCTTTTTAGTTGACTTCACTGGCTTTCTTTAAATAGCTTCACTATTAAGATCGATGCTGATTTTAGTTTGATTCAACTTAATATTCAGTAAAGCCAATCGATTAGCTTTTTCATGTAAATAAAACTACGGTTATCAGGCTTGTGAAAGCCTGGGTTCCACTGTTTCGTATTCAATATGGCGCCCGTGCTTTAATGCGATCGAAGATTCATGTATTACATTTCATTTTGTCGAAAAGGAGTATTAGCAACTAAAGCAGAGTATAAGAGGAAGAGTTACAAGAATAAGGTAGTTCGTGCTCCATCGTCCATAAACTGATATCATGTTCGTTTCAACAGTGAAAGTTCGTTTTAACAGTGAAAGTGATAACTTGTTCGTTTCAACAGTGAAGTGATAACTTGTTCGTTTCAACATTTCATGGTCTCAGGTCGGACGTTTAATATTTAGGTTGACGTTTTTTGAGTTACGTTTTAATTCTGGGCGAAACCATTCACATTCTGGGCGAATCGAGTCTATGTCTGGGCGAAACGATATGGGCGAAACACGTTCTGGGCGAAACCCGCGGATACCTTTTACATCAATAATGCTCTACTGTTGACAAGTTTACAGTGAAATAAATATCCCAAATCAGGAAATTATTTCCAATTTTGCAAACGTTTTTTTTTTTTTAGTCGGGTAGATTTTTGGTATTTTTACAAGAATAAATTTAACAAAGAGTTACTTTTAGATAGAGTTTAATATTAGCTTAGTAAAATAAGGTTTTAATATTATCTCATAGGCGAAGAGCTATCCTAGTAAACATGGATTGTGATACAATCTAAAAGGAGTCCCCCAGATAAAAGAAGACACAGAGAATCATCTACTCAAG